>NC_060119.1:1134095401-1134401776 GCF_021461395.2 Schistocerca americana
GGGAGCATGAGGAATCACTTCAAAGTTGCTATCACGAAGAAACTGTTGCGTAACGTTAGCTCGATGTGTGGATGCGCTGTCATGGTGAAGCAGCACACGTGCAGCCCTTCCCGGACGTTTTTGTTGCAGTGCAGGAAGGAATTTGTTCTTCAAAACATTTTCGTAGGATGCACCTATTACCGTAGTGCCCTTTGGAATGCAATGGGTAAGGATTAAGCCCTCGCTGTCCCAGAACATGGACACCATCATTTTTTCAGCACTGGCGGTTACCCGAAATTTTTTTGGAGGTGGTGAATCTGTGTGCTTCCATTTAGGTGACTGGCGCTTTGTTTCTGGATTGAAAAATGGCATCCACATCTCATCCATTGTCACAACCGACGAAAAGAAAGTCCCATTCATGCTGTCGTTGCGCGTCAACATTCCTTGGCAACATGCCACATAGGCAGCCATGTGGTCGTCCTTCAGCATTCGTGGCACGCACCTGGATGACACTTTTCGCATTTTCAGGTCGTCATGCAGGATTGTGTGCACAGATCCCACAGAAATGCCAACTCTGGAGGCGATCTGTTCAACAGTCATTCGGCGATCCCCCAAAACAATTCTCTCCACTTTCTCGATCATGTCGTCAGACCGGCTTGTGCGAGCCCGAGGTTGTTTCGGTTTGTTGTCACACGATGTTCTGCCTTCATTAAACTGTTGCATCATGAACGCACTTTCTACACATCCATAAGTCCATCACCACATGTCTCCTTCAACTGTCGATGAATTTAAATTGGTTTCACACCACGCAAATTCAGAAAACGAATGATTGCACGCTGTTCAAGTAAGGAAAACGTCGCCATTTTAAGTATTTAAAACAGTTCTCATTCTCGCCGCTGGCGGTAAAATTCCATCTGCCATACGGTGCTGCCATCTCTGGGACGTATTGACAATGAATGCGGACTCATTTTAAAACAATGCGCATGTTTCTATCTCTTTCCAGTCCGGAGAAAAAATATCGGAGGCCTTAGAACTTGAATGCACCTCATATTTCTCTGAAGCGCAAACTGGTCTTCCCCGAGGTCGGCTTCTACCAATTTTTTTCCATTCTTCTTTGCATACCTGATCAATAAATCAGTTCCACAGATTCCTTACGACATGTTGCATGTAGTTTACGACATGTTGCATGTAGTTACGACCTGTACTTAAAATTAGCGTCAACACAAATGAAACTTCATTCTCGCAAGTGCACACTCGTGCATTTTCGGAAATCAGCGACTGTTGGCTGGCTCTGAGCACTATGCGACTTAACTTCTGAGGTCATCAGTCGCCTAGAACTTAGAACTAATTAAACCTAACTAACCTAAGGACATCACACACATCCATGCCCGAGGCAGGATTCGAACCTGTGACCGTAGCGTCATCAACTGTCTCCGAACAACAATTCGATACTTTGCAGCACCAACACTTTATGTCATTCATAATTTTCATTCATTTGTAGATAACGTTTTACCAATATTCGTGTACATTTTGTTACTATTTTTCTTTATTTCCGATTTCGTACTGAATGTGACCCATTTCTACACGTGTAATGTAATCTGTGAAGATATTTTATGGTTACTGGTCTATATAATGGGTCGATAGAGTTGTCATGATGGGATAGGTAAAGCTGGAGGAGAGCACCTCAATGTTTGGGAGGTAAAAGCGAGCCATTGGCGAAGGTGGAAGACACGTGTCGAGGAAGGAGGGTGAAGCACCAGTCAGTGCCTGCCACCACAGTAACAAACCTCAGATCGAATACCAGGCTCAAATCAGCACAAATCCATAGAAATATTGACTGGGATGGTCGCTGCCTCCGGCAGTGAATATGCGATATGTGTAAACGGTGCTCCATGGCAACTGTTAATTATAACAAGAGTCATGTGTGCTCCTTGTAGATTCTGAGGCTGAAACTACTCAACATTTCGCGAAACCGAAGCTACGCCTTTGCCGCCAGGCAGTGTACTCTTTTCTTTGGAATTGTAAATCACATGGGCCAGCATTTACTATGTATTATTTTATCAAAATAATTTCATTTACAAGTGCATGCGGATTGTTATTTGGCCCAAGTCATCCTGTCTATAGTTGTCCTAAAACTTACCGTAGTGTCGTAATTTTAAAGAGGAAACTGTCTTATTTTCTCATCAAAGCCTGTCAGAAATTTGTGTTGTCTTGAAAAACCACTGAATGATTTAGTCTGGTTAAAAAGGGTCGAAAAATTGCCTGCTGCGTAATATAATAGAATAAATTTATCATGAAAAGTCAACCAGTAATCTAAAAGCAAATTAATCTGATAGCGCTTAACAAACTTCTAAGAGAAAATATTATTATCTTTTTCTTGCGTTTCATTGTTTCTAGAGTGTAGCGCGTGTACGTTCATTTATGGGTACGTGCAATTATTATGAGACGTATACGTAAAGAAAGTAGGACTGGAGGTTAGTTTCCTTGTTTACTTTAGATGTAGCTTAGCTCAGAGACAGAGTATTTTCGTAATAGTTAATGTGAGTGAGTCATCTGCTCCTTAGTATCTCACAGTGAAGTATACAATCAATGTTACGCAAAAAAGTTGGTTCAATAGTTTTCTCATGAAACAGTTAATGCAGACAGTTAACAACAATTCAAATCTTCGATGCAATTGCTGCAATTTCTTTGATCATTAAATTGTACGTACGAATGGTAATGACGACTGTAATTCTACACTGAAGCGCCAAAGAAACTGGCATAGTCATGCGTATTCAATTACAGAGATACGTAAACAGGCAAAATACGGTGCTGTGGTCGGCAACGGCTATATAACACAATAAGTGTCTGGCGCAGTTGTCAGATCGGTTACTGCTGCTACAATGGCAGCTTATCAAGATTTAAGTGAGTTTGAACGTGGTGCTATAGTCGGCAAAGAATCTCCGAGGTAGCGATGAAGGGAAGATTTTCCCGTACGACCATTTCACGAGTTTATCAAAACTAGACATGATTGTCTCAATGGGATTTCCGCGATCGTTTATTAAATAAAAATATGGAATTTCAGTCTTTGATCGCTATTTTTTATTTTTAATGGCCGGTTTCGGGCTAGCTGCCCATCTTCAGATCTGTTAGACAAAGTTAAAAAATATAATTAACAAGAGAGATACAGTAAGTGCAATTATTATGAGACGTATACGTAAAGAAAGTAGGACTGGAGGTTAGTTTCCTTGTTTACTTTAGATGTAGCTTAGCTCAGAGACAGAGTTAGTTTACAAAAAGAAATTTTGAAACGTATTAAATACCAACATACCATATATTGCAGTTACTGAGTAACTTCTCAGTACAGAACAATCGGTTCGCTGTCATAACTAAAGTAAATTTCAATCTGTTAAAACCCTGTATCGCAGTTTTAGAGAAACCTGATTGGTAACAGTAAAAAGTGCCCTCTACCTATAAGAATTGAGCATATGTTGTTATTTCACCCTACATATTAATGGCGAATATACTTTTTAATAAAACAATTTTTGAAGTAATAACATAGGAATAATCTTTTTTGAATGGACCATGAACGGAAAAATTTACATTAATTTAAAATTTCTTTATAAAAAAAACAAAATATAATTAAAATGTAGATATTCTTTCGAAAATGTGCGCTTCCTCTTCTTTGTTTTGATTAGTGGTGGAGAGGATTTCCCTACGTCAGAACGTATATAACGTGACGCCAAGTCCTCTTCCGCCGCG
Source organism: Schistocerca americana (assembly GCF_021461395.2). NCBI lineage: Eukaryota > Metazoa > Arthropoda > Insecta > Orthoptera > Acrididae > Schistocerca > Schistocerca americana. The sequence continues at coordinate 1,134,099,122 of NC_060119.1, forward strand.
CCCAATTCACCTCGCCGCCAGTACGCCGAGGGCCGTTCCGCTGCAGCTGATTCTTACTGGAGCGTCCTGTTGGATTCAAGAGTAAGCCTAAAACAGATCTTTAAAAATCTCATAACAACTCCTGTGCATAAAATCACTTTGCTCATTACGTAGTAGGCCTGGGGTTTTTCTTTGATGAGCGTGTATTTCAATCTCTTCGAGCACGTTGAGATAGAGACTTTTTGGAAATTTATGTAGCAGTTGAATAGGTGGAGGAGTGCTGAATGGGTAACGGTTGGTTGGTTGGTTGGTTTGGGGGAAGAGACCAAACAGCGAGTTCATCAGTCTCATCGGATTAGGGAATGACGGGGAAGGAAGTCGGCCGTACCCTTTCAGAGGAACCATCCCGACATTTGCCTGGAGCGATTTAGGAAAATCACGGAAAACCTAAATCAGGATGGCCGGACACGGGATTGAACCGTCGTCCTCCCGAATGCGAGTCCAGTGTGTTAACCACTGCGCCACCTCGCTCGGTTTTATGTAGCACCTCCATTTGTTCATTTATATTACTCACTTCATGTTTACTATCTTCTACATGTGCTCCAAATGCTGTCCGACTGCTATGACTGCAATGTTCCCTGTATCGAATTTCAAAATTCCGCCCTGTCTGTCCTACATAATAACTGTCACTTTCAGCACATTTTAACTTGTATACTCCGGAATTGTTGTATTTCATTTGTTTTGTCGTTGCTGGTTTATGTCTTAGTCTATGTGCCATTTGCCCTTCATTCTGGAATGCCACAGCGATGTTTTTTCGAAAGCATTTGGCAATTCTTTCCGACACACGCCCTTTGTATGTCAGGGTGACGAACTTCTTAACTCTAATTTTCCTAGAATCGTTACTGATACCCACGGACTTGTTTTTGATCTTGTTAAACATAAAAAAAATGGTTCAAATGGCTCTGAGCACTATGGGACTTCACATCTATGGTCACCAGTCCCCTAGAACTTAGAACTACTTAAACCTAACTAACATAAGGACATCACACAACACCTAGTCATCACGAGGCTGTTAAACATACGTGTAACATCTTGTGTCCTGTATCCATTAGCTGCTGCTACTTGCTTAATAATACCTAGTTCTTTCTGCAACTCATCTTCCTTTAGTGGCAATCTCAGGGCTCTGTTGCACATTGCATGAAAGTACGCTCTTTTATGCTGTGTCGGGTGATGCGACGTCGCTTCTATGATGTTGTCGGAGCAAGTGTCTTTTCTATAGACACTTGTCTTGTTAATTATATTTTTAACTTTGTCTAACAGATCTGAAGATGGGCAGCTAGCCCGAAACCAGTCATTGAAAATGAAAAATAGCGATCAAAGACTGAAATGCCATATTTTTATTTCACGAGTGTACCGTGAATATCAGGAATCCGGTAAAACATCAAATCTCTGACATCGGTGCGGCCGGAAAAGCATCCTGCAAGAACGGGACCAACGACGACTGAAGAGAGTCGTTCGACAGAAGTACAACCCTTCAGCAGATTGCTGCAGATTTCAGTGCTGGGCTATCAACACGTGTCAGCGTGCGAACCATTCAACGAAATATCATCAATATGGGCTTTCGGAGCCGAAGGCCCACTCGAGTACCTTTGATGACTGCATGATACAAAGCTTTACGCCTCGCCTGGCTCCGTCAACACCGATAATGGAATGTTGATGACTGGAAATAGCGTTGCCTGTTCGGACGAGTCTTCCTTTCAAATTGTATCCAGTGGATGGACGTGTAAGGCTTTGGTGAAAACCTCATGAATCCATGGACCCTGCATGTCAGCAGCGGACTGCCCTCCGGAGTGGCCGAGCGGTTCTAGGCACTACAGTCTGGAATCGCACGACCGCTACGGTCGCAGGTTCGAATCCTGCCTCGGGCATGGATGTGTGTGACGTCCTTAGGTTAGTTAGGTTTAAGTAGTTCTAAGTTCAAGTGGACTGATGACCTCAGATGTTAAGTCCCATAGTGCTCAGAGCCATTTGAACCAGCAGCGGACTGTTCAAGCTGGTGGAGGCTCCGTAATGGTGTGTGGCGTGTGCAGTTGGAGTGATATGGGACACCTGATACGTCTAGATATAACTGACAGGTGACACGTACGTAAGCACCATGTCTGATCACCTGCATCCATTCATGTCCGGTTTGCCTTTCGACGAACTTGGGCAATTCCTGCAGGACAATACGACACCCCACACGCCCAGAATTCCTACAGAGACGCTCCAGGAACACTCTTCTGAGTTTAAACACTTCCGCTGGCCACCAAACTCCCCAGACATGAACACTATTGAGCGTATCTGGGATGCCTTGCAACGTGCTGTTCAGATGAGATCTCGACCCCCTCCCCCCCACGTACTTTTGCGAATTTATGGACAGGCATGCAAGATTCCTGGTGTGAATTCCCTCCAGTGCAACTTCAGGCATTAGTCGAGTCGATGCTCCGTCGTGTTGCGGCACTTGTGCGTGCTCGCGGGAGCCGTACACGATATTAGGTAGGTTTACCAGGTTGGTTTTTTTTTTTTTTTTTTTTTTTTTTTTTTTTTTTTTTTTTTTTTTTTTTTTTTTTTTTTTTTTTGCTCTTGAGTGTATATCGCTACATGTTTTGGGGAAGAGCTGAGTCCGATTATCCACATTAACCATTTGTAATACAATCACGGTGAAACGTTCTGTAAAAGTATTGTTGTGTGAATGAGAAGGGATGTTATAACTTGCCTTATAAATTAGTAAGTCAACTGCATTTTTTTACTGTAACAGTTGTGATCCCAATGTGTGTCTTTACTTTAGTCACCGTAATTTACCGGAACGGATTTCCTGTAAATTCTTACCAAAACATGTGACTGTTTTCTGCAGTTAAGTGACTGGCTACCTCAGCGCTATGTCCTCGGATGCTGTATCCTCTTCTCAAACTCTGGATTCCTCTTTCCAGTTCCGGTGTCAGTAGTAAATGGCACCCCTGTGGTAACGCAGTTCTGCCTGCCAGCTCCCAGTTACAATGTTTAGTAAGTTACCCCTTGTACAAAACAAAATAAACGTCACACACACTGATTAATCCATGCAGGACGGGAGAACGGTGCAACAGCGGGAAACAAAAACATATTTAAAATCAGGTGTTTTCCTTTTATTGTGAAACAACAATCATAGTAGTTGATTCTGTATATTTACATTTCTCCGTTATATACATATATTTTAATGAACAGTGAAGTAAATTTAAAATAGCAATTACACTAGTGTTTTGTCATCCAACAACCTCTGAAGTTGTACGGCGCATCCCTGCAAGTTTAGATTTAAACGTTATACAAAACGAACAGATACAATAAATTTGCATTGAGTAATTTAACAGACAGTGTAAACACTAGCCATTCCTGTTAAGGAAATACACGATCGTATCGAATTTCTGACAAGATGTTTAATTGACAATACTCATATACGACATCTAACATAGCACACTTTTTATTTCCCATCTGTAACAACGCTCAACAGTAAATCTCCCTTCACCTTACCTATATAGTATATCGTTGCATTAGTCGGTTTCACAACTTTGGCCAAATGTACGTGGTAATCTAATAGCTATAGCAACGGCTTTCTACCTGAGGGTCCGTAAAGCGAGTTTCATCACTCGGGCACCACACTTGACACCAGTGTAACAGGCAAGAGAAATGGTGTTGCTCTGAGCCCAACTGATTACTATCGTTGTAGACAGTCACAACCCTGTAACAGACGTCACTTTGATGACGCACAAAAATCGAGAATCATTTTCTTTTTCCCTTGTACATTAATTCAAACCAACCACAAGCTCTAAATATTTTTTTATACTTTTTCTTTACAGCTACCAAAACATTTACTGACATTTTTCTCCATCTTGTGGCCACACATCTATGAATCGTCCATGAAAGTAGTTGGAAACGCCGGCGGCGGCATTTCCACGTGTCCGACGCGGCGCTTTCCCGCCCAGTACCTGCTTTCAGGCAGTCAACATTGCTCTACATTTAACAGACTAGCAATCTAAACGATTCTACGTAAACTACATCGTCACTACGCAAATTCTCCGTCGCCAGAAGAGTCTTCTGGCAGGCACTGCTGCTGTGTTTGCAAGTAACAAAGAGATTAACGCCGTAGCACTCTCACACGATGCATAAAGAATTAATTTCTTTTCCCCGCCGTTGTGGAAAGGTTGTCTCGCACGGCAAGTATTCCGTCGCCCTGGCAATTTTTTGCGCGATTCTGGCTACTCGTTCTTCGGAAATGAGTAGGGCGTTTGAAAAATTTTTCCACGATAAAAACAAAAAACACAGGAAGCGTGAGGTCTATCAAGATTCGTGGTCCGAAACAAAGAAAATAGGAGTCATCTCAGAGACACGAGACTGTAGCTCTTTGGCTTCCTAAAGCTATTCCTCTGTCTCCCCGTACAGGAGACATGCATCTAGCTCCGCTACGGGCCCGGCACGCCTGCGGAATAAAGTGTAACCTAAGTTCCCTGAATAGTGCGTTTCCCCCTAAAGTTCCCGATGGTATGCGATAGGATTGGGAGGCGTTGGGGTGGGACGTTCGCATTCCCTTACCGCCAAAAACAAAGTCGCTGCCAAGACAGCGGGAGGTGCTCTCACGCCACCGTGGGAAATGGTACGACAACCAGCGTCGAGTTTCCACTCGGTAGCGGAAGTGCTGTGCGTCCCATCCTAGAAAGCAGTGCGCCTGCTTCACTAACGCCTAAATCCCCTCACAGCGCCAGGACAACGTAGCCCAATAATAAAAAAAAAAGAATTCTACAAAAATAAGTAACAGTTTCGCGATATTATTTTCTCCTTAAAACTAGTGATAATAACCGCGATTTCATTACACCCTATGCATTCTCCCTGTCTCTCCTCGTGTAGGCCAGCCACGAAATAACAATACATTAGTAATATTCTTAAAGATTAACAACAACTCTGACGCATCAATTCTCATACAAAATTAACTTAAACTAGTAGTGAAAAAATGAAGGAAAACCGACGTGAGCAGGTCCTCTGCAGCTACTGTACCCGGCGCGCTGATGCAGGCATCGGCTCCGATTTTCCAAACGCGCCGCTTGCGCGCCAACCTGCTTACGCTCCGAAAAGTCTACACAATTACGCCTACTTACTAGTGACTGCCTTTCGCACTATAAGGTCACAACAGATTTCTCTGTAGTAGTCTGACAGCGTGACGGCGACTGCGATGCGGAGGATATATCACTGCTTGCTCAGTGAAAGACACAGTTCTCGTCACGTAATGTGATATCGATTACTTCCCCTCGCTTGGAGGGAGTATTCCAGAGACTGAGAACTAGGGCGGACTAGTGCTGAAAATAACTCACTCGAAGGAATCACAGCGAAACACACTCTTTCTTGTACCACAAAAGAAAAAAAAAAAAAGGAAAGAAACGAAAACGGTTGCTCGCTATATAACTCGCATAGCTATTAAGTACAGATCACGCTTCTCCTACCGGTAATCTGAGTCCTGCTTGGTTTCTTTATTTATTTATTTATTAATTTTACATAGTCCTGTCTTCCTCCCCTTGGAGACGAGACGCAGTGGCCTCGGTGCGGACGCGACACTTCCGAGTCCAGCAGACGGCCCGGCGTCCACACGATCGCCCACACCTCAGAGTCCCAGGAGCCGACCGGAGGCGCGCACCTGCTGCTTAGCTCTGGAAGCTGGCCTGGCGTCCGGCGAGCGGTCCTCGGTGCGCACAGCGGGCGTGGTGCTGGTGGAGGTGATGGCGGCACCGCAGCGGCCCCTGCCGCCGTTCTTCGCACAGCCATCGGGTGCAGCAAGCCGCGGCGGCTGCCGACTCGTAAGCGACGCCGAGGTGTCCGCAATGTCGCCTGTTCGCTCCAGGCCGTCGCCCTGCAACACAGAGGCAACAGTTCCGTCACACGCGGAGGAAATGCTGATCAGAGACGCAATTGCTAACATAGATGCGTCACAATCCTTATGCACTGGAACCCAAACATTTACACGTAGCAATAACTTTATCTTGGAACTCTTTCAGTTGGCCCCTGTTTGCATAGAAAAACAACAATATGGGAATTGTGAATCCGCCTTGATGCAAAACATTTTTTATTATTTGTTTACTTCTATATTCCCCAGACTAATTTCAGCGACAAATATCGACATCATCAGTGGGTTCTTTAAATCTAAGACATGCAGAAAACAGCATAGTTATACTAACACTATAACGCATTATTATATTTTTACTGTTTGTTTTTTGAGTATACTTTTCTGTGGATACTTTCGTACTACCCTATTTATTGCACGTTACAACATGTTGTATAACACTGAAATACGTTCAAATGGCTCTGAGCACTATGGGACTTAACTGCTGAGGTCATCAGTCCCCTAGAACTTAAACCTAACTAACCTACGGACAGCACACACATCCATGCCCGAGGCAGGATTCGAACCTGCGAGCGTAGCGGTCGCGCGTTGCCAGACTGTAGCGCCTAGAACGCTCGGCCACTCCGGCCGGCTGAAATACGTAAGTTCACCTTTTAGTACTTGTTTACTAACAGCCGCTCACACACTTGCAGATGACATGACGTATGCACAGAAAAACGGCAACAGAAAAAGCACAGAAAATACGCCGCAAGCAGCGACAGCTCTTAAAAACATTCTATAACGTACAATAAATAAGGTAGTACGAAAGTATCCACAGAACACTATATTTAAAAAACCAAAGAGTACAAATGTAATAAATTTTCCAAATTTGGAAATTTATGGTAAGGTCTTATGGGACCAAACTGCTGAGGTCATCGGTCCCTAAGCTTACACACTACTTATTCTAAATTAAACTAACTTACGCTAAGGACACACACACACACACACACACACACACACACACACACACACACACACACACACCTGAGGCCACGCGGCTAAAAATGTAATACCATGTCGCAGTGTGTGTATAACTGTACTACTATTTTCTGCATGTTTCAGATTTAAAGAATCCACTGATGACGACGATATTTGTCGCTGGAACTAATTTGAGAAATAAATAAGTAAACGAATAACAAAAAGTGTTTTGCATCAAGACGGACTCACAATTCCCATATTGTTGTTATTTACACGTAGCGTTGTAGGGTAGTTAACTGCTGTTCTGCTTGGCACAACCACATCGTTTAAATACCTAGATCTAACATTGCTAATCGATATGAAACAGAACGAGCACGTAAGTCGACAGCAGGTAAGGTGAAAGGCCGCCTTGAGTTTACTAGGAAAATTAGAGGAATAGTGCAGCTCACTTGTGAAAGAGACAGTGTACAGGAAACTTGCCTGCTACTCGAATGTTTCTGGGATCCTCACCACGTTGGATTAAAGAAAGACACAGAAGCAACTGAGAAGTGTACTGCTAGATCTGGTAGGGGTAGGTTCGACCAACACGTGACGGAGATCCTTCGTGAGATAATCCCTGGAAAGAAGACTTTTTTTCCGGGAAACGCTGTTGAGAAAATCTGGGGAACCAAAGTACATCACGCGTAAGGACTTCGAAGAAAAGATAAGAGAAATTAGGTGTCGTACGGAAACATTCAGGCAGTCCCTTGCTACATTTTCGAGAGGAAAGGGGAAACGGAATGACAGCTGTGGTATAAGGTATCCTCTACCACGCGCCATGTAGTGGCCTGCGGAGTATGTACATTTAGAGTAAATATCTAGGAGTACCGCTGTACACAATATGAAATGGTACAAGGTGTTCGAAATTCTGACGGAAATAGGACTAAGCTGTAAAGACTGTAATGGCGTGTAGCCTGGAAACCAACATCTCGAAGTTGGTTCGCGTGCTAATGTCAGTTGTCCTCGTGCTAATGAGACAATCTATGGAAAACAGTCTAAGGACGGCCAAATCAGGAGTAAGCGACAAGGCGCACCCGGATACGGAAGGCTCGTACACACTGCAAAGCAAATTGTGCGGCGGTAGGCATGTCTGATGACAGGCGCAAGTGTTTCGGAGCACACTGTTCACGGTACATTCTTGAACGTGTGGCTCCGAAAGAAACGATCTTGTGGGGAAATGGTCAGACGTACCATGTTTCTTGTTACACCAGGCTGAATGCGGCATCCGGATACACCATCATCCAGACGAAGGGCAGATCGAAAAATGCAACTATGGGGGCGGTGTTATGCTGTGGCTGGCATTGACGTTGTCCTCCAGAAGATCTGCAGCAGTAATCGAAGAAACCACGTCAGCTGCGGACTGCGTGAACATTATGAACATTATTTCCGGCCAACTGCAACTTTTCATGTAAGATGTCACCCCTAACCCTATGGAACACACCCATTACGCTGTCGGGCAGGCCCCTAATTTACAAGAACTGTGTGGCCTGTGGGTACACCTCTGGTGGAGCACACCTGCAGAAATCTATCAAGGACATCTCGAATTCGAACCCACGCCACTGGGGGCCGAACCGCACAATAACCCTAGGTTCGGTGTGGGCGGCGGTGGGGTGAGTGGACTGCTGTAGCCTGTTGTGGAGTTGTGTATCACTGAAGGCTACGTCGTTTCTAGGTCCCCAGTTCAATACATAGATACATACATACATACATACATACATACATACATTCATACATACAAGTCCAATGAACACGAGTCCGGAAACGTATACTTCCCGAGATAAACGTGTGTTTATAGAAAGGGCTGCGCGACGCTTGGTTGCGGATATTAGCACAGTCGTTGCATTGGCGTTCCGTCAAATGTGTCGGCAGGGTATTATGATGTCTTACTTACAATACTGTCTACCTACCATTAGGTAGTCTGCAGTCAAAATTGTGTGGTTCGAGTCGTGTTGTAGGGTGCGTTAGTTTTCGTCGTGTTTGCGTGTCTTATTGTGCAACACTGTCAACCCTGGGTACGTATCATGGTGTTTTACCTTCTTCCAAACGCTCATGCACTTATGTGTGTACTGTTATTGCGCTGTTTGTACTTATATTTACATTTTCTCTCTTTCACCACCTGCGAGCAATGTAAGCCTACTGCCGGACAAGTGAAATGGAAGATACGATATTCTGCTATGGTTAAGCAAATGGACGTGCCCTGCGAACCAGTGCCCTCTACGCTGAAAAATATCCACAGCGCAGTGTGCCTCTGATAAGCTGTTCGGCAGACTTTTCCAGCGTCTGAGGGGCGTATATACTCTTGCAATTCTGAGGACTGACAATGGAAGGCACCAGACAGTCCGTACACCTGACACGTGCTACGTTTGGTCGAAGTAACCACTAGGACACGTGTGCGATGATTAGCAGCAGCAGAAGGCGTGCCTCACTCTCTTATCTGGGGGGTACTTCATGAACAAGTGCTGTACCCGTATCATCTACAGTGCCTTCACACCCTAAGGCCACAGGATCATCATGGCAGACGGCCGTTCTGTCAATGGCTGTTGCAGAAGTGCGCCACAAATCCACTGTTCACATCAAGGATTTTATTTACCGACGAGGCTCGGTTCACAAAGAGATGGTGTTGCGAATTTCCATAACGACCACGTATGGATAGATGTAAATCCCCAAGCAATTCAGGAAAGGGGGCATCGACACCGACTCTCAGTCAACGAACAGGCAGGCATACTTGGCGATAAATAGGGCCATAGGTGCTATCACGAAGACTGGGGTGCATTATCTGGACTTTTGTATTGCCTACCTTGGTGGAGGCTGAGCCATTGCAGCAACGTGGTTCATGCATGATGGCGCACACTTTCGTCGCAATGTGCGCTAACTTCTCACGGAGACATTTCAGAACCGCTGGATCGATCGGGTGAACCCCACACCTTGGCCTGCTAGTTCCCCAGACCTCATTCGCCTAGACTTTTGGTTGGGGGAAGGTGGAGATTCAAATGGTTCAAATGGGTCTGAGCACTATGGGACTTAACATCTGAGGTCATCAAGCCCCTAGAACTTAGAACTACTTAAACCTAACTAACCTAAGGAAATCACACACAGCAACGCCCGAGGCAGGATTCAAGCCTGCGGCCGTAGCAGTCGCGCGGTGCCAGACTGAAGCGCCTAGAACCGCTCGGCCACACCGGCCTGCGAGGGTGGAGACTTAAAAGAATTGGTCTACGCCACGCCAATCAATGATGTGGGGGTAGTACAGGGTCGCGTCTTCAATGCGTGCCAGCAGGTACAAGGACAACAACCGGGAAGACTTCAAAGCGTCCGTCATTCCTTACACTGGAGGGCAGATGGGTGCATTGTCACGTTGAGCGCCTCCTGTAAATACGAGTTTATCGTAGGAAGTATGCGTTTCCGGACCCATGATTAATTGACTTATTTGTCTTGTTTCTATATGTACTACTACTCTCAAAGCATTCTACAATTTTTGTTAACACCCTTTATACAGAATGTAGATGATGTTACTTCCATATACTATGTTGTGCTGAAACATTAATAATTTGCGTATCGAGGAACGTAGTACACTTCGTCAGTTTTACGTTTCTTGCACGCTACTCACACCTGTGTGTGTGTGTGTGTGTGTGTGTGTGTGTGTGTGTGTGTGTCGAGACGAGGTGCTCAGGCGGCAGAATCCGCAGCGGCAGTGGGAGAGGTGGGCAGAATGGAGGCGGCTAGGCCCGCTTCGCTTCTCCTCGCCTCGCCCGCCGGCGCCTGTCAATTAACACGAGAAGAGGTTCGGATTACGCGGACGTGCCGGCGGCCAGGTGGCGGGGCTCAGCTGTTTGCCCGGCAAACAGGCGCGTGCCTGCCTGCCTGGCACCGCAATCCCCCACAAAAAAGTCGCTCATTCGGTCAAGGCCCGCAGCGCGGCGCCGCGCCGCCCTCTATAAAACACGTGAGCTCAGGTTACCGGGCATGCGCTGCTGTCCAGCGCAAACTATCGACACTTTATCCTCCAGTACTGCCGTATTCTTAATGTATTGTTTTGATGGTATGGTCTGTCCGAAGACTGGCTTCATGCAGCTCTCCACGCTATTCTGTCCTGTACAAGTCTCTTCACATCCGAAAAACTACTGCAACCCACATCCAATAGAATTTGCTCACTGTATTCATCTCTTAACTCTCCCTCTACAAATTTTAGCCCCCACACCTGCCGTCTATACCAAACTGACAATTCCCTGATATCTCAGAACGTGTCCTAAGCCGGCCGGAGTAGCCGTGCGGTTCTAGGCGCTACAGTCTGGAGCCGAGCGACCGCTACGGTGCAAGTTCGAATCCTGACTCGGGCATGGATGTGTGTGATGTCCTTAGTAATTAGTAAGTTATCTTATTTTACGAATAGCCCCCTGGTTAATATTAGTAATTTTAACTACTGCTAATAGTGCTAAAATAAATAAATTATTATTATTATTATTATTATTATTATTGTAATAATGAATGTTGGTCTATTATATAATTTTTCTAAAGATATTGTTATTTCTTTGTAATTGATTGAATTATCAATATTTATAGCTTCAGTATTTTTCAAGAAGTCTATAAATATTGTTATGTCTAGGATAATTAATATGGATATAATAAATACTCATATTGGTAGGGTAATAATTATGGTAATTGATTTAGGTTGAAATATTTCGTTTGATGCAATTCCTGTAATATAAATAAATAGGACTAATATACCACCAAGAAATGTTAAGAATAAAATATATGATCGTCAATATCTTTCCATTATTGTTCCTTTTATTAATCCAACTAAAAAAGTTTGGAGGATAACGAAAAGTATTATTGATATCGGAGGTCTTAATTTAATAAAATTAATATTTATTACATTTGTTAGTCATATAATTATTATCTTAACCATTTCAGGGGTTAGTTCATTTAAAATATCGGTTTTGGGGACCAATGATGGAAGCTTTTTCACCTCTGAAGTTTTAAAAGTGGGGGCTAGACATATTTCCGGTTTACAAGACCTGCGTTTTTTTTAAACTATTAAAACTAATGTTTAAACTAAGGTTTAATTAGTTCTAAGTTCTAGGCGACTGATGACCTCAGAAGTTCAGTCGCATAGTGCTCAGAGCCATTTGAACCACGTGTCCTAACAACTAATCCCTTCCTTGCAATCAACTTATGATAAAAATTTCGTTTCTCCGCAAATCTATTCAGTATCTCCTCATTAGTTAACACGATCTACCCATCTAACCTTCAGCATTCTTCTGCAGCACCACATTTCAAGAGCTTGTCTCAACTGTTTATTCTGCACGTCTCACTACCGCACAAGGCTACACTACAGAAAAATGCCTTCGGAAAATACTTCCTAATTCTTTGACATTACATTTTAACAAGTTTCTCTTCTTCAGAAACACTTTTCCTGCTATTGCCAGTCTACATGTTACATCCTCTTTTCTTCGGTCATCATCAGTTGCTTTACTTCTCAAATAACAGAACTCGTCTCTCAGTTTCTAATCTGTCAGCAACATCTGATTTAATTCAACTTCATTTTTTGTAGTCGTGTCTTATACCCATCCATCAAAACACCATCCATTTCGTTCAGCTGCTCTTCCAAGTCCTTTACCGCCTGTGACAGAATTACGACGACAACGGCAAACCTCAACGTTTTTATTTCTTCTCCCTGAACTTTAACTCCTTCTCCAAATTTCTCCTTTCGTTTCCTTTACTGCTTGGTAAGTCTACAGTCAGTAACATTGGTGATAGGCTTCATCCCCGCCTCACTCCTTTCTCAACCAGTGCTGCCCTCCCAAGTCCCAACAATTGTCGGCTGGTTTCTGTACAAGTTGTATTTTACTCCTCCTACCTTAACGATTACAACTGTTGTTGATTAGGTACCAGGTATTAAATTAAAACTCGTGTTGGCGTGGATTTAAATCGGATTTAAGGAAAGCGTAAGCGTCATTGGTCTCGTTTATGCTTAGGGAATTCCTGGAACAAAAAAAGGCAATTTTAGGACTTGAAGTTCATGGTGAAGCAGAACATGGATCGCCCACCCTTAATACGAAGCTATCACAACCGGTACTGCATATAAAATCAGTAAAGAGAAATGTCAAAGACATGGTAGGTTCGTAAAGACCACTTCGGCTTTATTATACAGCGTGGGCAGAAACAGACTGAAAAGCTTGTAAGGGTGTTGCAGGGTTCAGGAAAAAAATTCGATACGTTGCGTCGTTTGCGAGTTAACTAGTTTTGAAGACAGCCAACCAGGCCGTTGCGCCTCGAAATTCAAAAGGCTCGCCAAATACAATTAGTGTCCGTTGTTCTCGTAACACAGATGACAGAGCACGACACTGCCCAGTCTCTGGCTCGCGCTCGATCCTTACTACCGGCCCACGTCCAATTTTTGTATCCCTCTCTTGTTCAGTTTGAGGGAACCAAACGAATAACATGTTTATCGACACAGTCTGGACGGGCCGCTTGAATTTGCAAGCGTAATTATCCTATTGGCCACAATTTCATTTAACTCGAAAACGGTGCAACGTATCAATTTTTTTTTAACAATTATTTCTCAGTACAACCTACCCTGCAACATCCTTAAACTTTTCGGACCGTTTTTGACAACCCGCACAAATCCACGTAATCGGACGGCCGCTTTCGGGTGTGTTGAAGTTAGTTTAAAGGAATCAAGGTCTCCTTTCAAGTATAACAGTCGCAGCATCTAAGAAATAACAAGATACTACCAAAAAGAAATCGTGGCATTGCGCGAGGAGGCGTTTAGCTATAGATGTTTGTTCGCACAATGTCTGAGCCACAGCTTCAGGGAAGCCATCCTCAAACCAACCGATAACTGCGATTAAACACGTCAGAAAAATTATCACGATTATGTAATCAGGACGGAACCTTGTCTTGTAGAATCCGGAAGATCGACTGACACCAAGAATCACCATATGTAAACTAAATATCGTTTCCTCATAAGTTTTGAATGTCAAATACTTGAAATCATCAGGCTAAATGACAGTTCACCAACAGACTTTCGTGAGGTAGGATAAGCAACGTGACTGACTGATGGAAGAGTTGACTTACGTAGACCTGAAATCTACATTTGCAACTCGTACACTTAATCAGTAAAGCCACCCCAAGATTCGGAACAGGGCTCTGGAAATTGGAGATATAGAAAGGAATAATTTTCCTTGCAGTACAGTTAAGATGATACAACAGCTACAATACGCTGACCAAGTATACGGTTATCCGTAAGTACCTCTGGAGTTCCAGAAGATGGCTGCGTCAAGACTACTGGACATACAGAAGATAAACACATGTCAGTGTACACAGGCGTCTCTCCATGCTTTTGACTTGTTTCACAGCTGCTCAGTTTGTGCTCTGTCCGAGGCACGGCAAACGTTAGCTCGTGTGTGAGATTTATTGAAGTTGCTGACACAAAATGCCAGGTAAAGTACGACAAAAGCTCACTTTGGAAATCTGTTGATTGGGTTGTCTATCTGCCGGCAACTCTAGAGAGGGAAAGTCGGAAAAAAGGGAACCGAAGCGTCTGAGTTGCGGTGCTACAGAAGGATAACGAAAATTAGGAGGACTGATGAGAAATGAGAACGTTCTCTACAGAATCGGCGAAGAAAGATATGGGAAAGGCAGACAAGAAGAAAGGACAGGATGATAGGACATGTGTTAACAGATTAGGAAATAACTTCCGTGGTACTAGAGGGAGGTGTAGGAGGAGTCAGAGACTGGAATATATGCAGCAGATAACTGAGGATAAACGTCGCAAGTGCTACTCTGAGATGAAGAGGTTGGCACGAGACAGTTCGGATCCCATCGAATTAGTCAGATTGATGACTCCCGAGATCTGCAGGCGAGAACTAATTCGATGCCACAGCATAGAGGAGCTTATTTGTATACATGTTCTGACACGTCTGCTCCTAGCGCACCACCGCCACGGCGCGTATTATGAATCCAAGTCGGAGAGACGCCCTGCCCTGATAACTGATATTTTTTCAGTATGTGATCTTCTGAAACCCCAGAGATACCCTGTACCTCACAGAATGAACACTTCAGAAAAACGGAGATCAAGAAAATTTATTATGTAGAAGTATGGCGAGAGAATGTGAATGAAAATCACGAACAAAGAAGCTGGTGGAACAAGTCGTCAGACTACTGGCATAGTGTGCCGGCGATTTTCGCGAGCAGCGAGTCTGGAATGTTTATGAAGGCGGACCGCGCGCCGGCGGCGGAAAATTTGCCCAGCGGCGCGGCGCGTCTGCCCGCTAAGCCGGCTCTGACACTGAAATACTACTCTCGCGCTCCCGGCGCACCTTTTAGAGTGTCTTCCAGGAAGGCGGCCGCTGTTCGGAATGTGATCCATCACTGTCGCCGCCACGCTGCTCTGTTCTCCGGGCCTCGTGCCGTCGGCGCTTCCCCTCGATATTACCCACTTCGCGGCATTTTGTACTTCGCGCGCTTCTGCCAGGGCAAAGCTCCGTTTTCTGTCCGCACTGCACTCTGCATGTCACACAAGCCTCGGGAACCAGTTGCTGTCTGTCTGTCACATTTCGCGAGAACAACGTCGTAGGTTTGGGCATGAGCTATAGGTACAGTATGCAAAGTCATTTTTTCGCGAATTTACCAGTAATACATTTGGATATATGGCAAGTACAGAGGGACGTGAAGGAAGAAATCACTATTTCCCATGGACACAAAACTGCTGTTCAGAGACTCCCAGACAACGCGTGATACTACATTATCTAATTCCCTGCTGAGCATAGGTGGCGGCCTTGTGAAGGCTATGATTTTGGTGCGGATCGTACTGTACCTGAAAGGTAAGAAGGAAGGGAGCTTCTAAGAACTAAAAACGTTTCAGGGTAGGAGAATGATTGGGAAACAGTTAACAACTTACCATATTCAGTATCAATAGGAATTGTTAAAATCTTTGGTAGGTGCAGTAACACAGCATGAAGTACGAGCAGGTGAGAGAAAAATTTCAGCCTGGCAACAGTAATAAACGTCTTTAAGGCGAAAAACTGGAGCGGCTTCTTCCGTCAGTTTGTGCTTTCATCGTGGTGGAGGCAAGTAATATTACGCCTTCTCGTCTTCCATTGCTACATTTGAGACTACAGCAACAGACGCAACAGAACTCTTTACGAGGTAGCGTAGCTTTTTCGTATCTTTCGTTTGGCTCGGTAAGCAGTAGTTAGTAGTGGCCTTCGCAGTCACAGGGTACGGATGTGTCAAGAGCGGTCATACATGTGTGAACAGTGCTGATTTACGTACATATGTGTAATCACACTTTCTGTAACAAGAGCCGGCCGGTGTGGCCGAGCGGTTCTAGGCGCTTCAGTCTGGAACCGCGCGACCGCTACGGTCGCAGGTTCGAATCCTGCCTCGGGCATGGATGTATGTGATATCCTTAGGTTAGTTAGGTTTAAGTAGTTCTAAGTTCTAGGGGACTGATGACCTCAGGCGTTAAGTCCCATAGTGCTCAGAGGCATTTGAACCATTTTTTGTAACAAGCATGCATAACTGCTGTGTCCTCCACCAGATACGAGAGACAGCCTACACAGAAGAGCGAAGCATGCTGCCTACTTCTCAGGCGCGATGTCGCTCAGGCTGTATCCCAGAGAGTGTGCACGGGACCACAACTATGTTACGCTTCCGTTTTATTTGACACAAACCGTTCCCGAGCGGACATTCATTTGCCTAGCATAGGAATAAGCACACACACACGGCTCCACTCGGCAGTTAGTACTTTAAGAGCGTATTTCAGGACTCATCTATAGTCACAACCAAGAAGTGCCAAACTCAACTCTGCGCAAAATTTAGGACTGCACCAAAGTTTAATGACAGTTCAATGCTAGTGAATATTGATCTATACTGTCACGCACAACCTTCTTACTTCATTTAACTTGTCAAGTATCGTGAAACTTTTATACTAACATATGACTGTGAATTGTTGCTAATCTGTTTTGCCATCTATTTTTGCCGTAGGCGTTGTGTAACCGTGTGACAAAGCTGTGCAGTTGCTGCGTGCGAACACTCCATCTCATAACCAACCACTGTCGGCGGTGGGGGGTGGGGGTGGAGGTGTTTTCTAGTTGCCACATTCGTATATATGACGCAAACTACAATCCGTTACTAAAAAAATAATTTCTGTGAATTCAGTTACTAATGTGAAATGAGTAGGCACAGTGACTACTGTGAAGTGAGATTCGAAGCGAGTGGAAATTAGAAGCTGTCCCCGACGTGCTTACGTTCTCCTGCGACGCTCCATGTGAACTACAGGACTGTTAGAAGCAGTCGCACTCTCACGTCCTTGAAAGTAATGTCATATGACGTTACTTGTGGGCAAATCTCGCACTTAAGTTCTGAGACAGGACGTTACTGGTTATGGGGCGAAACCGTGTCTCACTTACGCTCTCCATTAAAGACCTCGTACTGTCAAATATTTAATTCTGGTTAATGGTTTGTTTGCTCAAAATGCTAAGTTTCATAGCCTCTACCGTCGCTATGTTTCTCATCCGGAAAAATTTGACAACTTTGTATTTTCTATATTCCAACATAATTGTTGTAAGAAGTGCGACCAAAATATAACTTAATGTTTACTTGGCAATAGAATAGTGAAGCAATAGTCACAGTAGATAAATTTTTCCTTTTCATTTTTTTCTACATTAGTACAAGGAATGAACGTTTGGGCAAGCATGGGTGTAACTTGTAGTGACTTGGTTGTGCCACCATTGCCTCGGTTGCCTGGTCTCATTATTTCTCGTAATTTTTGGCAGATGTATGGTCATAACTCCCATTATATATTCTCCAACTTATGTCCTACATTTGAAAATGACGCCGTACTCCGTTGAAACTGGTAATGTAACACCTTCTTTTTAAAGAAAAGATGTTATGTACTGTGACTATGACCTCACTATTGTAGTGTCAAATAAACATTTAAAATACTTTGTATATATTGATCCACATGCCAGAGACGGTGGAAAACCAGCGGTTCGAACCACCTTAGAATTTCGGTGGGGTTTGTGAGACCCATACCAAACAGGTCTGACGGGGGATGTTGGATGTTTATAGAGAGGAGGACAGCGTGAATAGTCACACTTTCGTTCGACCCATGCTGGAAGAACTGAGCTGGCAGACCACTGGCGACAGTTTGCGTACATCCCTTGAAAACCTGATTCAAAAGGAATGAATCTAGGAATGTACTACTGCCCCCTACCTCCCCCCCCCCCCCTTCCCCCGTAGGAACTGTGAGGACAAAACTGTATTAACTGCAGCGCGGACAGAAGCGTTTAAGCGATCATTCTCCCCGCTGTCTGCACTTGGATGGAACGGGGAAAAGATTTAACATCTGGTATGTGGCAAGTACCCTTTGCATTTGTGAGAGGTTTGCCGAGTAGAATAGCGGAGGGGCCGTAAAGCGTGCTGGCAGGCAGGCGGCAGGCAGTTCACAAGGTGGCTGAGGCAGACAGCGGCGTCGTGGCGGCGCGAGGTGGAAGCGGCGGCGGGGGCGGCGGCGAGGGCGGCGCCGGCGCCACGCGGCCAGCGGGCGGCGCGCCAGAGGCAGCGCCAGGACCGCACCAGCAGCCACAGTCAGCACAAAAAGTCGCCGGCTGTCGCGCGAAATGAGCGATGGGCGCCGCGGCCCGCACATCGATCCCTGCTACCCACCTATCTGCATCTACGGCCGCACCGCATCGCCTCGCCCCAGGCTCTCTGTGCTAGCGCGGGCTGGCGACTCTCGTGCAGGAAATACTGTTTAGCCTACAAATGGCTTGCCGGGCTTCTCAAACTCTACAGTCGTCCGTTATCCGGGAGCTCCGACTGGCAGTCTAGTTTGCTTTCCCTAAGAGAAAAGCACCGAACATCCACCCTCCCACCACAGGCAGCCTTGCGTCCTAAAATTAGCTGTAGGTACGCAGAGTGACTGGTTCTGGTCTTGTCTGAACGCACCGTGAAGGTTTATTCATAACTGCATCGGCGGATTCGGAAGATGACCGAGTGAAACCTGCGGAAACATACAGAAAAAAACACATATCAGTGGAGAGAGCCCTCTTTCCACGTCTCGATGCGTAATAAGCACCGTGACATAGCCGCACTAGGGGGCGCACGCGTGAGGACACGCAGACAAATCGCCTGTTCAGAGCTATCGCATCGAATTAGATTGCGCCTGGCGACAGCCAAGCCAGTGAGCAGGTTTCCGAAGTGGGCTGCCGCCACGCCTTCTCGGTCAATCCATTTCAGCGGCTTCAGTGTAGCGCACTAACACGTTAATGTTTGCCATATCATAAACGCTGTAGTATGAGTTCAAAACTTGGACAGATGCTCTGCCCACTGATGTGTGTCTCTTTCCTGTAGATCTTCTAGTTTTCAAGAAGTCATTTGCTGAAGCTGCGGAGGAAGTGTACAACGCTGTGCTAACTATTTAACACTGGCTATACCTCTACGCAAATAAGGAGAGACCACAATTTGAATAATTTCCCCCCACTTTTACCATCTTCTGAAGCGTCCTGACCCGGCGTCTGTTAAAGGATACCTTGAAGAGAAGTAACATTTGACTTGTTACAGCCTTGAAACACTAAGTGATAGAGGAAGGAGAAAGGGAAGATGAGGGTGCAGTTTCCTGTAAACGCCGATGCCGCTAGAGACGGAAGGGAAGCTCGAAGCGGGAGAACGAATACGGGACCATCACGGTTCAAAATGGCTCTGAGCACTATGCGACTTAACTTCTGAGGTCATCAGTCGCCTAGAACTTAGAACTAATTATACCTAACTAACCTAAGGACATCACACACATCCATTCCTGAGGCAGGATTCGAACCTGCGACTGTAGCGGTCGCTCGGCTCCAGACTGTAGCGCCTAGAACCGCACGGCCACTCCGGCGGGCGACCATCATGGCATTTGCTGTAAGTGGTTTGCAGAAACCATAAACTTGCAAGTTGCCTACTCGTTTCGACCATTCTGTTTACTGTTCATTTACTTGGCCCGTTGTTTGCTGGTGTTTTGATTCGGCATCGGAGGATGTATGGACAGCATTTCTGGACAACTTACTCCAAGTATCACTGTAATATTCACAATGGTGACACATGCCCATGCAATCTACCGCCTGCAGTCTTCAATGTACATAACTGGTTGGTTGGTTGGTCGGTTGATTTGGTGGAGGGGACCAAACAGCGAGGTCATCGGTCCCATCGGGTTTGGCAAGGATGGAGAAGGAAGTCGGAAGTGCCGTTTCAAAAGAACAATGCCGGCATTTGTCTTAAGCGATTTAGTGAAATCACGGAAAACCTAAATCAGGGTGGCCGGACGCGGGTTTGAACCGTAGTCCTCCCGAATGCGAGTTCAGTGTGCTAACCACAGCACCACCTCCCTCGGTCTCAGCGCTGGCTAGTATGTCAAAATTCATTAGTTCTACCACTTGTTTCTAGCAAACACCACCTCAAAATAAAAAAAAATTGAAAACAGTAATACTACAGAAACTGTGGATCTGAGTCTTGCTCTTCTTTTGCCTTTTCCCGTTCCGTCTATGAGGCGGCACTAATAGATGGGTTGCGGCAATGATAACGCTAGTTGCTGGCCGGATGCCCTTCGTGATGCCATTACTTCCACCCCCCCACCCCCCCCCCCCTCCCCGCCTTACCGTGAAAGAATCTGTGCATTTCATCTACCCGCGTCTAAAATCTATATTCAAATGTGACACTTTTTCCAAACGTTTTCTTGCCTATCCGAGCAGATAAAATTTGGATCCGAAACTTACTACAAAAATTTTGAAAGCATGGCGTTTCGGCATCACTGTCGTCGTCAACAATAAATCGTAGAGACGAAATACTGCATTGCACGTAATGGGATACGAGAGAGATCAATTCCGAAACACTCATTTCGTCATTTTTGTATCGTAATTAAACGATTGCATGAGACTGAACGTTTAAGACGGTGTTTATGTTTTAACTCTAATTTTGTTTATTGTCGCCGTGTCGAGTAACAACCATATGTTCTAGAAACGATGTACTGCGTGGAGACGACTTATTTTAGGAATCTGGAAACAGGATCTTGGAGAGCTACGCAGGAAGGAAGAGAAATAAGGAACAATGGGTGATGGTTTTTACTACCAGAACAGAACCACATAATATACGAGGATACATTTTATGTCTGTGTACCGATGATTCTGCAGAACGGTGCACATTTATTTATTCGAAAGATAGAGAAATAATTCGTACTTTACAAAAAAATGGAATATACAGAAGCAAGGAAGAATACTGACCACAGTCTGCATCTTACAGATAATTACAGTCGCTGAAAGAGAGAATCTTTCCCCCCCTCATCGTCTCCCAAGTTCTAATAAGCCGCTGTTACTCCGAGGGGACCTGAACCGAAGAAATGAACATCGCGCTTTTGTCGCGCTACGTCTCAGACGGTGCCAAATGGCGCACAGAATAAGAAATACAAGCGCCGCAGCCTCCGTCGCATGAGCGACGGAGGAGAAATTAAGATGATAAAATAAAGTTGTAAAGGAAATTCTTTTATTTTAAACGGAGACTATAAAAAAACTCGAGGAGAAGCGGGCGCCTTCCATTCGGCGACGGCGACACCGAAGGTAATGTCGGGCAAGGCTTCAGCCGCGATGCCAGGACATAACGAAGAGATATGTGGGCGGGAAGAGCTGGGAAGCGCCGCCTAACGACTTCCTAGCGCCGTCGCCAGCCAGCCAATGCCAGCGAGCTCTCAGAAATAGCTCGGCGCATAAAGAACGCGCCTTATTACTTCTATTCGTGCCCTGACACGGCGCCCGCCAACTGAGGATGCAGCCGTTTCGGGAACCTCCGATTCCTCCGCTGGATTGGCTCCTCCTACTAATGTGTAGCTACGTCTACGAAAAACTGCTGCTCCCATTAGTAATCCCTGCTAAACTCGTGGTTTGGTAGAAACATTTTTCTAATCGACAGAATTCGACGGCCATTCCTCTGGTTTATAAAACGTGTCGTGTTTCAACTTATGCTCGGGCCAAAGACTGGAACGCACAGGGTGTAAACGGTAACGGTTTACAACGTACTACAGTGCTGTAGAGGAAGTCGAGACGAACAGTTTGATACAGAGCACTTGTGGTCCATCAAGTCGGAAAGTACCCCAAACTGGCTACAGCACTTTGGTGCCGCGCAGAATTTTCATTATTCTCTCGCACTCTTCGCGCATGCTATTAGTCCTAGAGAAAAAATGAGCAGGACCTTTTTTACGGAAAATTTCCGCTAGAGGGCTCAGTTTGCCAGTTATACAAGAAAAACGCACGAAAGTGATCATTCTGCAGACGAGAACTGATCTTCACTCTGCAGCGAAGCGTGAGCTATTATGAATCATTCTGTCAGATTAATTGCCTTTCGTAGGTGAAGTACTCACCCACTGAGCGACTGCACGACCCACCCTCAGAGCTTCACTTCCGCGAGCATTTCCAGCGAAAGCCAACCGTCCCGGGTTCGAATCCTGGTCCAGCGCACAGTTTTAATCTGCCCCAGTGTTTCAGTCAGTGAAGACAACAACTAGCGTTAACTGTCTCGGGATAAGGGGTCAGAGCGACCTAAAGTTGTAGGACTAGCAGATGACAGGCCGTGATTCATTGGAAGAAGTAGATGAGAAAATCGTCGTCGTTCGGCCTACTGCTGAGTATTGGACGTCGGTCTAGCAGTAGGGCCCGATGGGATTAGTAGGGGGTGGGAGGAGGAGAAGGAGAAGGAGAGAGAGAGAGAGAGAGAGAGAGAGAGAGAGAGGATTCAGGGACGTGTGCTACGGACATTCTCCGCTGTCTTTTTTTGCATCAGTGAGAGGATTGCTAATACGCACGTAAACGCCTTCTACGTATCAGTGTGGTGAAGAGGGAGAGGTTGGCTACTGAAGCAGGACCAAGCAATCGAAGTGTCGATGCCTGAAGCAGACATATGCGCAGGCGGACAGAAACAGTATCTGTTCGCTACCGCTACGCCTTGTTAGCTGCTGGGGCGCATCCATCACAGAGGGCGCAGGCGCTAGCACAGCGCACGAGAGAAGATGGGGGCTGAGGACGCAAGCAAAGGAGCAAACCGCTTCTGCTCTGGAGAATCACGTCTCACCAGCCCACTGCTAAGGTCGACATTCCCAGTTGAATTGAGAAGCTAAAGAAACGCCCCCATTGTTACCTATCGTTTTCAGCCATATAATACTGATAATTCATTACCAGACGAGGGAATAATAACTTTTTTTCAAACAATTCCTCCGTAGTATTAGCTGGTGTCACTCGTCACTGATTTAGGTTTTACCACACATAGCCCGACCGCTGATTTCTAAAATCTTATACGGAACTTCGTTTCTGGTTCTTTAAATGGACTACTGCGTGTACATCACCTATTATTACCTCCGATCCCTTGGTTATTTTCAGTATAACACCTGATGACGGGCACGTAGGAGCCCAAAACCGGCCTTGTTTTAACTACTGAAAAGTAAACAGAGCCTTGCAGCTGAAGCGGTATTTTCAGCCTCTACTTCTTTTTATATCTTTTAGACACAATTACACAGCGTAACCTTATCGACTGTACATGGGCTGTCTTCAGGATCCACCGAAAAAAAATGTCGAAAATTCATTTATCGCCATATGTCGCTTAACGTTTCACACAGAATTAAAATGAAAGTCCAGCTTACAGTTTGTATGAAATGTTATATTGTCAGCCATTATTGCATATTGGGCACGCAGTAAAGTGGCGTTACGGAGAATTTCTCACGCCCTCTCATAACATGGCAGTAAAAGATTTAAATATGGCTGCGATACATTAAATCCATCACAAACGACAAAGAGAGAGAGAGAGAGAGAGAGAGAGAGAGAGAGAGAGAGAGAATACGCACGCAGACAACACAGCGCCTGACATGTAGACTAAACAGTGAACGGGCATCTTGTGTGTGCTGCGGTCACTAGGCGCAACCTGTGTAAATCCTTCTAGGACCGTGAGATAAGCAATTTCACAGGTCTATAACACCCATTTCTTTATTTTTCGGGCACGCTTCCAGCATATTAACACTACCTCTCACGATATTTCTACTGTGAACCTTACATAAATTTTTAATGCGGGTCGCCGGCACGCCTTGAAGATGTCTGTAGGTTTCACAGACTAAATAACGCTAGAGGAAGTGCTCATATCCCGGATGTACACCCAAAAAGTAATAGAATATTCTATCCCTCGGGAAAACTTCCAGATTCGTTTTGTAACATCTGCACTTCTGCAACTTTGATGCTGCGTTTTGTTTCAACGTCTCATCGGTAAAATTGAAGCGCATACTACTTTTTAGTTGTGAACCCGCCCGTTAATAGTGTCTGTACAACAGACCTGAGGCGTCTATCAAAGAGCTGGTGGATTTGTTACGCCTCTGGCTGATATAGTGACACGCTTTTGCGATTTTTATTCTCTATGTATTTTAATCGTTTAATCTTACAGCCACAGCTAAACCGCATTTAAACAGTTGGGTGTGTTAGTGTTTGACCTTCAGATTCATTAATCAAATTCATTTTTGGCACGTAGTTGCTCCAGACGTGAAGCCACCGGTTCCACACTGCGATTTGGCATTACTCTGAAATTTGTTTCGCTCCCTGGCGTGACGCACCACAGGAAAACAACAACACAGCACTTGTTGCTTCGCAGCGACGTGCCACAAGTCGTTCCACAAGCCCAAACTACGTACCTCGTACACCGTCACAGCACCGCATCTCATTACGTGCCTATTATGCAATTCAGCTTTTCCAACAGAAACTGCTAGCTGATTCATCAATGGCTTACATCGTCTTCAGAGTACCCCACTTTGTCATTCACACAGTGTTGGTGTCATTGCAAAATTCATCGCCCGTAATTATTCAACGATTGCCAGGCCGCTGTTTTAACCGTACCGTACATTATGGGGCCTTGCTGTCCTTTGTGTTTCGGTGTCAAGTTACACCTCTTGTCGGTATTACATGCACAAAACTAATCCGGTCAAGTACGTCTAACTGAATACACTACAGATAAAACAAGGGATGGTACTGATACGCTCTAACAACAGCAACACCTACTATGGCCAAACTTGTGTACAAACTAGAAACTAATGGCAGGCAACCACGCAGATGTCACCGAAATGATATTTAAATCGTCAGTCGTTGGCCAGACAGAAGTGTCGTTTCCCCAACGCAAGAAGTAGTTGCAACTACTTAGGGCTACATATTGAGCTATTACCTCGGAGAAAGACCTTTTGACCAGTTTAATGCCATTCCTGATTCCTGTGCCTCTTTCTATACTTTCTGATGCGACATTCCTTAGTGAAGATTAGTTCCTGTGTGCCCCTGTAACAACTGAAATTTATTATAACACCAACTTTCGTGATAAGGGTTTTGGCTAGCTCACTAGCTATGTTCAGCTCACGGGCGTTGCAAGTTCAGTGCGTGAAAACGACTCTAATAACTTGCGTTGTCGTAAACAGTAGTGGCAGTGCGCAATGAGTGTGAACTCGGATCCGAAGATAGCCAGTAAGAAGCCGAAACAGCAAGTTCCGCAATTTACTATTATAATCAAAACAGCGAATATATTGGATACACTATTATAAAATTCTCTTTATGATTCTCCAACTGTCACTATTTATGTCAAACTTAGGTCGATTTCTCACCATTTACGGACTTTGTTCATATTTAATACATATACGTCCCGGTACCGTTGTGATAATTCTCTCTCCAAACGTTAGAGATAATAAAAGTAGTGTAGAGCTAGGAGTAGGAGTAGGAGTAGTAAGAGGAGGAGGAGGAGGAGGAGGAGTAGGAGGAGTAGGAGGAGTAGTACGTTTAAAGTGGTTTGCCCGCGATAGGGAAATACGTATAATCCAATGAATTCCATCTTCTTGTCATATTTTGCATCCAAATTATTTAAAATTTGTTACTTGCTCTGCTATTTCTGCGCTTATAACTGTTTTACATGTGGCGGCTTTTCCTAAAGACTTCCATCACCTGACTTTTGCTATCTGATATCTGCAGATTGTATGAAGCTCCTATCATATGTGATTGACGTGCTACTAGAGATAATTAGCTGGTCATCTACAAAGTACATCACTGCTATATACAGCTCCGAGTTTTAAGACTAAAATTATAAATTAGCGTGAATTTTATCCAAATAGAGAGAATTTCGTTTCTATAAATTTAAAAAAAAAATATGACTGACAAACTGCACCCTTGTCGTGAAGGAACTAGTATCAGGAGGGGCAAATGAAGATTCTGCGATACGCAAGAGGACACAAAAGATAATGTCGACAGTGAAATACGGAGATTTTGAAAGGAATTAGAAGTAATGCCTCTAAATGAGAAGATACAAAAATACAGAAGTAAATGTAGAGAGCTTGTGATCAGCTCTTCTTCAGTGAACAACCTCCAGGTTGGTTTGCAACAGTACGCTGTTCCACTCCTCTGTCTGAGTTTCTCTCCATTTCCACGTACGTAGCACACGCTACCTCACCGCATATTTCCTGTATGACATCTGGGGTTGTTCTCTGCGATTCCTCCCCTAGATAGCTCCTTCTGCTATTGCTCCAATGATGTTACTGTGTCTCAAAATGTGTTTTATGTTTGTCGCTTCTTGTTTGGATTTGGCTTTGTAGAGATCACGCTTTCTGTCTCTTCTCAGCACCTCCTCATCGGTAACTCTCTCTCTCTCTCTTTCTCTCTCTCTCTCTCTCTCTCTCTCTCTCTCTCTCTCTCTCTCTCCCTCCAAGATCCTTCTGTAGCAACAAATCACCGTCTTCTCTTCTCGTTTTCCGACTGACCAAGTTTCAAGTTTCACACCTGAAAAGGGCCACACTCCAGACAAATGTTTTCACGATCGGTTCCTTTATTTGGAGACTCATGTTCTTGCTGTTAAGTTCTTTCTCAAATTACACAAAATTCTGATCTACTGAAGAGTCCTTTCAATGTTTTTCTGGCATCCACAGTACCTTGTGATCCTGCTTGCCAAATACGTAAATTCTATCATTTTTAACTCCTCCATTCCAATTCTCGTTTTCAGGGTTTCGTACTCTTCCTCAGCACTGCATATCATTACTTTAAGTCTTTTTCTTGTTCAGTTTCATACCATAGCACACATCGCAGATTACCAAATATACTGTATAAATAGAAGTCACAAGAAATGAAATGGAAGGATTTAGACTAGTGTCTGCAAGCAGACGAGACGGGCAGGGTCTAGTACTCGCAGCAGCAGACAGCCGCCCGTCTCGACGGCAGAGCACGCCGCGGCGCCCGCCGTGGTTGGCAGCAGTGGCGTCCTTCGGTCTCGCAACCTTGCAGGCAGCAAGCAGCGGCTCGGGCTCTGCTCGGCGGGTGCAGACGTCGTCCCGGCGACGACTCGACGGCTCGCCAGCTCGGCCAGGGCCCGACGCCAGACGGCGGTAATTAATTAAGCCATTCCTGCGGCTTATGCAAATGCGGCTGACGCGTCCTTGGCGCCGGGAGGCCGTGCGCGCACACTCCGGCCGGTACCCAGTCAGCGCCTCAACTCTATCTGATTGGCCGCCTCCTGCCTGCCCGTTTACAGCGAGGCCGCAGCCACCACCGTACTAGACTGCTGATAACTTCTACTTTATCTCTCCACGTTTCGCACGAAAATAAATTCAGGTATTATTCTGAATTTTTTGCCCTAAAGGCCATTATTATGTAGTCCAAACATCAAACACTCAAACTCATTCACCCATTATTCCGTAAACAATAAATTATTAAATACACTGAAGAACCAAAGAAACTGGCACACCTGCCTAACATCGTGTAGGGTCCCCGCGAGCACATACAAGTGCGGCATCACGACATGGCATGGACTCGACTAATGTCTGAAATCGTACTGGAGGGAATTGACAACATCAATCCGGCAGGGCTGTCCACAAATCCGTAACAGTACGAGGGGGCCGAGATCTCTTCTGAACAGAACGTTGCAAGGCATCCCAAGTTTGCTCAATAATTTTCTTGTCTGGACAGTTCAGTGGCTTGTGCTGGAATTGCCCAGGAGCGTCGGAATGCACAACGGACATGAACGGGTGCAAGTGATCAGACAGGAAGCTTACGTACATGTCATCTGCTAAGAGTCGTTTCTAGACGTATCAGGGGTCCCATGTCACCTCAATGGCACACGCCCCACACCAATACAGAGCCTCCACCAGCTTCAACAGTCCCTTACTGACATGCAGGGTCCATGGATTTATCAGGTTGTCTCCACACTCGTACACGTTCATCAGCTCTATCTAATTTGAAACGAAACCCCTCCCACCAGGCATCATGTTTTCACCCATCAACAGTCCAATGTCGGTACTGACGGGCGCAGGCGACGGGTAAAGTTTTGCGTCGTGCAGACATCAACGGTACACGAGTGTGCCTTCGGCTCCGAAAGCCCTTATCGATGATGTTTCGTTGAATGATTCGCACGCTGACACTCGTTGACGACCCAGCATTGAAATCTGCAGCAATTTGCGGAAGAGTTGCACTTCTGTCATGCTGAACGATTCTCTTCAGTCGCCGTTGGTCCGGTTCTTGCAGGATCTTCTCCCCACGGCAGCGATGTGGCAGATTTGATGTTCTACTGGATTTCTGATATTCACGGTACACTCGTGAAACGGCCATACGGGAAAATCTCCACTATATCGCTACCTCTGAGATGTGCATCGACTATAACACGACTTTCAAACTCACTTATATCTTGATAACCTGCCACTGTAGCAGCAGTAACAGATCTAACAACGTGCCAGCCACTTGTCTTGTACAGGGTGTTACAAAAAGGTACGGCCAAACTTTCAGGAAACATTCCTCACACGCAAAGAAAGAAAATATGTTATGTGGACATGTGTCCGGAAACGCTTACTTTCGATGCTAGAGCTCATTTTATTACTTCTCTTCAAATCACATTAATCATGGACTGGAAACACACAGCAACAGAACGTACCAGCGTGACTTCACACACTTTGTTTCAGGAAATGTTCAAAATGTCCTCCGTTAGCGAGGATACATGCATCCACCCTCCGTCGCATGGAATCCCTGATGCGCTGATGCAGCCCTGGAGAATGTCGTATTGTATCGCAGCCGTCCACAATACGAGCACGAAGAGTCTCTACATTTGGTACCGGGGTTGCGTAGACAAGAGCTTTCAAATGCCCCCATAAATGAAAGTCAAGGGGGTTGAAGTGTACCCGTGGAGGCCAATCAGCTGCTGATAGTGCCTGCACACGCTGTACATGGTACGGAAACAACTGGT
Organism: Schistocerca americana; assembly: GCF_021461395.2. NCBI lineage: Eukaryota > Metazoa > Arthropoda > Insecta > Orthoptera > Acrididae > Schistocerca > Schistocerca americana. The sequence goes on from NC_060119.1 coordinate 1,134,128,253, forward strand.
TCTCCCGTAGCACTCTCCATACAGTGACGTGGTCAAAGTTACCTTGTACAGCAGCAACTTCTCTGACGCTGACATTAGGGTTATCGTCAACTGCACGAAGAATTGCCTCGTCCATTGCAGGTATCGTCGTTCTAGGTCTTCCCCAGTCGCGAGTACAGTACATACTGACGAAACTAAAATGAGCTTTAACATGGAAATTAAGCGTTTCCGGACACATGTCCACATAACATCTTTTCTTTATTTGTGTGTGAGGAACTTTTCCTGAAAGTTTGGCCGTACCTTTTTGTAACACCCTGTATAGGCGTTGCCGACCGCAGCACCGTAGTCTGCCTGTTTACATACCTGTATCTCTGTATTTGAATACGGATACCTATACGAGTTTCTTTGGCGCTTCAGTGTAGAATGCATGCTTTTAAAAGTGTAACGACGCCCACCTGTTTAAAATGTGCCCTAATACAGGGTGGGGCAAATAAAAGTGGTCCGGAGAACACAGTTCTGGATAACAAAGAAACACAAAAGAGAAAAGAAATGCAGCACTAAACTGACTAGAACAGATCTCAAATGTGACCACCGTTCATCCCCTGGCACATTTGGATCCTGGTCAGCAAGTTGCTGAAGGCGTCTGTAATTGCGGCAGTCTCATCCAAACTGTTCTGCTGCAGTTCTTGAAGACTATGAGGGTCGTTGCGATATACATTAGATCTGAGGCCTCCCCACACAAAATAATCGCACACTGACATATCAGGTGACCTGGGTGCTCGGCTAGGACCGCGACCACGGTGATCTCTGGTAACAACTCTGTCAGGCATGTAGGTTGTGTAAACGTGCTCCAAGGTTCGGCCGGCTGTATGGGCAGTTGCTCCATCCTGCTGGAAGTAACTGTAGGTCTTTCCTTCCTCCGTTAATGCTGCCACAATCGTACACACTCGTCCGGTAAGTAAAAACTTTTGTTATGTCGTAAGTTAATGTTACAACAGTCCATTAGTTGTATCCGGTTTTCCTCTTTTCCTTCAGCTCTGAAGATGGTCACCACTGACCAAAACCTAGTCTCGTCACAAACTTTTTGCGACCATGTACTGGAGTTACACTTGCCGGACTGTCGTTTCATTCGCAGCTCGTGGCGGCAGCTGTGTGGAGGACGGGGACAGGTGGCCGAGGCTAATCACCGCGTGATGGATTCGGCCGGCCGGGAGCCAGCACCGGGTATTCTCGTAGCTGCGTAGCTGGGCGCCTCCCGAACGCATTCCTACCTCGCGAGCCACGCGCCTCACGCTACTTCTATCGCAAAACGGTCAGACCGATGTTTAGTCTAGTCTGGTCTCCCTACTTATCGTTCTCTTCTGTATCTATTCTGCAAACTAGTTTATTAAACACGGTTCGCCTTGCTAAAGCAGAGAAATCTGAAATTTACTTTTACGTCATGCATCGATAAGAATTCATCCTTGTTCAACAGTCTTAATACTACACTTCCAATCCTGGCAGGTTGTGGTACATTTGGGCCACTTACGTAGCAACACAACTTAATCTGCATTCAGAGACAATGATCAGTGGATCTCTGCAAGAGCTCCACAACATCCTTTTCCTTAGACTACGGCTATTTCTATGTCAGCATTAGTCCCACATTTGTTTCATGCTAATATTGTCACCTCGCAATGAATACTGCGTCCAGTACACCTTGCAGTGTGACTTGCGTAGTCCAGTACGTTTCCGCCACCACAATTTTGCCCCCACTCCTCCTACAGCCATGTTAACTACTTCTGTATATTTTCGCAGGTGCACGGCTAAGCTGTCCTTCCTTCTAATAAGGGTTTTCAATTGCTTTGTCCTCTGCCTATTCTTTGTAGTACTTGTATAAATCCTACTTTATCCAAGCACTTAAGTTTAAAATTCCACCCCTAGCGCCGTATTTCAAGGCGCTTAGGTCCTTCCCGGTTTTTCTTGCGATCGATTCGTCACTTCCACACGCTGTTAAGCTTCAGAAGAACACGCTCAAGCAGTTATCTCCCCATGCCAAGTCAATATCAGAGATAACCATAATCCTTTTGAGCCAAACTCCTTCTGTAATAACATATGTTTTTGGGTGGGGTCCGCCATTAGCAAAACACTTTTTTTTTTTTTTTTTTTTTTTTTTTTTGTCCCAGACATTTTTCACTGCAGTTGCAGCACCATCAGTGGTTTTTTTATTATTATGGCTGTTAACCATAAGGAATGTTCTTTACTGTTTAAGTACATGTAAATATTAGTATCTAAATTGTAATTACAGATTTTTGAAGAGCACATATAATTATGTATTCATACTTTCTTACCATATGGCGTGGTTTTCCTGCTGTATTACGTTTTTACAGTGTCTGTTTTTCTTTACAGTTTGTCATCTGCAACTATATACAACTTAATGTTGGCAAAATAGTTACGCAAAAATTACGATTTCTAAACCGTTATGGCTATGCATGAAATTAATAATTTATGTGAAAGGTTGTGTGTGTGTGTGTGTGTGTGTGTGTGTGTGTGTGTGTGTGTGTGTGAGACGTTTCACCTACGTTTTCTTTTTCCGTCATCTTCTTCATTGTCAAGTTCTGTGTATTGAGTTGTCTCAATGTCACTGCCACGGTCACTGTTTACCAGCGGACCCCACTCAAAAACGTATGTTATTGTCAAAGCAAACATAGACAAAAGAGGTTCAACCTCAAGACGATTATGCTTCTGTAGTGCTATTTACCACGGCCTCCGACATACTCTTCTGTCCTACACACTAGATTTCTTACTCTACTTCTACCACTGCATTTTCCCGAATTGAACTAGTCATAATTCTTCTTTATACGGCTCCTCTTCAACCGTGTTGCACCTTCGTTTCGTCTTATTCCAAATTTTCATCCAAACAGACTTGACATTCCAGTTCCGATTTCTTCTTTGTATTACCCCCGTCCACCCTCTCTCAGATCCGTGGACATCAACATTATTAACTGTTCCCCTTAAGCTTTTATTCCCGATAATTTTTTTCATTCCTTTCGAGAAACAGTTTAATCAGCAACAACGATCGACGACAATTTGTCTAGCAGACTTTCAACACAGTAAGCACCATCTCCGTTATTATGTTTCTGCTTACGCTACAGGCAACTGACGAAGTTCTGCGAATTCAGTCATTGAAGCGTCGTTTTGAAGCAGACTTCGACAGACGAACTTGGGGAAGGCTTCTACGCTCCAGTGCAGATGAAAACTATGCTAACGCAGAATTATTCCACAGTCTCTTTCGAGATCGTGTCCGCGTGGACTGGGATATTCCAGGGACCTAGATTTTCCCATCCCATCCAACTCGACCCTCCTTACATTGCACTCAGTTATCACATCTTTTCGTTTAACGTATCAAAACGAATTGTACATGGACTTTCTGCAGTAACGGTTCCAAATTAACGTTCGGACTGTTTGGGTCTTGTCTGGCAAATCGGAGATGGAATCAACATCCCGATTACATTCATTTTGCAATTTTTTTTATTTCTTTTTCCACACGTGCAATGCCCAGTCCTCCTGACACATCTGATCTGATTCTAATTTTGGTATTTATTCCTCTAGCTTAATGATAGCGTAATTAAGAATCTTATTACTTGATCCGATCAATCACTATAGGCCTATAATATGTAGAAGACATCAGCGTACGCCCTTTGATCTACACTGTGTCCTCTACAGGGTACCTATTCCCTTTTATCTTGAACGCTCCAACAACATTTTGGCCAGAACGAAAAAACGAAATTGTCTTGACACACTTTGATTCTTCTGATTGCAAGGAGGACAGAAAATGGTTCAAATGGCTCTGAGCACTATGGGACTTAACTGCTGTGGTCATCAGTCCCCTAGAACTTAGAACTAATTAAACCTAACTAACCTAAGGACATCACACACATCCATGCCCGAGGCAGGATTCGAACCTGCGACCGTAGCGGTCGCGCGGTTCCAGACTGTAGCGCCTAGAACCGCTCGGCCACTCCGGCCGGCGCAAGGAGGACATTAACCATTATGATTGCCGTTCTTGTAACTAGCTTCTTTAAGAAGATACGCAGTGTACATTTTTTAAATATCACACCATTTCTTTTAAAATTCGCTAATCCTCTTCCTCTCTTCAAGACCTGTTCAAAAACATGGCACAGTGTGCCATTCATGTTAACACGACTTTATTAAAAACGGAAAAGGAAACTGAAGTTGTTTCTGTGCACAGTGCACTTACCCAGGGTATCTTAACTCATCCTCTTACTGCGACTGACAGTAAACAGATGAAAACATAAGGAAAATGCACAGCGGCCGTTACGATTCTGCTAGCTTACATTCCCCACAGATGACAATGATTAACGAAAGTAATCCTGATCATTCTACCTTCTCTTCAAGGGTGACACTTTACTCACACAAAGCTTCAACTGAGGGCGCTTAACTGAACGGCCTGTCGTGTTACCATTTGTTCACTGTCAACTCAGCGGACGAATTACGTTACACCGGGTATGTGCACTATGTTGACCTAACACGGGGAGAATCGAAGTCAGCTTTGACTTAAGTTTAGAGTAGCGTCATGTTAAAACGTTAATGGTGCACCTTGAGACATTTTTGAACAAGTGCTAAGGACAGGAAGTGCATTATCGAATAAAAAATACATGTTGCTAGTTAAAAAAGACGTACTGCTGTTCATATCATCGTAAGGGATCATGTTACAAACAAGGCAATCATGCTTGTTAATGACGCGCTGAAGCTAAACAAAATTTGCTTGATACATTTATTTTTTTGGTGTTATTTTGAACGAGAAGTTGTTTGGTACGGTCAAGGTAGACGGCGCAACTGTCTACTGACCTTCTAAACTGAATATTCTGTTCGGCGAAACAACCGCATAATGTGTTACGGCTCGAAGGGTATTACCGGCAGGCCTTGGTTCCGTTAACGCCGAAGACGTGAGGCCGGCCGGCCCCCTGGAAATTTCCAGCGTTCGCGGCGGCTATGGCCCGGTAATTGGTTTCTAATATCCCTCGCCGGCGGATAAGATAGCGTCCCCACGTGAGCACCGGCAGCGGCAGCAACAGCGGCTTTTGCGCAAGGCGGAGCAGAATGCGCCACAAACGTTGCGCCTGCTCTCATCCGCGGTAGCTGCCGTTCACGACACCGATACCGACAACAATTTGCATTCACTGAAAATGCCTCTCAACAATTACGACCACTGAATTCACCCTAAACGATACTTCGCGGATGCCAACAAAGTGCGTCAGCTACGGGACTCTTGCGCCGAAGCGATTAGCGTCTCTGCCCGCTATCCACAACATGGCGAAAGCTGTATGCCGCAGTCTCATCGTCAAAATGTCAGGGGACGCCCCGATTTTATTGTATTTATTTCGTTTCGCGTCACCTAACGACGACGTGTTGTTTATAATCCACACGTTCATTTCCTTGGGACAAAAAGCATGTACAGATAATTACCTAAGCAAAGAAAGTCAAACACGACAGATGCTACGGCTTTTGGATTGCCCCAACAGCACAGTACAGCATATCAACTACGTCCATTATGGACTATGTTGTGAGGACTGCGACTGTTAATTAAAATGAAGAAAATATATACGAGTACATGCCTATGCGTCAGTCTTAATGTTTTTTGGTCTTACCCATCACGATCTGTTGGAGGCAATTTTTCACATGACTGTTCTCGGTGCTAAGCTTTCATGTAAAAACATATAGGGTCGCTGAAAGGTTTGGTTGCGTTTGCACTGTCAATAATTAAGTTACTCATATGACGTAGCAAATGGTTTAAAGGTGTAAACGAAGTACTTACAAACCAAGAAGAATACTGCAACGTTATCCAGAGTCTTCTGGTGTGTGTGTGTGTGTGTGTGTGTGTGTGTGTGTGTGTGTGTGTGTGTGTGTGTGTGTGTGTGTGTGCGCGCTTGCAACTGACGTTTGAGCGAGTCACGTGGGAGGAGCCAAGCGAAGCGAGGACATTACTAGGGCCCCACAAGGACTCTGTATTGTCGTTTCGTAGGTACTTGTAGGGCCACGCCAGGCGAAACCGTGTAGACGGCGATTTAGTTCTCTCAACCTGTTGAGGAGCTGCGACTCGGAATAGCATCAGGATCTGGTTGGTTGATTTGAGGGAGGGAACCGAACAGTGAGATCATCGGCCCAATCAGATTAGGGAAGACGGGGAAGGAAGTCGGCCGTGCCCTTTCAGAGGAACCATTCCGGCATTTGCCTGAAGCGATTTAGGGAAATTAAGAAAAACCTATATCAGGATGGCCGAACACGGTTTTGAACCATCGTCCTCCTGAATGCGAGTCCAGTGTGCTAGCTAATGCGCCACCTCGCTCGGTATCTGGATCTGAAAATGACATCTGGCGAGAGGCGAAACTGGTCTCCACTGTATAAAAAGTACTCAACAGGTTTTAGGATGGAATCTAAGAATATGACAAAGCGTCGCTATACGTCGATCGTGCACGCGAAATAACGTAAATAACAGCTTGTGCAACCGTCAAGTTTACACCGTAGCGAAGACAAGCGAACGTGCATCAGAGACCGAGAATTCCCCCTTCTGTAAACGGCAAAATATTCAAATGTGTGTGAAACCTTATGTGACTTAACTGCTAAGGACATCAGTCCCTAAGCTTATACACTAATTAACCTAAATTATCCTAAGGACAAACACACACACACACACACACCCATGCCCGAGGGAGGATTCGAACCTCCGCCGGGACCAGCCGCACAGTCCGTGACTGCAGCGCCCTAGACCGCTCAGCTAATACCGCGCGGCGTAAACGGCACGTAAGCGCGAGCAAACTGCATTCGGTCGCATTCGTCAGTGTTCGCAAGTATTCCTTCGTGTTCCGCTGGCTGTCGGCCTTTAGGCGAACCGTTAAAGGGAATCTGCGTCCTCTCCCCATTGTCGCTATCAGGGGAGAACATTCATCTGCTATCCTGTCTGCTGCCGGACAGAGAGGCAGCTTCTGCTGCTAGGACCGCTGTCCGGACCTCCCCCACCCCCCCCCCCCCCACCCCCTACTGCCTTTTCGCCGCCCGCGCATCCTGCCCCCAATCACCGATGCAAATGTAATGAGATTGCGCCCGCAAGGACGCGCCGCATTGTTCCTCGCGGGGAAACTTTGCGGCGAAATGTGTCAGAAGAAATTCATCAACACGACCTTTCTTCTCCCCCGCTTTTTCGGGCCTCTTAACGAACTTAGGCGCCGCTGTCACGGCGGGATTTGCTTAGCCGCGACAACCTCGCCGCTACGCCCCCCGACTCGTAATTTCGAGCCGCCTGCGTCGTCGTCCTCAGAATAAAGAGCGAATTAATTCGAAATAAGTGGCCGCCGCGTAATCTCGTCCGGCATCTCGGCAGGTTCTTATCTGCAGTCACTCACGGCACTCGGGCTGCTGTGAAACGGGCAGTTAAAAGCACATAACAGCGAGCGCTTTAGCTAAATTTGTGGGACATTCTGCCTCTACGTCAACTGCCGGCACACGGAAGCTGTAAACCTAGCACATTTTCGGCGTATTTTTCCAGAAACGAGATGCATTATTAATCACACGAAGAAAATAAAATGCTCTCGCATTAGGATGTTCTTTAGTTGTTGCGTGCTGGTCGTCGCAGCATTAACAAATACCTACGTTCAAATGGTTCAAATGGCTCTGAGCACTATGGGACTTCTGAAGCATCAGTCCCCTAGAACTTAGAACTACTTGAACCTAACTAACCTAAGGACATCACACACATCCAGGCCCGAGGCAGGATCCGAACCTGTGACCGCAGCAGTCGCGCGGTTCCGGATTGAAGCGCCTAGAACCGCTCAGACACCGCGGCCGGCCAAATACCTTCGTGGCTCGCGATATTTTTAGGCTGTGAGTCGTACAAAATACATTTCGCGTTCGCTTCATAATAATACAAGGTGCTTCAAAAAGTACTTTACAACTTTGAAAATTCATATAAATTAATTCATATTACCTACAAAGGTGATTGTAGTGTCAATCAAGTTTTGCCTCGTATAGTTCGCTAGTACCGAATCACACTGTAAGGAGCGCTAGCGGCAATTGCGTTAAAATGGCTGCCTTCACTGGACCCGAGCGTGCTAGCTGTGTGATTCGGTTTGAAGACTCGAAGTCGGCGACTACAGTTCAGCGTAATTTCCGTACCACACACGCTAAAGATCATCCTCGTAGGCCTACAATTTATGAGTGGCATAAATGTTTTGTAGAAACTGGGTGCTTGGTAAGACGAAATCATCAGGTCTTCCAAGCACATCTGACGACGTCGTTGAGCAAAAGAGACAACGTTTCGTCAACACCTCTACGAAATCGACCCGGCGTGCATCTCGCGAACTCCAAATCCCACATACGACTGTTTGTCATGTGTTGAGAAACCGTTTGCATTAGAAACCGTACAGATTGACGATCGTACAAGCAAAAAAAAACACTGATAAAATTTCTCCCAAGAAGTTGTGTGTGGATATGTTAAATAGATTACATGTGGATGAACATTTCTTGGGCAAAATCATCTTTTCTGACGACTCAACTTTTCCCTTAAGTGGCAAGGTTAAGACACACAACTGTAGGATTTGGGGCATGGAAATCCACTTTAAACACTGCACCATGTTCGTAATAGCCCTAAATTGAACATTTTTTGTGCACTGAGCAAAAACAAAGTGTACTGCCCCCTTTTTCCGTGAGAAAACCATCAATGGGAAAGTGTACCTGGATATGTTACAACAATTTTTGATACCACGTATCGATAAGGATGACCAAGAACGAAATGTTTTGTTGATGCAAGATTGTGCACCACCCCATTACTTGGCTGACGTCCGGGACATTCTCAGTGGCCGCTTTTCAGGTCAATGGATTGGCGGTGATGCGCCATTGCATAGCCCCCACATCCCCAAACTTGACATCGCCGGATTTTTTTTATTTTTTATTTTTTAGAGGGATTCATCAAAGATATCGGGTTTGTACCTCCTGTATCGGCTTTACCTGATCTCAGAGTAATGTACCCCGCCACTGAGCAAGTTACACCTGCAATGCTACAGCGAGTTTGGGAAGAAATTTACTTACGATGTGATGTGTGCAAGACAACCAAAATATTTAGTTTAACGTAAAAAAATTGATGTGTTTCCCTACAAAATTACAGTAAACCCTGTTCTATATCTTCTTTCAATAAATTTATACGAATTTTTAACGTTGTTAAGTCCTTTTTGAAACACAATGTACACTTAAAGGGTTACTTGACATCGCCTTCTCCGATAGCTCGTTACATTTTCTAACTTTCTTTACATTATCATTCTCCAGCGGATGATTTCGTAAGAGCTTACATTTCAATACGATACCTCTATTCTAAGTCGTGCACTTAACAAGTTTTAAAATTGAAGGTTGTGTAAATTTTACCTCTCAGCATAAAATTAACAATTAAATCGTTTTGTTTGTCTTAACTTCTTACTACAAAACTACTGTGCTTGTAAGGGTTAAGTTCGATCGAACTGTAAACGTAACTAGTTTCTGCGTATTGTGTACAAAACTCTTTTCTTGTTTCGTTAGCCTCATGCGAAAATTGAAATCAATAATGTTAACGAAATAGCCGACTATGCCAGCAGCATAATAGCCCAGTCAACAAAAGTCAAATACGGGAAATAATTCGTGTAGTCGGTTTTTGTATAGTTGTAGGAGGTAGTTCCATGCACATCATCATGTTACACATCAATGGATGCGTTCCCCGCACAGCCTACCTTCATTACACAGTAGTATTCAAAGAACTGTGACTGAAGCCCGAATAACATGAACTGACATGCACTGAGACTAGAAAATAGTGCCTGATAATGGCTAGGCACTAGCCGAAATCTGCATTTGTCACATGAAATCTGCAAAAAAGGACTGCTGCCTGCTGTGCTTTATCATTTATGAACCATGCACAACATACTAAAATACCTGAGCGGGTTAGGGGGGGGGGGGAGGATTTTTCGTACAGGGGTTAGAGATGCGTTTGAAGGCCACTTTTGTACATTTTTCTTGGTGATTCCGAGATCATAGCCTCGAGTGAAAACTTACACCAGGATAAAAGAGAACTAAGTTACATTTCCTAAAGAAAATGAGGTTCTAATTACTTTTTTTTCCAACAGAACTAACAGATTCCGTGAAGAGAGCGAGAAAATGTTGAAAGTTGCCATAGGTCAGGTGGACTTCGTAGGGAAATTTGAAGTAGTTTCCCTACTTAATAAACCACAAGTCTCCTGTATCAACTTGTTCGTGTCGATTTCCCCTGCAACTCTGCGGTACGTTGTGAACAGTTACCGATTACATCAGGTATAATTTGTTGGAGGGAAGATAGCGTGATGCTTATTTATATCAGCCATATAATAACAGCTGCTACGAACCTAAGCAACGAGAATTATCACATCTTGCGAATATTTGCATTTTAATCAGCGTTATAAATACGCATTCTTAGTTGTTTACTTTCAGGGACGTTTGTTGTGCTTTTCCTTTTTAACAACATACACAGAACTTGAGCTTGTTGACTCTCTTCTCGTCTGATGCAGACATCTGATCAATTTATCGCGTGTCTCGGGCCCGCAGTTATACCTTTGAGCGCTTTGGCAATTTCCTACCAATCATACTGCTTCTTCGACATTTGTGCTGTGGAGCTCATGGATCCCAGAAGCACCTATGACATGTGTATTGTTCTAGGACGTACATTACGTTCTCTTCAGATCATTCCACTGCCCGCGCAACTCATGTGAACAAGAAACGTAGACAAGACACCAGACAAATGCTCTCTGACTGCTAGTGCCGAAGAGGAGAGGACGGGAACTTCCTTCGATGGTTCGCTAAAAAGAAACCGACAAGCAGCGGAACACTAGCCAACATTAGCGAACGCGAATCCAACAGGACCGAATGCAGTTCACTAGCAGTAGCCTATCGTTTACACCAGAGGCAATTCTCGTTCGTTTGTGTTCGCGTCGGTGAAAAAACAGGCTTCACCGTGCCCCTCGCTCTTCTGACAGCGGACACTTCGTAATCCGACCACAGACTTACAACTGGGTTATATTCGACTCACACTCGTGTCAGTATGTGTGTTGCTTGCTGCCAGACAGGGTACATGAGACATTACGAGTCATACGTTTGAGTTTAACCACCTGAGCGTTGCTAGGATTTGTTTTCCAAATCTTAATATGGCTGTTAACTAATGGCGGTACTATGTGTATGTACACAGAACGCCAGTTGTAATGTAGTTCCACTGTAGCTTTCTCTCAGAGCTGTCTTGTTGATATGTCGTATGAACCTAGTACGTAGAAGAAAATAAACAAGTAAATACAAAGTCATATTCAAAGAACCGTAATGCTTTTCCGTGAGTCTCGATGTCTGTTGCAACTATGTATCAACTATGCTTCATTTCGGCGGCTTGAGTATGCTTAGTGTCGAGAATATAAGCACTTATTATCGATGACCGCAACAAAATTTTCTTCGTCCCCCAGGATTGTAAATGGATACTCCAGAGTCGAACGCCGTCGGCTATGGAAATTAAATTCGTAAATACTAGCAGTGTCAAAATAAGGAATATATGAGCGACATGCAATGCGGTCCGAAAAGCTTATTCTGTTTTAGCTTTATCCTCTTCAAGGCAAACAATACTGTTGGAGGAACATGTGCAACTGAGCATTATACCAGAGGTTAAAAATATTGCTACATTTGTAAGGTTCTTTTATTTAGAACACGACCGGTTTCGGGCCCTTACACCCCATCTTCAGATGTCGTAATTTGGTGCTGTGACCCCGAGCGCCGAGGTGGACGAATACAAGACATGGTGTGCTACCAGCGTGCTCTGCGCCTGCTGCTAGCATGCCGTGCCTCTGGTCTCTTATAAGAGAAAGAACATTTTTCACTTGATTCTCACGTGCTCGAAACTGAATCAAGGAAAGATGAATTCACGTACGTGCGAAAAACGGAAAACCTCCGTTTCCATTCGGACACCTATGTAGCTGAGTTCCTTAGGGCACACGATAGAGAATTTTTCTCTCAGAAGGAACGATGATACCGTAACAGGCCACTGAGGTGAAATCCTCAGTGTCGAATGATTCCATATAAAATATTCCCGAATATCAACAAGACAGTTCTAGAGCCTGCAGAATTTTCACGACGAAAAAGGTGACACTGTCGGTATGCTGTATGTCCCGTTATGCTGCAGCATCGGAACGCGCATCATTAAAATTGTTCTGTTATTTGCCACAAACTTATTTGACAGGGGTTTGAGGTGCGGGTGTTATATAGCTGTAGTGTTGTTATACTGGCTTTCCATTTTGCGTCGGCAGAACGCCGTCACAAAGACGACGAGAAGAAAGATGGGGAGGAGAAAGCGGCGTCCAAGTGGAGAGAGGGGTCACGATCCGCTGCAGCCAATAGGAGGTGGCGCTTCAAAAGGAGCCGCTAACAACGAGGCGCCCTCGCCCGGGCACAGGGCGAGCCTTCAAAGGGCGGCGGCAGCCGGCAGCCGGCTGCACGCCGCACGCACCGCTCATTAACCGAGCACCACACACACTCCGCGGCACTTTCCTCCCACTTCCTACGGCCGCTGTCTCCAGTCATGGCTAGTTTATCGACGTGATGCAATCTGTGTAATCTTCTCGCTTGATTCTGTACGAGTCTGGCCTAAATGGTATCCTCTGTATAGTCGACACACGTAACACACTGAAGAGCCAAAGAAACTGGTACACATGCCTAATGTCATGCAGCGCCCCCGTGAGCACGCTGAAGTGCCGCAACACGACGTGGCATGGACTCGACTAATGTGCGAAGCAGTTAGTGCTGGAAGGATTTGACACCATGAATCCTACAGGGCTGTCCAGTAATCCGTAAGAGTAGCTGGAATTGCCGCAAGTCCGTCGGAATGCACAATAGACATGAATGAGTGCAAGTGATCAGACAGGATGCTTACGTACGTGTCACCTGTCACAGTCGTATGTATCACTCCAACTGCACACTCTTTACACCATTACAGCGTCTCCACCAGCTTCAACAGTCCCTGCTGACATGTAGGGTCCATGGATTCATGAGGTTGTCTCCTTACCCGTACACGTCAATCCACTCAACACAATTTGAAACGGACTCGTCCGACCAGGCAACATGTTTCCATTCTTCAACAGTCCATTGTCGGTGTTGACAGGCCCAGGCGACGCGTAAAGCATTGTGTCGTGCAGTCATCAAGGGTACACGAATGGGCCTTCGGCTCCGAAAGCCCATGTCGATGATGTTTCGTTGAATGGTTCACACGCTGACACTTGCTGATGGCTGACATTAAAATCTACAACAGTTTGCGGAAGGGTTGCACTTCTGTCACGTTGAACAATTCTCTTCAGTCGTCGTCGGTCCCGTTCTTGCAGGATCTTTGTCCGGCCGCAGCGATGTCGAAGATTTTTTGTTTTACCGGATTCCTGATATTCACGGTATACTCGTGAAATGGTCGTAGGGGAAAATCCCCACTTCATCGCTACCTCGGAGATGCTACGTCCCATCGCTCGTGCGCCGACTACACCACTACGTACAAACTCTTGATAACCTGCCATTGTAACAGGAGTAACCGATCTAGCAACTGCGCCAGACAGTTGTTGTCTTACATAGGCGTTCCCAACCGCAGCGCCGTATTCTGCCTGTTTACATATCTCTGTATTTGAATACGCATGGCTATACCGGTTTCCTTGGCGCTTCAGTGTGTGAAATGTGAGAGAGAAAGATAACAGCGAAGTGTAGCAACATACCTGCGTTTCAAAAAATACAAATAACTGCAACCAGTCATTCTCATTAACTAACTTTCTCGCCTTTTGAGGCTCATCTTCAGGTAAGGCACGCAGGAATTTGGATAATCATGATTCTAGCATGATGCTTCACTGTGACACGAAGAAAAGAAGCACTTTAATCTATCTCCTTGCGTTTTACTTATATGGCAGGTTCTGTAGTAAAACTAATTTTTTTTTACTTGTTACCGTAGTGTCATTGGTTTCGATGTTAATGCCAAAATGGCAGCTTCCATTATCTTTGTTACAATGTTAAGCACTATTGTCTGTATCATATCATTATTTTGCAAACATCCGGGTCATCAGCAACCACGCAGCATCTTTCAGGTACTGTAGAAGCTGATCTATTATAAATGGTTTTTGGAAGCCCGCGAGTCTGAAAACAATAGGTTTGTTAGTAAATCTTCTACTACCAGTCACGATGTTTCTTTATTTACTTTTCGCACGACGCGTTTCAGGAAATGAGTCCCATTTTCAAGTGCGATTTTTGTGTGTATTAAGCCACTTCCATTGATGTCAATGTGTGAGAGTATGCTTCATTTCCTTGACTTTTACTGCAATATATAAGAAACTCTCGATTTTTTGGTTGGTTATCGATTCTTCTGGTGAAGTTAGTGGTGAAATTTAGAAGAATTTGAACTTACAGTTTTCTAAGGGTCCATTTGTGCAACACAACTTAATACATAATATAAAGTGGAATCATGACCCATATTCAGACTCTGGAATATACAAGGTAACATGCCAGGAACGCTCTATGTTCTACCTAAGTCAAACAGGCCGAAATTTCAACCCATTACACAAAGCACATTAAAGCCTACGCACACAACAAACACACTGCCTCAGCAACAGCAACACACACACATAATACAAGACACCCATTTGGAAAAATAGAGTAAAATGTTAAAGTACTCCACCGACTAAATAAAGGACATAATATGGATTTGCTAGAAGAACTTGAGATATATTCACATTACAGAAAATATGACGATAAAATATTAAACGAAAAACTTGAAAGTGAATCAGTGAATTTCTTCAGATTTTTCTATAGTATACTTAAATAAAAATAGTAAAACATAGAAATAAGCACAATTGTAAAACATATATAAGTAATTTAAGAGTCAAATTTTTAAGATAAATAACCTCTGTACCAAAAAATATCATAATCTGTGGGAGACCTGTATTGTTATCTCTGTGGACTACTTGTAAGAGGAGCTTTGTAACTGTTTTGTTGATATATTTTCTTTGTGTACAGTGTACAAGTTGTGTGTGATGTTTAGTGTGTGAGAGACTCTGCACAAATGGACCATTAGAAAACTGTAAGTACAAATTCTTCTAAATGTTGCCACTAACTTCATCAAAAGAATCGACAACCAACTAAAAATCGCCTGTGTCTTATATACTGCAGTAAAAGTCAAGGAAATAAAGCAGACACTCACATATTGACAACATCAATTTACAATGGTTTAATACACACAAAAAACGCACTTAAAAATGGGAATCATTTCCCGAAACGCGTCGTGTGAAAAGTCAATAAAGGAAAATCGTGGCTGGTAGCAGAAGATTTATTTATAAACAAACCTATTACTGTAGAAGCAATCTGCAGTAAGAATGTCTTCGCTCAAAGATATAATATCCTTAACTTTGAGACAGTTACTCGGTTTTTGTGCACATGATACAATCGTCATGTCGTCAAAAGCACTGAACTAGACTTGTGTTAGCACGAATGTTGAAAAGCAGCCTTACAGTAAACACAGGGTCAGTAAATCTAGTTACAGAGTACTTACTGTATGGATAGCCGTATACGAAAGATGCATGACAGTTACCGAAACATGGCTGAGCAAACGTATAATTAATGAAATAGAACACTCCAGCTGCCACCATGTTTTAACTTCATTCACGTAACCAGCTTCGACTAGCTCGTGTGCTACGTTGCCATTTCGATATTAGCACAGTCACACTTTTTTGGTAATGGGCGGGTGGTTGTCATCAGTCTTCTGACTGGTTTGATGCGGCCCGCCACGAATTCGCCTCCTGTGCCAACCTCTTCATCTCAGATTAGCACTTGCCACCTACGTTTTCAATTATTTGTGGGGTGTATTTCAATTTCTGCCTTACCCTACAGTTTTTTCCTCCACAGCTCCCCCTGGTGCCGTGGAAGTTATTCCCAGTTGTCTTGACACGTGTCCTATCGTCCAGTCCATTGGCCCTGTCAGCGTTCTCAAAATGTTTTGCAGAAAAGCTCCTCATTTCTTATCAGACCGGCTAATTTTCAGTACTCGTCTACAGCGCGACATCTGAAACGCTTCGATTAGCTTCTTTTACAGTTTTTCCCACACTCCACGATTGATTTCCATGCTATGCTGTGCTCCAAACGCACATTCTCAGAAATTTTTTTCTTCTACCGCTCCCGCTAATACTACGGAAATTGTTGCCGAAAGTCCTGAGACGTGTTCTCTCGCGTAGTAGGATGTGTAAAATGAGAAGAGATGCATCGGTGTCAACTGGAGTTGCTGAAAAAATCTTGCACTTAGAGTTGTGGCAACTCCACCATTGTCTTATGACCAGCACAAAACGGAAGTGTGTTTTGTAGAAGGTGGATTTCCAAGGACGAAATGCTCCAGCGCGGAGGCGATTACGCTCGTGTGCACGGCAGTGGCAGTGAGTGCACTCACCACTGAAAATACCCCATAGCATAGCCACTGGGCACGAATCCAACACTTCAACGGAAAGGAGGAAAGAATGAAAGACGAGAGCGTCGCCACTTTGCGTGGACAGCACACTACAAAGGCAGGCAGGCGTCCGGAGGAAGCAGGCGGCCGACCAGCGGACGGCGGGAGCCGCGATAAATCCGGGACGCACCATTTCCGGGCTTTGGACGGCCAGCGACGCGAGAAGCGTCCGGACACCTCGGCGGATCCCGCAGCGCCCACAACCCTTTTCCCCAGCGACGGCTTCGCTCCTGCCGCCTCCACCGCTGCTGCTGCTGCTGCGCAGTATGTTTACGCGCCAGCGGACTTCGTGGAAATATGACCTCGAGCCGTGACGTCACAACGTCAACAGATCGCTCCGCGAGCAGGCGGCGGCAGCAGCGCGGCGCAGCGTGCAAGCGGCGTGCTTCTATTTGCGGTTCCCCTGGACTGTGGGGCGCCGTGATAGTACGCCATCACCTGCCGCTATGTAGGTACAGCACGCGCCGTTGCACGTGGTAGCAAACGCCTTCGCAGACAGAGATTACGAACTGGGGAACTGCGTAAACGCTCTGCTGCCTGCGTCTCAGTACGTGTCATACGGTACACTCTTCACCGGCATCTGTACCAGATGTATTTAACGCATACCAGTGCCTTTGGCTATAGACAACGTGGAGCTGAAGACTGCTGTTATCACAGCGAAGAATAAAGTTAAAGGCATCGCTTCTCGTGCTGTTTGGACCGTGTGTGTTTTTAGGCTGAAGATTTGAATTTTCTGTAAGTCAGGTGTTACTCCGCCTAGTAACCGTAATGGTTGGTTAACTGTTGTGTTTGGTGGCCGTGCGGTTCTAGGCGCTACAGTCTGGAACCCAGTGACCGCTACGGTCTCAGGTTCGAATCCTGCCTCGGGCATGGATGTGTGTGATGTCCTTAGGTTAGTTAGGTTTAATTAGTTATAAGTTCTAGGCGAATGATGACTTCAGAATCTTCGATGGAGATTCGTCAGATGGAGAAGTAACTTCAGGCGTGCGCCATGGAAGTATGCTGACACCCAGCAGTTCGTGACTTGGCGGACCATATTAACACTAACCTCAGATTTTTTGCGGCTGACGTGTATGTGTCTAGGTACTGTGTGGAATCTTATCAAGACACGACTCAGTATCTATATACAGTTTTTTTTTTTTTTTTTTCGAAGTGGTGCAAAGATTGCTAGCTTACTTGATACTGGTGGCAGTATTTAGTCAAGACTCCTGGCAGACTTCGTGTGTATAAGTGTGTACGAGAGATGCAATAATTTAAAATAAGTGATATGTACTTACTGAATTTTAAATTTGGTAATTATTTGTTCTCTATACTAAATAATGCCACAGGTAGTTAGTCTCTCTATCCTCGTGTTTATCTCGGTTGTTTTCACAGTTTGGCAACTTTATATTACCTTAGCGGCTGAGTGTACGCCGCCTATGTGTAAGGAAACAGGTCGGTATTTGCCCACACGAGCCTGGAAAACCCCTAAAACCCACACTAGGAACGGCCGGTGTACAGACCAACTAAAGGCCGTTAAGCTGCAGCGCGGATTCGATCCGACTCTGATTCACCTCCCTGTCTCTCAAGATGGGCGCTGCGGGTTAAGCTGTTCGAGCAGGTGTCACCAAAACAACAGGCATTGTACGTAAATTTGTGGCTGAGACGCGTAATTCCTTTCCACTCTGCATAGTGTCTCTCTCTCACTCTCTCTCTCTCTCTCTCTCTCTCTCTCTCTCTCTCTCTCTCTCTCTCTCTCTCTCTCTCTCTAGCAAAGTATTCGTGTAGCAATGAGGTCAGCACCTCAGTGGATCTCCCAAGCACGGCCCTCTGGGGGCATACGGCGTCCCTGCGTTGCGTCATGGCTGATAAACTCCGAGTCAAAGTTGGGTAACCCGGCCGGGCCGATAGCGGCGGAGGCGGTCGCTGGCGGCCGACTGCCGAGTCGAGCTGAGACGAACTGATCCGTCCAGCGCAGCATTGCGACACGCCAGCGTCAGCTACAGTGCGTAGCCCCTCTACGTTTACGCATCTCACATGCTCTGCGGGACACCAATCCGGTAGCCTTTACTCGCCACCAAAGCACAGTATTACGCTGGAACAACTCCACAACATAAACATTGCCGTTCGCAGCAGTGAACATACAATTACCCGGATAAACACCATTTCTATTAATTAATAAGTAAGCCCAATTAGTTTCTACTCATACACCCATTTGAGGCAGAATTTCACTTTCGGCAAATAGTTTAACACGAATAACACCTTCTAGCTTGTACTATTAAAGTCTGCTTTCGGTTATAAACGCAGCACCTCTTACAGTATTCACAGTACAGTCGCCAATCTGTTATTTTGCATAGTCCGAAGAATCCATATGAGGCCAGTACCAAAGAAATTAAAAACTTTCGATCGCTAAGGTTTTCTTCTTGACGCCTGAGCTTCCACCAACTCACTCGGCTAGAAACCAGAAAGTTTAATAATTGAAATATTCGACGGACTAACTTTAATCTTCTTACTGTTCTTGCACTGGTGTGACGGTCAGTTTCTCAGTGTATGATAAACCCTTTCTTTGAGAAAAACCTAAAGAACAGCGGGTATAAGCGTCTGAGAACTACGCGTTTTGTACGGTAGTAAGTAAAGGTACAGACGTTTTATAAAACGACTGCTCTTCCAGTGTGTGTGTGTGTGTGTGTGTGTGTGTGTGTGTGTGTGTGTGTGATAGGGGGGGGGGGGGGGGAAGGGGAGGTTGGTGGGCAAGAACAGCAGCCTGAAAAAAAAATATATGCCAGTGAAAAGGTACAGGAAAAATAGCAATTGCGATATTCCGATAGTGATAGTCATGTAGTAATTGGTGCAGACAGACAGTAAACATACACAAGCTGAGGCAGCTGACACAGGCCACCCCAACTATATCCAGAATCAATATAAAATCGAGGTGTGGTTTTCACCAAGTTATAATGGCAATATGGTGAATCTTCTGATGTTCGCAAGCAATTTTTATCGTTTATAGTCTCCAAACTGTAACACAAAGTTTGTTTTTTCTTTTCTAATCCAGCTATATATCTACCTTTTTCTGTGGCGTTTGAAAGAAGCTTCTAACAACTTCAACGACATAACAGGTATGGGACGTGACCAAATAGTGTGAAGGTAGTATGGTCACAAAGCGCTGTCCCACCGTTAGAAGAGGTTCAGCAAATGCGTGCCGTATTATGCTACATGTAAGCAAACTCGGGTATGGCTCTTTGAAGGACACCAACCTGTGTTTTTATGTTGTAACTGCCAGATAACTTACTCGTAAAGCTATACGACAGTCGAGAAAGTGAATATCGTTTATGATGGATGTCACCAAATTATTCGAGCAGTGGTGTGGTTGTAAGCTACAGAGAAACCAGATCTTGCCAGGCACTAGCGATCTGTCTTTGCAAACATTACAAACAAAAGTTAAGCGGACGGTGGAGAATAGAATAGGCCAAGGAAAAAGAAGCGCAAACAATGAAAGAAATGAAACTAACATTTTAGCAGCAGTAACACACAATCTAAATGTCACTAGAAGGCTTCTCGGAAGTACGAAAGGTTTCAACTAAACAGATCTTCTGAAAACGCTACATTCCGTCGCATTTCATCCTCTTCACACTACGCTCCACCTACAGCTTCATGCCAATGATTTCCAAAATTGGTTACATTTCTCCGAATGTTAGTTACGAAAGTGCACAGTGATGCGGCTTATCTATACAAAATTTTGTTTCAGGAGAAAGCATCTTTTACAAACCCTGAGCAAGTGAATCTTCGCAATATATACTAATCATCAGCTCAAAACCCACAGTGACCCCAATAAGCTGATAAAAACAACGTTTTTTTTTTTCAGACACCTGCATCACTGGTCCCCGTTTTGGTTAAGGGAATCTAAATACATTCATCTATCTGCAGTTTGTAGTATATGCCACGGACGCAATTATTGCAAGAAAACGCACTGGGATTTAGACGGTCAATGTGGTACCAAAATGACGCATGTTCCTCCCATTCTGCACTTGTAACGACAGGGCCTCTTATTAAAACATTTGCAGAGCATTGAAACGGTCGTTCAGGAAACTCAAAACGGTCTCCAGACACACCAAACTTAACACTTGTATGCTTTTACCTGTGGCGAAAATTGAAACAACAGGTCTGTTAGGAAACATCGACGCTTACAGGTGCGTATAACACGGGCCTGTGCTGCCGTTAACTCCAGATGAAATTCAACGTATGGTATTGTTGCTCCAGAATCACATTACAGCGTATAGCCATGTTCAGGGTTAACACTTGGAGTACTTGGTACGACAGTCGTGGTAATATACACAAACCGTGCCCGAGTTACGTATTTGCTTACATTTGGTGTAATAGGACAGACGTTCGTCCAGAGAAGAGGTTCAACAAACGTCTGTCCTATTATATCAAATGTAAGCACATACGTGATTTGCGGCGCTGTTATCTTGATACTATTTGATCAAGTCCCACACACGTTATGTCGGTGAAGTCCCCTTAGAAGGTTCTTTCAAATGCCACAGAAAAAAGTACTCCCTAATAGTTCCAGTAGGGAAAAAAAGGTGTCGTGATTCGGCGACTATACACGATAAAAATTACTTACGAACGTCGGGAAGTTCGCTACATTGTCTGCTATAGCTTGGTGAAAACCGCACCTCGATACATTTCTTCGTTCTGGATATATTTGCGGTCGCCTGTCTCAGCTGCCTCACCTTGTATTTATGAACGCTCTTACGCAGAGAACATCACTGCATTTAGTCGTAACTGACTGTTTTAGTTACGAATTTGACAGATTGCTAATAAGTCAACCACTACATAATTAAATTTCAGCCTCATATTGGAAACCCACAAAAAAAAAAAAAAAAAAAAAAAAAAAAAGTCGGCGCATCTGATATTTAGTAAAAGTAAAAAAGGGATTGATTTGATCATTGTGGAAGTCTGTAATTACAACAGAAGAAAGAATTCCTAACGTTTGGTGCTCACTAGATGTCCTGTAAGTCTCGCACTTTCTGCATAGTAGTTAGGCGGCTTAACCACAGAGACTGTATTAAAAATGATTATTGAACCATTGGTATTTTTATAAATCAACGTAGACAGTTTACAGTAAACAAGTAAAAAGTACACCAGTATAGGAAAAGAATACCGTATCCTGAAGAGTCCAGAGCTCACAAGTGTCGAGGTACATACAACAGGAAAGTATTTCGGACCTGCGCTAGCTGAGACAGACGCTGGCGCTCTCTGAGAGGTGCGGCCCGGTGCCGCTTGCAGTTCCAGTTCGAGGCGTGCTGGCGGTTGGCCAGTGACCGGGAACTCCACGCCAGGAGCCGGTCCTGCGAGCGCCCGGTTCCGGGAAACTACACACAGCTACGTACGAAGCTGCGATTTCACAGCAGGCCGCCGCGCCGTTATCTGCCTGCGGTGGACGCGCGCGATACCAGCGGAACGTCTGCTACACAATACCTCTCCGCTTCCAAGAAACCACTCGCAGCTCACCGAAGATTTAGCCGAGCGACGACTGGGAAATATAGTAATCGAGTCTCTCGTTTTACCATAACAGATTACCGATGTGTAAAGAAGTGTCATTTGTATATTTTTTTAATACGTGGATTCGTAATCTTCTTGTGAACATCTAATTTTTTTTTCCTTTTTTGTCTTGTTTTTGAGAGTTAAACTTTAATTCCACTTCAAGTTACAAATCGCTAGGTCCTTCAGTAAATCTCCAACTGTGACATTCTGCGTCACGTTGTCATCTCGAGGAGATCAAATAGCGGAAATTACCCACCTTAATTGGACTTTCCAAACCCGTTCGCTTCTCAGTGTCGCCTGTTACACAGAAATGCATCGCTGTTTTCTTGCGAGACTCGAGTGTAATATTGGAGTCCATCCCCCACCCTGGAACCTTCGCTGCAGTGAGGCACTAGTCTGCGGCATAGCCCCAGATTTATGTTGGGTTGGAGGATAATGATTTGGTTGAAAGTTGGCGAAGCCAACGAATGTGAATGCGAAATGCAGGGTGTGGTAATAGATTGACCTGTATCAAAGCCTACTTGTTACCTCCGCACCCTCTTTAAACTCACTTTACCATACTTAAGGCACTTTTTATCACTAAAACTAAAGCTGCAAGATACAGACAGAAAATTTATTAGATAAAGGTGAAGTCTCCGATTGTTATTTTGATGTACATTTTGAATATGTATCGCACATAAACTACGAAATTTGCAAGTGGCGCCCACGATAAATCAGTCTCATCTAAAAACCACCGGCCGCGGTGGCCGAGCGGTTCTAGGAGCTTCAGTCCGGAACCACGCTGCTGCTACGGTCGCAGGTTCAAATCCTGCCTTGGGCATGGATGTGTGTGATGTCCTTAGGTTAGTTATATTTAAGTAGAAGTTCTAGGTGACTGATGACCTCAGATGTTAAGTCCCATAGAGCTCAGAGCCTTTTGAACCATTTTTTTCTAAAAGCCGTAAATTCAACTAAATACCTAGGTATTACAATTACGAACAACTTAAATTGGTAGGAGGCAACGGCCTTGCCGCAGTGGATACACCGGTTCCCGTGAGATCACCGAAGTTAAGCGCTGTCGGGCATGGTCGGCACTTGGATGGGTGACCATCCAGGCCGCCATGCACTGTTGCCATTTTTCGGGGTGCACTCAGCCTCGTGATGCCAATTGAGGAGCTACTCGACCGAATAGTAGCGGCTTCGGTCAAGAATACCATCATAACGACCAGGAGAGCGGTGTGCTGACCCCACGCCCCTCCTATCCGCATCCTCCTCTGAGGATGACACGGCGGTCGGATGGTCCCGGTGGGCCAATCGTGGCCCGAAGATGGAGTGCTTAAATTGGTAGGAACACATAGAAAACGTTGTGGGGAAGCCTAACCAAAGACTGGGTTTTATTGGCAGGACACAGAAAATGTAACAGACCTACTAAGGAGACCGCCTACACTATGCTTGTCCGTCCTCTTTTAGAATACTGCAGCGCGGTGTGGAATCCTTACCAGGTAGGACTGACGGAGTACATCGAAAAAGTTCAAATAAAGGCAACAAGTTTTGTATTATCGCGAAATATGGGAGAGAGTGTCACAGAAATGATACAGGATTTGGGATGGAAATCATTAAAAGAAAGACGTTTTCGTTGCGACGGAATCTTCTCACGAAATTCCAGTAACCAACTTTTCTCCTCCGAATGCAATAATATTTTGTTGACACCGATCTACATAGGGAGGAACGATCACCACGTTAAAGTAAGGGAAATCAGAGCTCGTGCGGAAAGATATAGGTGTTCATTCTTTCTGCGTGCTATACGAGATTGGAATAATAGAGAATTGTGAAGGTGGTTCGATGAACCCTCTGCCAATCACTTGAATGTGATTTGCGGAGTATCCATGTAGATGTAGATGTAGACTACGTAACTTTCGCCACTAGCATAAGATCTGCATCGCAATGGGGTAGTCTCCATCAAAAAAACTGCAAATAATTTTTTTAATCTTAATTTTACCACGCTTGGAATCAATAGTCAAGGATAACGGGAATAATAATACCTTTGAACAGTCATTAACGAGGTCAAATCAGCTAAATTCTAGATATCACGGTTTGTCTGTCCTTTGACAAACGTTACTAATATACGTCGAATAGCGTGTACTGGAATTTTATTTACAAATTTAAGCATTCTGTGTGATGTCAAGTGATCTACAGTATGTCAATCGCATTTTCGTAAGATGTGTAGTCTTATCAAACACTATCTACAATCTTCCTTCCTGTTGCTCACTGCAGAATACGTGACGACTGATTCTCTCTCTCTCAATTTTTTTTGCCATTTTCCTTTGAGCTTGTATTGCTGTTCAGAATTTTGTTGAGAGTTAAAACGTTACGGATCGGCCATACGTTGTCGGGTCAATAATCACAAAAAGTACGTGAGTATATTCCTGTGCTACTTGTCTGATTCCTTCCTCAGAAGATGCTTTGCAAGATAAATTGTAAAGACCTTGGACAAACTGATGTTTACTAACGTTAAGCACTATTACAATAGCTGTTCAGGCATTTTCATTGCGTCTTATTAGCTATCTCGACCTTTCTCGCCTCATATCCCATCTGGCACTTTGAATTATTCGGTTCTATGCTCCTACAGTTACAAATGCAGATTATCTTCAGGAATGACACATCTCATTACAAGAAATAGTTGATGGCGAGTTCTGTGCTGTAGAGAAACGACACCGAGTGACTTAAGAAAACTTCCATAATATCAAGGAAATGATGGCGACAAAACGAAAATATTGTACCAGGTATTATGGGTGATATATAGGATAAACAAGGACATGAGCGGTTTGTACACCTTAATGGCGACGCGCTAGCTTCCTAGACAGGAAGACGAAATAGAGCGGAATCGAATCCGTTGATCTGGTACACTGGACACATTGAGTGTGGCAGCTGGCCCGTTCCCATTTCTCCGCCTCAGAAAACACGAGAAGGAACAAAGTTTACACTATTCTGAAAGATGACGCATACAATTTCCCTTCCTAAGGAAACAGAAAATTCATGCGGCCACAAAGCTTTGAAAAATAAATTTGCGATATCATGAAAATATGGGCCCTTTACGACACGATACGTGCCAGAAAAGAGAGGATAAACAAGATCTGCTGATATAATGTTGCGATAAGACAGATTACATGCTAAACACATTATAGTAGCATCAAACCAGCAGTACAAGTGATGCGCAGAAAAAAAGCTTCAAAAATATTGTGAAACAACAATCGCATTTATATACGGAACGACGTTTTTACGTCTCGTTCTCAGAAAGACTAAGCTCTTCTGTGTCGCCGAAGTGGGTGGTGGCCCCGTTGCAAAAGCTACTCAATCTTCGACTCGAATTATTCACAGGACGGGTATAGGTAAGACTGCGAAATAACTGAGTGTAAACAACAAAATTCTTGAGAAACAAGGCGAGATAACCCAAATCGAAAACGTCTGTGCATACTCGGCCGGCGATAAGCCTGCCGCGTTGCAGAACAGCGAGTGTTTGTTTACGCGGCACTTGCCGACATTCGCAGGGTGATTGGCCGGCCAGTGTTTACACAAGCAACCGCTTGTAGCGCAAGTTAACCTTCAGTGTTGCCGCGGGTTGCGCAACGCGAGCAAAAACAATTCAGGCGTAACTGCCGAGAGGGCTCTTCCTCAACCGTCGAAAGGACGCCACCAGATCCGCCTTGAGTTACGTTTCGCGGCCGACGGCTAAAGAGTCGAATCGTTTCCTTCAGGTAGGGAAGCACAGCTACGAATTACTTAAACGGCATTGTCACGATTCTGCCTCGGCTCTTGCCTAATTAACAAGTATTTACTTCATTACGATTCGCACCCTTCACCAATAACGACCATAACAAGAGTTATAAATACCGACGACATGTCGTGATGCAAGGTGAACCAGAATCCCGCTGACAAACTTCCGGAGGTTGTTCAGGGATACCTTCTCAGCGTTTTGTTATGAGGAACACACGGTCTCCAGCGGCTTATTGCAAATATAGTAATTATGACTTCCCCTTTTTGCTACCACAGTCACCTTTGCTTCAGCGAAAATCCTTCACCGAAATGAAAATGACTATAATATGCACTCATTTTAACACGGAAGTATCTGGTTTCTCGTAGGCTCCTACGCAGAGGTGCAGAGGTGCAGACGTACTGCGGTGAGCTTGTCGCCTGAGCAGGAACCACTCGCTCCAGCGTCCTCGTGGTGGCGCTGTTCCGTCGCATTCACTGAATCCGCACACGTGGCGCACTCTTCATCACTAAATCCGTCCCTACTGCTGTTAACGCACGTCTAGCGCCGTCGAAAAAATAAACCCGAGACGTGACCGAGTGGTGCTTAAATGCAGGCCAGAGGCGCAGACTAAAGTGAGCCCTACTGTTGAGAATAGCAACCACCCGAAATGAATGGAACAAGTTCGTTTTCAAAAACGACAGAGAGCACATACAGTCGATATTAACCCTATTCTGAACCGTTTTCAGTGGAATACACACACAACTAATTGGGACAAGAAATTAAATGAAATACCATAATTTTGTAACGACGCACCGGAGAGCGCGAGTCCCTGATACGAAAATACTCAGAAGGTGTCCCTGAACAACCTCTGAAAGTTTGCCAGCGGAATTCTGGTTCACTCCACGGGGGGCAATTATTGAACTATGCGAAGAAAAACGTAAATTCGCTACAAACTACGGCGTATACGCACTTTATTCAACAAGTAAACGTCACTACAGATTCGGATTAAGGTTATGTTCGATATGCCTGCCATCATTGGCGATGATGTGGCGCAGACCAATAGCGAAATTCAACGTGAACCGCGGAAGTGTCGGAACATCGATGCTGTTGATGACTCCTGAATGGCTGTTTTCAGCTCAGCAGTAGTTTTGGGATAATTGCTATGCACCTTGTCTTTACTACAGCCCCACAAAAACGAGTATATGTTTTCAGATCTGGAGAATATGCCGGCCAATCGAGGCCCATGACAGTGGCCTCTGGGTACTCCAGAGCCAGAATGTGGTCCCCAAAGTGCTCCTCCAGGGCATCAAATATTCTCCTGCTTCGATGGGGTCGATCTCCGTCTTGCATAAACCAAATCTCGTCGAAATTAGGGTCACTTTGGATAATGGGGATGAAATCATCTTCCAAAACCTTCACTTACCGTTCAGTAGTCACCGTGCCATCAAGGACACTGCAAACCACTCAGGCACCTGTTGAGGGTGAAGAGACTTCTAGGTTGCGAAATGCGGATTCTCAGTTGCCCAAATGCGCCAATTTTTCTTATTGAGGAACCCATCCAAATGAAAGTGGGCTTCAGCGCTACACCAAACCATACTAATTCCCATCAAACCCCGCGGCCAACCGAGCAATTTGAACGTCCCTAACCCAAACCGTACAGAAGTCATGACGATTTTATTTCATATACCGGTACGGGCCCGGATAGCCGTGCGCTTTAAAGAGTCGCTTCCGAGGCGGGGAGGTGTGCCGGCGCCCGATCGTACCCGCCCGGTAGTCGTGTGTCGGACAGCACGAATGTGAGGTTCTGCAGGTTTCTCACGCCCCCTAGATGAATACCGAGCTGCTACCAAGTTCCGCCTCAGTTACACGGTTCGGAAACATTTGGAAGACTTTCGCTCACTTTCACACACGAATAACGCTACATGCATCCAGTCGAGTAACACACATTCCGTCCGGGGAGTAACGGGGTTTGGCGGCAGTGCGGGCATCCGGCCACCCCCTAGCCCTACAACACTAACGACACTGAATATGTACGTATAGTTGTACGCCACACTGTTCACGCTGTTCGCACTGTACGTCTGTGTCACACTAACTGTTTCCAGCATGCAGTAAAGAAGTGGAATCCAACGGGAACTGACGTGACTAATCGCAGGAGTGCTAAGAAAGTGGTCGAAATACAAATTCACAATGCCAAATTAACGTACGGTTTGCGTTTGCAAAAACTCTGTCCACATAAAGAATACGCTCTATTAGTGTCGACGGGCGTTAGAGATTATGTTCATTGCTCGGGTGGTTTAGATATTAGAATTACATCGATAAAGTACACGTCCCTAGCTCATCCAACGAGAACTGAGCAAGGAGCTAAAGACTATAATAAAGAGAGTATTACAAACGAATGTGCGAGACCAATAAGGACCTCTTTCGGAACACAGCCCGAGAAAGTACTCTTCTTACTGCCTCTAACCACAAGAAACACTTGACGACAGTTTACTGTGCAGCTGGTAACAAGACAATACGTGCGAACATCACAAAAAGATTTGTGTGCATTGCTCTTAACGCTGTCGTATCTAATTTCATCTTAATACTCGTATATACAAACTGTTATTTCCATTACTAAGTCATTTTATACCTAAATCAATGGTTGCACAAAAAAAAAAAAGAAATGTCCTTCCCTCTCACATGACAATGTAAACATCTGAAGCACTGTTATGTATTGTTAAAAAACCGCATTTGTGCAACACGCATCCCTGCACTGAAGGCCTGAAACCAATAATAAGCGTTTAGTTGCAATATGTCATAGATATAATCCATTTAATGATCTACATTCATATTTTTTACACATCGCCAGTATTTCATATAGATGAAGAGACGGTGTTCTAGGGTTAAATTAACCGTGTCGAATTCGTTAATAACCATACCGAGCCTGCGCCGATGTGGGAATGAGGTTCAAGAAAAAGAAGGCAGATGAAGAAACAGCGGACGTTGTAGGCCGACAGCAAGAACATACACTTGCAAACGTCACGTTTAACACACAGTGTTTACTGAATACTTTAATGATCATCGTTGTATCTACCGGCCCGTTACTGTCAGACACCGTTTGTGCTCACTTTCTCCTACTCCTCACTACTCACGTCTCTCCACAGTTCAATGTTATTCGATGTTCTATGCTCGTCAGAGTGTTCGCTCCATTCGACAGGTTCCTTAATTTACCTCGAGTTAACTTAGATGATCGGTATTAGAAGGTAACGCTAGAAAAGATGCTGGGCCGTGCAGACAGGGGCGCGCCCTCCTCAGACTCGTTCGGCTCCACGCCAAACGATACTTTCCGCGGCGCCCTCGGGAGCTACCCGGTAGGTACTACGGTGAGACGTCGTGCAGCCTCCTACTGCACGGTTGACACGAGTTTCCCAAAGTGAAATTCGCTGATATTTCCCTGACTTCCAAACAAGTTTTAGCATTTTTCCCAGACAAATTTTGAGATCTCAAGGATAAATTAAGACGGAAGTTGACGATCTGCTTTTGCAGCTACGGTACAAGAAACGAGGAAATATCTACAAAAACTTGCAAACAGATGGCGTTTTTCGTAATGAATTGGAGAAAGCAATCCACATGGTATGTGTGTTTCATTAAAGACCACTTTCATTTCAATAAAACGAAACACATTTGATGACAAAAATGCCCATTTCCTTGGAGTCGCAAGACAGGCATTATATACCTTCACTGATTTCAGAAATAACCTCAGAAAAAAGTAGGCCTTTTACAATTATTTTGTGATTATTCTTTCGAGAGATGTATGAGTACGTTCTTACTATCATGCATACTTTCTAACATATACACTACTCTCGAAGCGCCACAATGTACTAGAAAAAAATGTGTATAAAGCGCCACACTACAGAACGTATTTGCCGCGAGACAGTCGCAATTCCTGAACTCCATCGCCCACGGCTTCTGGCCTGCTGAGGAGCACCGCAGTGCTGGGTCCAATAGATAAGCCACGAAAACCCGCTGCATTCCGCCATACACAAACAGACCTGGCCTGCAGGCAGATCAGTGAGACTAGGGGCAGGGTCTGCACATTAGTTGAAACCGAATGGCTTCAGATCGGCAGACCCGATCCATTACAGACACCCTACGGTTTTGGCCCGTTGCGGAAATCCACTCGTGTTGCCAGCTATTCACGAGCCACGACAACATGTTCATGAAATGAAACCAAGTTGATCAATCCATGCAACAGATAACTTGTTCAAATACTGTGAGAATCGATAATAATGAGGATAGTTAGCACCTCACTGTAAAGATGATTGCTGAGCCATAGACAGGAACATAGAAAAGACAATCACACTCCCGCAACAAAATTTTCAGCCACAGCTTTTGTCAGAAAACGAGAGCGCACACACACATTCACACAATGACTCAGACACAGCTCGTGCACACTTGACCACCGTCTCCGACCGCTCCGGCTACAGTCTCTGACAATCAGATCCAAACAAACCGCTCCTAACGCCTGCCTGCCTCTCATCGGCAGCTGCTAGCTCAACTGCAAGAAGTGGTGACAACACTGACTATAAGCTGAGGGGGAGTGGTTCTCTCTTAAAAAAAAAAAAAAAAAAAAAAAATCCCTGATTATAATGACGTCTTTGAAATTCCCTGATATTCCCTCATTTCCAGAACCTGTGGCAACCCTGTACTGCTTACGTACAGGAGATGGACTAGAGTCCAACAAATCTCGGAGCAGAGGATAACAACAATTACCCAGCTCCTGAACCGGAAAGTGAGCACACGGCAGAACGACCAATGTCGTGCTACAGGCAGACATTTCACGGAAACCCGGCAGCTGGCCGCCGGCTGGAGGCTGTTCTGCGCGCTGGATTGGTATCGGAGACACCACTGGAGGACAGAGAGAGAGAGAGAGAGAGAGAGAGAGAGAGAGAGAGAGAGAGAGAGAGAGAGCGTCGCGAGGCCGCGACATTCTTCCGGGTTTCGCTCGGCCCGGACCGGCCCGGCCGCT
The DNA here is from genome assembly GCF_021461395.2 of Schistocerca americana. NCBI lineage: Eukaryota > Metazoa > Arthropoda > Insecta > Orthoptera > Acrididae > Schistocerca > Schistocerca americana. The sequence goes on from NC_060119.1 coordinate 1,134,159,030, forward strand.
GCGTATTTAGCAGCCGGTCAGCCTTCAGCCGAAATGAGAACGGGCCCAGACAAGGCCGACCGCTGCGAATGCCGCCGTCACGCCAGCAGCTGCCACTGGACCGCTCTGCAGGCCGGGCGCTCCGTACATTTCAAACCCCAGGCCTCCTAGACACTGCAATGACGACAATCTCAACAGACTCTACTACCGTCAACCCCGAAGATTGTTTCGCCTACTCTCCTTGCCGTGTCAGATACGCGCATTCGTGCTTTCGAGTTTTCAGTCGAATTCTTGCTCCCATATTTCTGCTCAGTATTTCGACGAGTGATCCAGTCTCCTTTAGGTGGTGCACACCGTGCTGCTATGCGTAGCCTCTGCCTGGACTCAGACACAAAACAACACAGCTCACACCACCTGTGCACTGGAGGCAAGCGAATCTTCAGGAACCCAAGTGAATTGTGATACGACCACTCTTGTTCTCTACATTCAGGAACGATCAACGATCTGACGCAGCGGGAGAGCAGCAGTCTGCGACTACATGCTGCTGGCACTACGGTGAAGAGTCGTCGCAGCGTGTCTGTAGGAGAATACGAGATGACAGACACAGAATTTCTACGAGCATTTGGTGCCACGGTTGGCAGCTCACTCAGAATGTGGAAAAATACAAATTAATCCAGATGATGACGAAAAAGTACTGTAAAATTCAGATACAGTATCAGTGGTGTGTTGCTTGGTACAGTCACGTCGGCCAACCACCTATGTGCAAAATTGCAAAGCGACATGAAATGGAACTAGCACGAAAGGCTAGTTCTAGGAATAGAGAACCGTACATTTCAGTTTACTGGGAGAATTGAAGAGGACGACAGCCGGCCGGAGTGGCCGAGCGGTTAAAGGTGCTACAGTCTGGAACCGCACGACCGCTACGGTCGCAGGTTCGAATCCTGCCTCGGGCATGGATGTGTGTGATGTCCTTAGGTTAGTTAGGTTTAAGTAGTTCTAAGTTCTAGGGGACTTATGACCACAGCAGTTGAGTCCCATAATGCTCCGAGCCATTTGAACCATTTGAAGAGGTCGACGGAAGAAACATATTTTGAGTTGTTGCATGTGTTTGACTAAACTGAAAGCCAAGAACATTAATACAATTACATGAAGCAAATTATAAACTAGAAATCCGTTTCTACAGGGGACATATGGAAAAAAAAAACTTTCTATCAGCTTATGGTGTATTCGAAAACGCAACAGACAGTGTGAACAGACTCATCCTTACTAAATTGTGGGTTAGTTCTTTCTTCCGCCAAGACCTTCAATTCTGGGAAAGTGCAGCTTATCTATAGCGAAGACCGCGTGCAGAACATTTGCGTGACTCATCCCTGAGTAACGCTCAAATGACTGATTTCCCCAATAGGACTAAAGGAAGACATCGAAGGTGTGCAGCTGGATTCGTTACCGGTAGGTTCTATCAACACATATTCAGACAATTAAGAGAACCGGCATTTGCGGCTGACTGCAGAACGATTCTACTGCCGTCAACATAGATTTCACGTATGGACCACGAAAATAAGGTAAGAGAAATCAGGGATCCTACGGAAGCATATAGATAGTCTTTGGCCCTCTTTCCATTAGCGAATGGAACAGGAAAGGAAATAAGCAATAGTCGCACAAAGTAGCCTCCACCATGGACCGTATGGTGGCTCACGGAATATGTGGATGTAGAAGATAAACGGATCGCTCGTCGATATCATCATCATCATCATCATCATCATCATACAATTCAATCATTAAATGATGTGGCCTCTTCGAGTCGTGGGTTCAGGTAGGCTATCAGCAGTCTTCTCCAAGTGGGACGGTCTTGGGCAGTTCTCTGCCAGATGTTACCAGCGATCTTCTTGATGTCTTTGTCCCATCTGTCTGGTGGTCTTCCTCTAGGCCTCCGGTGCTCTCTCGGACCCCACTCCAGTACTAGCTTCGTCCATCTGTTACCTTTTCTTCTTGCGACGTGGCCAGCCCACTGCCATTTCAAGGAACCTTCTGTCTCTAAGATGTCATCAACCTTCGTCACAGACCGGATGTCTTCTGCCCTTTTCCTATCCTTTCTTGTATAGCCCAGCATTGATCTCTCCATGGCTCTCTGTGCTGTCCTAAGTTTCCCTTTTGTAAATGAGTTCAGTGTCCATGTTTCGCAGCCATACGTCATCACAGGAAGAATGCATTGATCAAATACTGCTTTCTTCAGATTTACTGGCATTTTTTATCTGAACGCTGTTGAATTCTTCCCAAATCCTTGCCAGCCAAGCTTGATGCGTCGATAGATTTCTGGCCTTATGTCTCCCTTCATATTTATAATCTGGCCAAGGTAGACATATTCACTGACCTCTTCTAGTAGACTGTCCTTGACTTTCCATTTGTTGGACATTATAATGGGAACAACAACTCGGCTGAAAACACGGAAGCACACCAGTAATCAACACTGCCTAGAAAACTTGATAGTTCACATCACATCACATCACATGTAGATCAATTAACTGTAGGTAGTGATCTCGGGATACCTTTATGTTTCCGACCGAAGAGTATATCATACAAGGTAACCGAAATGAGATACTCTATGGGCCATGGAGTCAACAGATTGGTCTATATTTGCATGTTCTCTAGTCCCTTTCCAGTCTCCACGAAAATTTTCACCTCTGCCAATACATTGTACAGCGTACGCCAGAAACACCGAACCACACCGAAGTTAGGTGTAGAAACTAAGTGGAGTAATTGGGTGGTGGTAGTAAGGCGTCGGCATATCTTAAACAGGATTTAGCATGTAACAGTCGGCCCTTCATACTTCATAAACATTCATACGTCATCGAAACAAATGTTCCAACAAGCCACAGCACACAAATCAGCAAGAATTTTTTCTATACATTAAAAATCCATCATTTTTCTTACTTACTCAAACAACTATGTTTCTACATTTTTTCGTCCTAAGGAACAATGTACTCTTTTCGACATCATCAGAAATCGCTCACCACAAAATGATATGACATTTGTAATGTCGGTACAACTAAGCTTTATTTACTTTGCTCTGTAACTAGTTATCGAGGTCGAACCTTTGTCGCAGTTCCCACTTCTCTCACTTTTTTGCGAAAGTTTTACTACGACTATATTATAAAGAGAACACAGTTGCTTCAAATACAGTGTTTCGAGTATTAATTACACACATAAATACACTCTGTATCGACCGAGAGGACGCAATGTTTTCCTACTGGGTTCGTACTCTGGAGGATGAAGGTTCAAATTCCCACAACGTCTCCCAGATTTAGATTTTCTGTCGTTTTCTTAAATATCTTAAGGCGAATCGCGAGATGTTTAGTGTAAAACAGCAGGGTTCATTTCCTTCATCATTCTCGCCAAATCTGACCTCTTGGATTCCGTCCCTAACGATCTAGTCGTCGATGGGACGTGAAATCCTAACTCAGTCCTTCCCTCCTCTCTTCCGTTTAAGATATTATTGGCTTCCTCAAACTCCTAATGGATAATTTGACGAATTTATGAAATATTATGGACGTAAACATCACGTAATGTTTACATGCCAACACAGTTCAGAGTTCCGCTGCGACTGTGTTTGATCTGCTCTTACTAGTAAATAATACGAGAAACTCATCCACAAGTGTTACACAATAAGTGAAACTGGAGCATCAGAAAATAATACCGCAATTTCTGAAGACTGCCATACGGCGAAAAATTCGACATTAATCACAATACTCATCACTGGTCAGTACCAATATAAAACAATACCAGATTAAATTAGAAGATGTTCAAAATAAGGAAGAGGGAATTAAGAAGAATTATAAGAAGATAATGACGAAGGAGGTGTATTAGGAGGAGGAGGAGGAGGGGGGGGGGGGGATGAGGTTGCTGTTAAGACTTGATTTAAAAGATAATAATTTTAGATGATTATTTCAACTGTGTCTCACTGCTAGAATCACAGTTCCCATTTCCAAATCATGCAAAAGCGCTATACCAGCACCTCTATCGCAAGCAGCTTGACAAATACCACAATCTTGTGGCCACCGATCTGTCGAGCCCTGTGGCTGGAAGCTATCAAGTGTTGACTTTTTGGTTACGCCGGGGCAACAATCAATTGACATCCAAATTAAGCGAAGGAAGATCGAGAACATAGCTGCCGAGAGCGGATATTTCAGCAACGGACCAGCTCCACACATCGACCTATCACCATGGATAGAGAAGTTGTAACCCACACAAAAACAGCAGGCAAAAGCATCTGAAGTAGGACCTTTATAGGCGAAAAGTCTACCTGCCTTAAGTGGAATAAATGAGCAGAACACAGAGATACCTCTAGTTGAAGATTAAGTCAGTGTTGAGCCATAACATTCAATGAAGGCGACGATTTTGAATTCTCAGGGCTGAGTTTGGATTAAAGACTTCCTTGGAAGTATACGTTTAGGCTTGTTTCCTCTGGTCACTTTCATTCCGTTATTAGGGAGAAATGATCATCACGATAAAATAAGAGAAATCAGGGCTCGCACGGAAAAATTTAAGTGCTCGTTTTTCCCGCGTCCCGCTCGAGAGTGGAACGGTAGAGAGACAGCATGAAGGTGGTGCATTGAACCCTCTGCCAGGCACTTTATTGTGATAGCAGAGTAATCACGTAGATGTACATGGGTGTTACATTTTAGACACTCTGTGCACTCACCAAGAATATTCTGAGCCCACAAACTGTCAGACTGATCTGTGGTGTTAGTTCACGGATTTAATGTAGGTCACTATCCAGGTGTGCAGGAATTCTAATTCTTAGGTTCTTGTACACATATTCTATCACAGGGAACGTTGTTGACAATAGTGACTCTTTCAGAAGAAACTACAACATTTATTCAATGAACACTAGACTCGAAAAGATACACACGTGGATAAGTGCTTCTATAAGCACTGTGCAGAATAGTGTGCACTATCCAGCCGGGTTCATTTTCAGAGGGCCACCTGCATTGCTGAAGAAACTGACTGGTCCCAAGTACTCAATTTCAAGTTGGAAGTATTCCTTGTGGGATGATAATCCTATTTTGTACAGAACGTACTCGCAGCAGTTGAGAACTTTTTCTGTTTTGCCTTATTTATTCCTATACTCTTTCTTGTGGTTCATTAAGTTATTTAATTGTGTGTTTATAAATGTTCTAATCAGCATTCTGTAAAGTATGTACTGATTCGTTCCATGACGACATAGCTCACATCGTCCCAAGGATCTCGATAAATACATAAAATATAAAAGGAAGACGCAGCACTTTTATTCCTCCATATTCCACATTTTATAAGAAAAGATCATCCATTCCATATGCGTTGCAACAATGAATTGCTTACAACATTGTAGACGTACACTGATCAGACATAAGATTATGACCGCCTTCTCAATAGTCGACATGTACACCTTTGGCACAGCGGCTAAACGCCGTGACATGGAAGCAATGATGCCATGGTAGGTCACTAGAGGGAGTTAGCACCACATCTGCACACACAACTGACCTAATTTCAGTAAATTACGGGGAGGTGGACGATGAACTCTGACGCCGTGTACAATCACGTCTCAGATGTGTTCCATCGGGTTCAAGATCTAGCGAGTTGGGCGACCATCACATCAATTGGAACTCGTCACTGTGTTCCTCGACTGCTCCATCTCACATCTGGTCTTGTGACACAGCGTTATGATTCTTGAAAAATGCTTCTGCCGTCGGGAAACATGATCGTCATGAAGGGGTGCACGTGGTCTGCAACCAGCATAAGACGCTCCTTGGCCGTCATGGTGGCTTGCACGAGCTCCACTGTACCCATGGATGCCCACGTGAATGTCCCCCAGGGCATAATGGTGCCGTCGCCAGCTAGTCTCTGTCCCGCAGTACAGGTGTCAAGAAGTCGTCCCCCTGGAAGAAGACGGATTCGCGCCCTCCCATCGACATAATGAAGAAGGTATCGGGATTCATCAGACCGTGCAACACTCTGCCACTGCACCAACGTCCAGTGTCGATGGTCACGTGCCTAATTCAGTCGTAATTACCGATGTCGTGGTGTTAACAGTCAGTGGTGTTAACAGTCAGTGGCTCATGCATGGGTCGTCGGCTGCGGAGCCCCACTGTTAGGAGTGTTTGGTGCACTGCGTGTTCAGACACACTTCTGCTCTGCCCAGCATTTAAGTCTGATGACAGTTTCGCCACAGTTCGCCATCTGTCCGGTTTTACCAGTCTGCCCAGTCTACGACGTCCGACATCTGTAATGAGGGGTGGCCGCCCAATTCCGCGACGTCTGGACGTAATTTATCCTTCGTGTTGGAGACACTCACTACAGCGCTCCTCGAACACCCGAAAAGTCGTGCACTTCCGAAATGGTCATGCCAAGCCTCCGGGTCATCACACACTGCCCTCGCTGAAACTCAGATAGATCGCACGCCTTCCCCATTCTGCACACAGACAGCACGCTCACTGATACTATATGCACCGTGCGTGTGTCTGACTAGCAGTCATTCCTCACCCGGTGACTGCTGTCGTCTGCACTGGTTTCTATCGACAATAAATTGGTGGTCGTAATGTTCTGGCTGATTAGTGTATATCCAGTCCTCACTGGCATAATTGTTCAAAAAGTTACATCTAATCTGGATTCAGGTATTTGAGTCTCTTAGTTCCAGGCTTGTAAGTTTCCTGTGTTCTACTATCCCCGCCCTTACTCTTTTAATCCGGGTCGATTGCCCTCAGCATCATATTCACTTCTCTTGAGGCCGAATAGTGAACAAACTTGTTTCTGGCAGTACAAACTTATTTAAGCTGGCTCGGATAGAGAGGGAGGGGGGGGACATTATATGAGAGAGAGAGAGAGAGAGAGAGAGAGAGAGAGAGAGAGAGAGGGCGGGGGGGGGGGGAGGGAGAGGGGGGTGGAAAGCGACCACAAAAAAAGACTGGACGACTCAAATTCTAATTATTGTTTATCACAATGGGTGTAAATATTCCACTTCGGAACATTAGGAGGTAACAACTTTCTACGGATGATTTGCCCAGCTCGTTTAATTCCATCTTGCTTCATAGTATTACCCGAAATGTTTAACTGCCATGACAATATTTAGAGGTTTACTACTCGTTTTGTAGCCGGGCGCTATCGAATTCTTTCTGAATGTTACGGATGCTATCTCGCACACATTCACATTTAAAGAAGTACCGCACTTCATTATACCAAGGGGAAGACTCGGTCAAGCCTTGTTGCACTTCGCTGCAGACGTCGTACGTTAATTCGTGAAGAACTTGATAATCCTTTACGGTACATTCAGAACATCACCGATCCTATTACGCTACCTCGGGGCACATTCGATCTTACTTCCGTTTCTGTTGCATATTCGCCGCCCATTATTAAGCAAAAACTAGGAGTCTGATTTGGTGAACAGCCAAAAGTGAAGATCATATTTATAAGACTGGGAAGTCCGTTTCAGTTGTAAATAGCATTTTATTAGCACGACTTCTTTCGAAGCCTATTGGTCTACCATCGGGAGCTACATATTACATGGTTTGTATGGATGTGGTACGGGCGGGATATTTAATCGCAGTGCATTTGACTCATGCGCACAACATGGGACATCAAGATGTGCCGGAGCGTCCAAGGAGCGCATGTCCCACCAGAAGGCAGCAAACCAGGTGTTGTATAGCATTCGACGACGGAACAGTAGTCTCTGAAACTAGTCGTGATAGTAAAATACGAGTTATAAGTCAAGCGGATTTCTCAATCTTATAAGCAAAGTGACTTGGTGCAGTTTTTATAAATACGAGAAGATAGAATCCATCTGTTGATTTGCTTCTACTATTTAAAAGATATATGTGAAGAAAAGCAATCGATCAACTTGGCTCCGGTCGAATGCTTCCTCCATCCTTATCCATAATTAACTACGAGGGTTTTCCGGAAAGTAACAAACGTTTTGGTGTGTGCTGGCGGTGGGCGGGGCTACAGCCACCATATTGGTGTAATAACGTCAGCATGCACAATGGACACGAATGGGTGCAGGTGATCAGACAGGATGCTTACGTACGTGTCACCTGTCAGAGTCGTATCTAGACGTATCAGGGGTCCCATATCACTCAAAATGCACACGCCCCACACCATTACAGAGCCTCCACCAGCTTGAACAGTCCCCTGCTGACATGCAGGGTCCACGGATTCTTGAGGGTTTTCTCCATGCCTGTACAGATCCATCCACTCGATACAATTTTAAACGAGACTCGCCGGACCAAGCAGCATGTTTACAGTCAACAACAGTCCAACGCTGTGTTCGAGGTACCCAGGCGAGGCGTAAAGCTTCGTGCCGGCCGGAGTGGCCGAGCGGTTCTAGGCGCTTCAGTCTGGAACCGCGCGACCACTGCGGTCGCAGGTTCGAAACACTCGTGAAACGGTCATACGGGAAAATCCCCACTATATCGCTGCTTCTGAGATGATCTGTTCCATCGCTTGTGCGCCGACCACCACGTTCAAACTCACTTAAATCTTGATAACCTGCCATTGTAGCAGCAGTAACAGAACTAACAATTGCGCCAGGCACTTGTTGTCTTATATAGGCGTTGCCGATCGCAGTGCCGTATTCTGCCTGTTCAAGTGTGTCTGTATTTGAATACGCATGCCTTTATTAGTTTCTTTGGCGCTTCAGTATAGAAATGGGGGTCTACCAGTTGTGAAATGGACGGTATCGCGACGCAGCCGTCGTAAAATCTGCTGTCGAACGGATGTTCCTGAGAGCTGAGGTGCGACAAACATCTTGCAGTAACGGCTCGAGGTAAAGCAGAGAAGCGCATGCTCAGCTTGCAGACACACCCACACACACACACACACACCTCTGCGCCTTTGCGGCGGCCTGCGAGGCACGCAAGTGGCCCGGCGCGCAGATGTGTTTGCGCAACGCGTTCCGCAGTGTTTATTTACAGTGACGGGGAGGCGGTGGCGCCGGCTGCGGCTGCGGCGGTGGCGGTCTGTCTCCTTGCCAAGGCCGGACACGGCGCTCACGCCCATCTGACGTCATGTGACGTCACGCCGGCCACCAGGTAGCGCCGCGCCTCCGCGCGCCGTAAACAAACTGGAGTCTGCGTGGCGCAGGCCGGACATTTCCGCGGGAGTTGCGTGCGGCCGAGCCGGGTGGGGGCGGAGGGTCACCGAAGGCTCCGAACTGCGACACGTCTACCGTCTCAGTGGTCCACTCGAGGTCCCGTTCTGTAGAACAGCACGAACTACCGCCTGTGTAACAAAGCAGATTAACGTCTCCTCAGGTATTCTGTGATCTAACGCTTTCCCAGTTCACTATATGCCGCAAAAATTCCTTCGTATTCCTCTAATAACAATCCTAGAATCCATCTCTGGAAATGTTCTCTACACGCTGTCTCACGCAAGGTGGAAATCTACATTCACACGATTATTCTGCATCACGCTTGAGTGCTTTCCAGAAGGTTCATGGAGCCACTTGCAGGCTGTTTTGTCGAACTTTCCACTCTCGAATAGCACGTGGAAAAAAGTCAACACACACATATTTTCGTGCCATCTCTCATTTATTGTATTTTATTACGACGATCATTTCGCTCTGTGCAGCTGGAAGTCGACAAAACATTTTCGCATTCGGAGGAGAAAATTGGTGATTGCAACTCAGTGAAAGCTCTTACCGCAGATATTTTAATGGTTCCCACCCCAAGCACAGTATCCTATCCATGACACTTTCTCCAACATATTGCGAAAATACTCAACGAGCTCCTTTCTTCGAAATTTTCGATGTCATATGTCTATTTTATGATGTAAAGATCCCACACCAAGCAGCAGTAGTCCAAAAGATGATGGAGGAAGCGTAATGTAGGCAGTTTGTTCAGCAGATTTGTCTTGCATCTTGCGCCGGGCAGGGCGCCTGCCACTTGCGTGCTAATAAAGCACAGCCTTTGGTTTGCGTATCTCGAGTAAATATAGTAGAATTAATAACGGTAATGCAATAAAAATTAGAGTACTAGCTGGCAATGCTTTTAAAATGGTTTCAGGTAAGTGTCGGAAAGGATATTTCGATTTTTATAGGCAATAAATAGTATCTACCTTAAGGTGTTACCAACAGTTTCTGTAATTAGTAACAATATTACAACATTTTGTATGTGACGATTCCAGTTTGGTTGTAATTATAATTCCCTAGGTATTTAGTTGAATTTACAACTTTTAAATTTGTACTATTTAACGTGTGACCGAAATTTAATGATTGTTTTAATACTCTTGTGGCAACTATGTGCTTTCTTTCAAAACATCACGTTCTCTTTGTGTGCTATGACGATGTTTTCTACGTTCTCTTCCATCGATTATGGGGGCGGCCTATAGTGTGACATGGAATCCAGTCAATGGTGCATCTTTGTATATTCCACGTTCGTGACTTCCCATAACATAAGCTAACTTTTCGTGAAAGTTTCAAGGTACTTTAACAATGGCTTAAGCATGTTAACCTAGCGGAGAAATCTTTCGCAAAAATACTCGGGAGTACAGTTAAATGTGGAGGGAGACACTTACGACACAGCACAGTTTGGCTTCTGTCAAACAGATGCCTTAATAGTCAAATTTGTATTACCCAGAAATACATTGTTCATGGAAATATCACTCGTATCTTTAAGAGGTATTCTTTACAAGAATATTTTTTTTGCAAAAATTAGTTACTTCAGTGTGTCAGTCATTAATACAGTTACAATTATTACCTCTATTACTTAATACTTTTACATTTTCTTAGTACTGCATATCGAAATTCTTGTTTCGATATCGCTAAAAGTTTTTGAAATCTGGTGGCTTTGCATTTAAATGAGACACGTGTCGTTTCCACGCACGCTACTTCAGATACAGTTTTAAACTTGCTGTGTCCTCACGGCGACGTCAGAAGTTAGCAGGTGTCCTTGGTCATCTCTGCAACACTATTAATCCAATTATGGAAACATAGGCCTGAAACTGTCGCTACGCAGAAAACTGTATCAGAATTGCCAGGGCAAGTTTCGAACTCCGCTCCTTGCCAACATGGAATGCTCTAGAATCAAATACAAATTAATGATTGCACACACGAATAATACTTATAAGAATATTTAATGAGTAGTAGCAAGTGTAAAATGTAAACTACCAAGGTTGGAAATGTCTTATTTACTGTTATTTTATCGATGTTTAATCTTGTGAATCCGTAGCCGTTGACGTTAGTTGGAGATTGACGCAACCAGCGACAAACAGTTTTTTAGAATGTTTTATTTCAGTGCCATAATCGGTTTCAGGCTACTATGCCCATCTTCAGATAGCTAATATTTTCAATAGCCTGGATGTATCAACATTATGCTGTCTGCTCCTGCACTGTACAAGAATGTTCACGTGTTTCATTAATAAAAAACACACTAAATTACTTGCATTTACATGTTGTTGTATTCTCTTACGTGAGTCCCGATAAATTCGCATCTCCTTTAACTTACGTGAGTGAATACAGCTATTTCACAATATATTTTAATAACTACAAGCACTTTAGAGTTTTTATTACTGAGAAAACTAATGGAGTGGCACTAAGTACTCAAATATTCTTGTACAGAGCAGCAGCTGACAACATACTGTTCATCAAACACCTATATAACTGAAAATATTATCCGTCTGATGACGGGCATGGTATCCCGAACCTGGTGATGGCAATGAAATAAAACAGTTTAAAAAGTATTTGTGGCTGGTTGCGTCATTAACCAACACAGGGGGTAGGTCAGGGCTGTAGGGTGTGTAAGGGGTCCGTAGGCCCTTACTATAAATTTGCACTCGGCACAGGTCGATAGGGCGAACAATCGATTGTGTCGTGTTGCGAGAGCGAGTGTGGAGTTGAGCCAGTGCCATGTTGCGGGTAGAGGTGCGTGGAGGTCGTTGTTGAAATGCAAGGCTTTAACGGAGAAGGGAGTCGCCATCGCCGTGGCTAGACCCCTTTGTACTAGAATAATACCGGGAAGGTGAAGTATTATTACGAAAGTGATCAGTGACATTTCTAGGGCCGATATTTGGTTTCGCGTCGACCGCGCCGGCATCACCTTGGATTGCAGTGTTGGATGCAGTGATGGATTAGCGTGTGACGATAATGGAAAATGAAGAAGCCTGTGCTGAGATTATCCGTAATTAGATATGTATGACAAAGGCAGTGGCTGTCTTTTTTTTGTGTTTTTGAGAAGAATATAGGTTCGTAATTAGTGAAACTGTGTTGGTGTTTTTCTTGTTACCAGACATTTCATTATTACAGTATTGAACAGGACGAACTGGAAAGTAACAACTTCCGTAGCAGTCAATTCCGATTACCAGCCCCATTAGGTACACGGTCATATTAATAATAAATATTGGGCTGCTATTCGATCAGATCAGGTCGGGATAAATAAACGGAGGTGTTACAGGTGGATGGGGTAACACTGTCGAACCCTGTTTTGCGATGTGTTCAGCAGTTCTCAGACTTGGTTGGGGCCGAGAGTTAACGTGTTGCACGCAAAATATCTCCAGGGTTTCTGCGGCGCCGAAGTCGCCGGAAGCGCGTCTTCAGTTTTGTTAATGTGCTGAGGTATGCTTTTGAGTTAATGGTAGGCCTACCCGTTCTTGGCATCACAGAAACGAGAATCACACCTTCACAGTCCTAGAGCACACCTCACCAGCGGAAGCAGTTGCTTTCAATTCTTTCTTCTGTGGGGGAGTGGGAATGCCGCCATTCCATCGACTGTCGTTTTGTTTCTGGCTCAAAACGGTGAACCAAGGTTTCATTACCTGTCACAATCAGGGACAAGAAGGCCTCTCCCTCAGCTTCAAAACGTTGCAACAAATCAAGACAAATGTTTTTCTGTGCGGTTTGTGATCCACCGTTAGACAGTGTGGGACCCATCTTGCATACACTTTTGGATACCGAAGAGTGCGGATAACTGTATCCACACTTCCTTTGCTGATTGACAGATGCAGCGCCAACTGCCGAGTCGTAATGCGTCTGCCCTCGCGAATGACAACATCAGCTCGCTGCAACATGTCAGGTGTGACATCCGTGGATGGTCTCCCCGACCTCTGCAAATCGTGGAGCTCCGCCGAACCGCCTTCTGATGACCTCACCCTCTGTGCCCAGCGACTAACTGTACTTCTGTCCACAGCAGATGCTCCATAGACTTTGCACAAGCGTTTGTGAATATTCCCCACAGTTTCTTTCTCTGCAGTGAGAAATTGTAACGTACACCACCTACAGACGTCATTTTGAAACTGTCCTGCGGCTACGCTGTCTGTCGCAAGTGATGGAACTTGGCGCGCTCACTCAGGAGACTTCAAATAATACATACGCAAAATTTCGCGTTCGTAGCATTGTTTTTGGCTGAGAAAAAATATGCGGTGCATTACTTTCTGGGCCATCCTCGTATATTTTCTCCCTGTGCAGCCTGTCGTAGTATCCCTTCATGGGAGCCGACACCTGAGTCTTCCCACATCGAATGTGATGGTCTACTGGTTGAAAAGCGTGTTCCGCAACAGCTGGTCTGTCTGCTTCTGGCCTTCCACAGTTGCCATTACTTTCATCTAGTCATTTGCCCACTGTTTTGTAGCACCTACGTACACGCATCGCATAAATTCTTGTTTTTTTCCAGCGGTTTGCGAGCATCTTTCGTCGACCTTAGATATTCCTTTATCATGCTGGCGAGTTTGTAGGCCACGGCGATATTCCATTTCTTCAGGATCTTTCCTATGCAGTCAGTAATGTCACAAATAAACCGTACAAAAACCTAGGATTTCGCAAAAAGGCTGTGCGTCACAGTGAATTTTTAGGCGGCGGCGTTAGGACTTGGGATTCATCCCCCTTACAGCAACTACTATTGCGATTTAGATCGCAAAGTATCAGTATATGCTAGTCAACTAAGTACAGAACCGATTTGCTTGAATAACCATATTTCAGCGGAAGAAGAAATTTGGTTGGCCGATGAAAAGCGCCGACACTAGCATCAACCCAGCAGAAGAATCGTGGAGAGACAACAGCAAAACGTAAAGCAGCAGAGTTTCACTTTGCTGTATTGAACTCATATGTCTATCGTGGACATTACTCTTCCAACTGAACCACTCGAGTTCTTGCAGATACCGGGGTGGCTATAACAATAGCGCAGCTACTCACAGAGGTCTAGAGTGGGCTGTAATTATAGTACAGCAGCGAAAAGCTAGTCCAACGTGTTAGTACGGAATCGATTTACGCTGGAAAAAATTAGTCCCAATTTTGGTTGTCCAGTGCAGATACGGCGCTATGAATGCAAGAAAGACGTGTAGAAATTATTCCATTTGTAATGGATTAGGAACGGGACACGGACAGAAAAGGTCCTACACGTGAGAAAGAGATTGTTAACTACCGCTTACACAGTTTGTTTAATGCGAGCACCGAAGACGTCGAAGAGATGCTGTACAGTGCCAGATTTGCACCTGGTGGCCAAAATTGGAACTTCTTTTTCAGAGTAAATCGGTTAAGCAATAACGCATTAGCATATCTACCAAGTTTCACCATACTGTAATTACAGTCCACATTGAATCTCCGTGAGTAGCTGCACTGTAATTATAGCCACTCGGTAGATTCCTTCCGTACTACATACAGCGCTACCTCAGCCCCCTCCCTACCCACTGCTTCACGCTAGAAGTTAGTCATACTCAGCAGATGCCAGTGAACTTCAGAGGTAATACAGAAATTCACGACTAATCGAATTGAGGTCGGACAAAAGCTGGTTTCTTATCTGTATCCTCACTCTTTGTTACATTAAACGCGTAAATGCCTCTAGTAGACACAAGTTGGGTCTACGTGCAGTAGAGTCTATGTGCGATTATGGAAGAGACATGAAGAAATTAAAGCTGACTGAACTTAATATGAACTACAGCAGTGTTGTAATGAAAGAACCAACAGAGTTTAGAGCTTTTTGTAAAGACAAATACTGACGTATGTGCTCTAGACGTGTGCTTCGCGGAAAAGTCTCAGCTAAGAATGAGACAAAAGAATGCATCAGACCTCTGAAACGATTCCTGTTTAAATACAGTGAAGAATCTTTAGGTGACAACTGACCTTTACTGATCTGCTCAACAACATAACAAATTTTTTGCATGTTCTGTTACATTCTTTGTTGTAATTTGTGTTGCTTAAAAATTTTAGATGAGACTGAAAGCAAGCGTACGTATGCTCGTCTAAGTGCAGAAAGAGAAGGCCGCGAACAATTACAGCTCGCGGCGGCAGGTGGACTCTGCATCACAACGTGGATCACGCCACGTACGTTTATGTAATCACTAGCAACTTGCGCAGCGCTCCACGTCCAAATTCTTTCACATTGTGAAATACAAAAAAGAAACTGGCTCCTATCGGCGCTGTTAGTTAACACCGCTCTTGTTGACATATGTACCACAATCGAAACAGCAAATATAGCATTAACCAGTAACCACCCCTCACCGAATTTTTAAAGAATCGAACAGCCACGTATAAAACGGCTTCAAATGTCTGATTACTTCACAAATTGGTTAATGTGTTAAGGAAACTTCCAGGCAGATTAAAACTCACTATCTTTGCCTTTCGCGGGCAAGTGTCCTACCAACCGAGCTACCCAAGCACGACTTACGACCCGTCCTCCCAGCTTCAATTTTCCAGTACCTCGTCTCCTACCTTCCAAACTTCACAGAAGCTCTTCCGCGAGCCTTGTAGAACTAGCACTCCTGGCAGAAAAGATATTGCGGAGACATGGATTAGCCACAGCCTGAGGGATGTCCTGCAAGATTCGCAGAAGAGCTTCTGTGAAGTTTGGAAGGTAGGAGACGAGGACTTGCAGAATTGAAGCTGTGAGGAAGGGGCGCGAGTCGTGCTTCGGTAGCTCAGTCGGCTGCCGGCACGGTAGCTCAGCGTGTTCGATCAGAGAGTTAGATACTCTCTGTAACAAAACACTGAGTGAATGCATCAACGAAGAACCTAAACGGGTGTCATCGAACGTCCGCCTCGAACACATTCAACGAACAATATAGAACAAAACGAGATTTTAAAAAAAAGTCGATAGAGTACTTGCCCGCGTAAGGCAAAGGTCCCGAATTCGAGTCTCGATCCAGCTTACTGTTTTAATCTGCAGAGTGAAAATTTCATTCTGGTAATGTGTTAATATTTGACGTTCAGCATATAAAATCATCATGGCTGAAGACGCTAAACCGTAACGAGGATAATTTCATTAATTTCAAGATATTCAGTCACAGACTAATAAAACAGTCAAAACCAAAATTGGAGGAAGATAGTCTGGATAATTTGCACTCAGCCGCGCGAAACGCTAGTATTCCACGCGTTGCTTTTTGTTAGACATCTCGGTGTTTATGACGTCATATCTCCTAACCCTGTGTCGTACAATATTATTATTTTGTAGGTACATTCAGTAACATATATCGGTACTGTCTGCAAAATGTGTTGCGGACAGTTATTAGTAAAAAAAAGTGATACATGAAAACGCAATGCCTGAAGTAGTAGTTTTATCGCATGGACAGCGATAAACTTTCGAACAGGTTTCAAATCATGCGTAAACTTTATGGGAAGTCGCTGATTGTTCTCGTTCTCAAATACTGAATGTATATGGCCGGGGTAATTTGCGTTTCGTAATCCACACTGCCTCAAGACATGTACGACTACACAATTTCTCACTGTAGTAGCTGTCTTACTGCGCTAAACCTGCCATGTGAAAGTATTGCGCCTCTTTATTAACAGGATAGCACAGCATTTTAAATTTTTTACTGTTTACAGTAATTACACGAAATACTGAAAACCAATCTTTTATTTCCCCTGTAAGCCGTAAGGCAGGGAACCTGCAACTGGGACCGGGAAGGCGACTGCGTGACCATTTCAGCCGTTTTGTACTAGTCACAGTCACTGATCATTTCAGCCATTTTGTACTCGTCTCAATGACTGACCATTCAGCCGTTTTGTACTAGTTACAGTCAAGGACAAGAGCGAGGGCAATAGCGCCGGCAGTGAAGCCTAGAGGATCACAAAAGCTTCACAGTTTCATTCGCCTCTATCAAGACGTAATACTGCTTAATCATTAGTTGTCATTTCACACAATTCTTCGGATAAACGCTCCCTCTAGGCTTTTCCATAAACTGAAGTCTTCAGCTGTATGCAAATATAGTTGAATTTATCTACCCTAATTCCATTACGTCATCAAATGGAATATTTATATTAAAAAAAAAGAAAAGGAAAGTCATCCGTTCGCTCCATGTCCGGCCAACCTCCACCTCAATCCCACTGCAGTCATAATTACATCCTCCACTCCAGCCTGTCGCCTGATCAGTTTGCTTGCTATGTCTCCTAGTAATTGCCATCACACACCTTTTCACAGCTCACTGAGCAACCCTCAGTTATTCAGTGGTTCTTTCAGTTACTGTAAATGAAAATGCCGTGTGGCTAGGGCCTCCCTTCGGGTAGACCGTTCGCCTGGTGCAAGTCTTTCGAGTTGACGACACGTCGGCGACTTGCGTGTCGATGGGAATGATATGATGATCACAAGAACAACGCCCAATCCCTGAGCGGAGAAGATCTCCGACCCAGCCGGGAATCGAACCCGGGCCGTTAGGTATGACATTCCGTCGCGCTGACCACTCGGCTACCAGGGGCGGATTAATTACTGTAAATCAAAACTGGCGACATACGCAGCTTTTAACACTTTCAGACACATCTGAACTTTCGGAAGTCTACCAAAAGCTCTCGGCCTTTTTTATACTTCTGTTTATTTCTTTCATTGCACATCCAGTTTTCTTCAACTGTTCTAAATGGAAGAACTAAAAACTAGCACCATGAATCCGTTATTAATTCATACAGTTTCCTTTTCAGCTATTGGTTGTTCTTTAATTTTATTGTAATGTAAGAGTGGAATGACATGAATGAGAGATAGCGAGACAGAGTTGTGTGTAGCGTATCACACCCCTGTTTTTGTCTGTACATGAAAGAAGCTCAAAGGGCAACCGAGGAGAAGAAAACAGTGAAGTTTAGCGATGACATTCTCTTTCTGTCCGAGATGGACAGGATAATCGAACGAAATGGATAGTATCTTGAAATGAAATTACAATGTGAACATTAACAAAGTAGAACGAGCGTAATGAAGTCTAGACGAAGTATATCAGGCGACGCGGTGGGGATCAGATTACGTAATGAGGCATTAAAAGTACTAAATGCGTTTTAATACTTGGGCAGAAGAACAACTTAGGATAGCCGAACAGAGCACAAAATGCAGACTGGCAGCAACACCGAAAGCCTTTCTGAAACAGATAAATTTGTCAGCACAGAATATAAATTTAAGTGTTTGGAAGTATCTGTCGAAGAAGGGCAGTAATGATAAGAGGAGAACAGAAACTTCTGTAATACAGCGTTACAGAAGAATTTTTATTTATTTATTTATTTATTTATTGCCAAATTATAGACCTGTTACCTGATGTTTAAAACAGGTCGTACATCTTACAATTTTCGTTTTTCATCTTTTTACAGTTTTCTTTCCTTTTGTTTCATCTACAAAATTGACAAAGAATGACACTTTTCAAAATAACAGGTGACAGTTGCAGTGTTGTATGGTGTGTGTAGGTTTTCTCTTAGTGTTGCATGATATTGTGTGTCTGTATCGATAACGTCGTCAGGGAGCAGTTTATACAGCAGAAACTCCGCTGTATTCCCCCATCCCCTCGTCATCGTGCTGTCATCCTGCCTTAGCGTTCCCAGGGGCGGATTAATTACGAGTGGGGTTTTTATCTTCTCTGTCAGTATTTTGTATGGTTCCCCCCATATATTTTGCTCTGTTTGTGTTGTTACAAATAGCTCCCATTGTTGTCTACGCGTGTTATATAGGGTCTGTCTATATAAGTCTTGTGCATGCCTATATGCTTCAAGTCCTATTCGTCTGTCCCTATCTGCTATCTTCTTACAGAAGAATGCTGAGGATTACATAAGTAGATCGAGTTAAGTAGTGGAGAGGTACTAAATCGAACCGCAGACAAATGGAAGCCGCGCGGAATGGCCGCGTGGTTTGAGGAGTCCTGTCACGGACTGCGCGGCCCCTCCCGCCGGAGGTTCGAGTCCGCCCTCGGGCATGGTTGTGTGTATTATTCTTAACATAAAATACTTTAAGTAGTGTGTAAGTCTAGGGACGATGACCTCAGCAGTTTGGTCCCTTAGGAATTCACACACATTTGAACATTTTGACAAATGGCACAATTCGATTAAAAGAAGGGATCAGCTGACAGAACACATACGGGGGCATCGAGGAATAGCTTATTTCTTAATGGAGTCCACTGTGAGGGTAAAAGTTAGAGAGGGAGACCGTAGTTTAACAGCAGCAGGCAGTTTCAAATGGACGTAACTCGGAGAGGTGAAGGGGTTAGCACAGGACAGACTAAGCGTAAAGAGCTGCATCAAACCAGTTTTCGAACTGAATACACAGCACACAGCAGCAGCAGCAGCAGCAGCAGCAGCAGCATTTTCACATACACAATCAAACTTTTTCTATTACGTTTTTCCATTTGTTGCAGAAGTCTTCAGCTTTACGACAAACAGCACGACATCGTCACCAAAATCAATGTCCATGTTCAATTTTCAACTAACTTGATGAAGTATAATGAAATCTTCATTGCACTAATAAATGGTTCAATCGAACCCCATATTGTCAAGCGCTGTCTATTCACATTTAGTTGAAACCGAATCTAGGAAATCTGAAAATCTAGGATTGCCACTTAAACTGGTGAATCACGCTTTATGCCTAGTCCTACAATTTCATTGTTGTATATCATCACTTCCAGGAGCCTTTCCTTTCTTCAAATGGCTTTATACATCTTGTCCTACATTTCTTTCGTGAAATCGTTATTTTCGTTATTAACTGAGCTGCTCAAACTATAAAAACAGTTAAATAAATCTTGGAATGCTTGCACAGTAATTAACAACACAGTGAGTGAGAGCCGAACGGCAGTGCAGTAGGTTTTTGCGCACGGCGCAGAAGAGTGCCTACGCATTATTCGTGTCGGTGAGAAACTTATCACTAATTCAATGAGTCAGGGACGCACGCTTTGCTAATGGCGACGTTACGCAGCACAAGCTGGCGCGACACTCCATCCTCTTACGTAAAGGCGAATATTGTATCTTGTTCCCATCAGGGGTGGACCGCAAGCAGATGCGCATACGAATGCTTCCGGCCTTCCAGAAGTTTCCCACGTGCCCCTAAGTTTCAGCTGCCACCCACGCTCCTGATACATTTATTAATAATCGTCGAAAGGGAAACACAGAAAAATTTTCTACTTACGTTCCCAGTCTACTAAGATCGCAGCAAACACGAAATGAATATTCGCTAAAGTTTATTGAAACACTTATGCAATGCCCTGAGTCCAATCTACAGCCACAACTGCGGTTTCCATTCACTTTAAATCTTTGAAGAACTCGTACTTTTAATTATATACTGAATCAAATAAACTGGTATAGGCATAAGTATTCAAATACAGCAACATGTAAACAAGCAGAATACTGTGCTGCGGTCGGCAACGCCTATGTAAGACAAGCATCTGGCACAGCTGTTAGAAATGTGTTACTGCTGCTACGATGGCACGTTATCAAGATTTAAGTGAGTTTGAAAGTGATGTTATAGTCGGCGCACGAGCTATGGGACACGCCATCTCCGAGGTAGCGATGAAATATTGATTTTCCTGTACAAACATTTCACGAGAGTACCGTGAATATCAGGAATCAGATAAAACAAATCTCCGCCATCGCTGCGGCCGGACAAGTGTCAGCGTGCGAACCATTCAACGAAGCATCATCGATACGGGCTTTCGGAGCCGAAGGCCCACTCGTGTACCCTTGATGAATGCACAAAGCTTTACGCCTCACCTGGGCCCGCCAAAACACCAACATTGGACTGTTGATGACTGGAAACATGTTGCCTGGTCGGACAAGTCTCTGTTTCAAATTGTACCGAGTGGATGGAGACAGCCTCCTGAATCCAAGGACCAACAAGTTTTATTTCATAACAAGTTCCGGATCCTTTGACCCAAATGCAGACACCCTCTTGTTCATTTATTTTCCGATGATTCCGAGTTCTCAAAATAAAAGCCGTGTTGCTAGTAAAATAAGACGTTCCGCTGTCCCTATTGAACACCTCGCCAACTTGAAATGTTCGAAAAGCAATAACATCTCTGTTATTGAAAGCCTCCAATCCAGAAACACCTTTAACAGTACTACCATCGTACCGTACAATAGCAACAGTTATCCAGCTATTACCATGCTGTGGAGCTTTAGTTTTGATAACAGTAAATTGCAAAACACCTCCACAAAACGTAGACGGGCCCTGAAGAATCACTTGACCTCCAAGACCTGACGTTGTAGTAATTTCAACATCATCTATGACCTTATAAACAGGAAGGCGCGAATGCCTAAATCTCCTCCTATAGCGGGGCATGCTCTCTGTGCATGCTCTCTGTGCATGCTCTCTGGTACGTTTAGATACGACTCTCACATGTGACACGTACGTAAGTTTCCTGTCTGATCACCTGCATCCATTCGTGTCCACTGTGCATTTCGACGGACTTCGACAATTCCAGCAGGACAATGCGACGCTCCAAATGTCCCGAATTGCTACAGAGTGGCTCAAGGAAAACTCTTCTGAGTTTAAACACCTCCGCTGGGCACCAACTCCCCAGACATGAACATTATTGAGCTTATCTCCACCCCCTCGTACTCTTACGGATTTATGGGCAGCCCTGCAGGATTCATGACGTCGATTCCCTTCAGCATTCCTTCAGACATTACTCGAGTCCATGCCACGTCGTGTCACGGATCTTCTGCGTACTCGATGGGGCCCTTCACGATATTAGGCAGGTGTACCAGTTTCTATAGCTCTTCAATGTATATGTTACTGTCCCCAGTCCCGTATTTCTGTCGGAACGTTAGGGGTTATGGCTAATGTCAGGAAAAACCACAGGAATTTTGATACAGTTTTCACAAATAGGGTGATCCACGAGGAAATATTGCGTATAAAATTTGTAGTTTATAGCAATGATGAGTGAACAATATCTGTGTTGTTGTGTGTTCCATACTTCATTGGTGTTCGAAGTGGCATCTCGTGGCAACGTTGGGAGCTACAAACTGAGGGGGGGGGGAGGAAATGGACAAAGACATGGAAAAAGGAAAAACACAACACGTTATCACGCTTAATAGAGTGCAGGAAATCCGTTGGCATTCGAAATAGCTTCCAGTCTTCTCGTAGAGGATAAATACAGGTCTTGTATGGTTTCCAAGGGAGTCTTATACCATTCTCCCTGCAAAATAGTGGCAAGGTCACGTAACGATGATGGGGCCGTGGAATACCACGATACGGCTGCCCTAGTCGTCGTCTACTCTGCCAGAAATCCGAAACAGTGTGAAAAAAGACTCATCTGACCAAATGACTTGCTTCCATTGCTCGATAGTCAACGTTTTATGGCGCCATCACGACGCTTTCCTGTTAATGGCATTTACATCACTGATAACCGGTTTCTCTGTTTAATATCGTCCTACAATTCTCTTCTTATAGAATTCCCTTCGTGTTGTTTCAGAGCTGACGAGGTTCGTGAACGCGACATTGAAAGGAGTCTACTGGAGTACACTTACATGTGTCACCCGAATATTGTAATGATACTAATGTAAAATAAAATGAAACTACTATATTATAAATGATGTATGTCTCTGATGGGCTCTATAAAGCGGATCGCTGACTGCACGATCGCAGAACCAAAGATACTGCTTCTGGTCTGAGATTGTAGGGTTGTAGTAAGAGAGCGCTTGGCGCACAGCAGTGTGTAGCTGTCTGAGAGAAACACGTGGAGTAGGTAGTTTTTGTGGTGTGCTCTGAGAAGTCACCAAGTGTTAGATTATAATGTAGGAATTACGAGTATATGCAATTATTGGAAATACAAATGTCGAAGCAGAAGTCTTCTCGCAAGCAAGGTAAAGAAGTTAAATTTTTATGACTTTCGTTTTGTCAGCGCGTTAGTGTAAATAAGTTGGCTGATAATTGTTAACAGTGAATTCTATGTTGAGCAACCCCAGAATGTACGTAAACAGATTTGATGTATAGACTAGTTTGATATTTCCCTTTTGTAATGTTTTTAGCATTTATTAACACAGGCATACCTAATTTGATCATTTGTCTTTATGAACTTTTAGCGAGGTTAGGTAATACTTGTATATATCTCATTGTTCGTGAGTCAATCAGTAAAAAGGACATAATTTTTTTGAGTAATGGTTCAAATGGCTCTGAGCGCTATGGGACTTAACATCTGAGGTCATTAGTTCCCTAGAACCTAGAACTACTTAAACCTAACTAACCTAAGGACATCAGACACATCTATGCCCGAGACAGGATTCGAACCTTCGACCGTAGCGGTCGCGCGGTTCCAGACTGAAGCGCCTAGAACCGCTTGGCCACGGCGGACAGCATTCTGAGTAATGTAATTTCAATTGTCAGATGTTTTGGGAAAGCCGAACTTTACTTCTAATACAGTTTCACTACGGAAAAAGTCAGTATTAGTAATCCACCCAAATCACTACCGCCACCTGTCCAGATCGTATGTTTTTCAAAGACAATGATTTTTTCTTAAATGTTTTCATTTATCAGCCAAGTGAATTTCATGTACGTTTCAAAACATTACGGCTAGCATTGCACACTGATGAGCCTGTAGGTAGTATATTTCTTTCTTCTTCGTGAGACATCTGAATATTTCGCGATCCACCGTTGCTGCTTTGGAGCTTTATTATGTGCACAGAAACCAAAGTTGTCAGTTTTGAACAGGGCCAGAGGATTTAGTACCTAAGCGGCCGAATGTATTTTGCAGTGACTGTATTTCATTATTGGTATTGGGAGTTGCATTGCCGAATCAGTTCGTATAAAGTTTTTGCTAACAATAACACAGAGTAAGGACACCACTTGGAGCTACAACAGGCTAACTCCAGTTTTGTATGCATTTCCAGTTCAGGCATACATTCAATGTAATCCCGAAGAAATTTTTTGTAAGAAAATTACAGCACTGAGTTCTGTAGTGACTTTTTCAGCTATCGTCCTCTTATTTTTCATCACAATCCTGTACAGAGACCGTGCGTCACGATCACTCAACACACACTTACTACCGCGTTGCGTCTTAGTGGGCGGTGTTTTTCGTTCCACGTATGCTGTACGAAGTTTCTATAGAGAGCCTCATGAAACCACAAACCCGCATCTCGTGGTCGTGCGGTAGCGTTCTCGCTTCCCACGCCCGGGTTCCCGGGTTCGATTCCCGGCGGGGTCAGGGATTTTCTCTGCCTCGTGATAGCTGGGTGTTGTGTGTTGTCCTTAGGTTAGTTAGGTTTAAGTAGTCTAAGTTCTAGGGGACTGATGACCATAGATGTTAAGTCCCATAGTGCTCAGAGCCATTTTTTTGAAACCACAAACACTTTGGCTACCTTGGCAACCGAGGTACCCATCATACGAGCACGGAGAATTTGATCACGTTCTAGTTCAGTCAGCTCCGATGTAATGGACTCGCGACTACACAGAACACCATTCTGACTATGAGTGACACTTGCACCGACACTGCACAGGTGGCGTCGTGGTCAAATACAACAGCACAACCTGCAGGCTTGGCTGGAATGTTCGAGCACTCATTCCTCGTCGTGTTTCCGCGATTCTTGTGCAACCCCTGTGTAGCGTGGCAGTCAACTCACTGCAGCGTCGTGAGGTCTTTACTAACTGCTGCAAACTTTGCGCCGATGCTGAATTGTGTGGACGTACGTTACTTCAGCAGCGTGCACTAGGTGCGAAGCTAGCGGAATGTGAATCGGGGTATCACGTGCGAGGCGAGTGGGCGATGCGGCATCTGGGGCTGGCGGGCGTGGAAGAATCCGTGCGGCTGAGTCAGCCGGGACGCCCACAATAGCGAGCGCGGGCCCCGCTTCAGAAATAGCGGCGACCGAGACGCCTCCGCGCGCACCCGGACTCCCGAACGCTGACGTGTGGATCAGGCGTGTCCGTCGCACTCTTTGACGTCATCGCCAAAGGCCAATAAAAAATAGCGACACACCGACAGACATCGTGCATCTAACCGACGACACGTAAACAGGATGACAGCCATCTGCGCTCACACCGCCATCCTGGAGCGAGACTAGAAGCCATCAAACGGTGATTCACGACTACAGACAGCACTCGGATCCGTCGAGCCTCTGCTGCAGAAATGGCGTGTTAGAGTCAACGGCGGAAAGTGCGAAGCTGTTCTGTTCGTGCGTAGACGGAGGCAACATCATAAACACCAGCACTGCAGACAAATTATGCTACACACATGCACATTACGTATCCGTGAGAAACTCATATACGTTGTCTGTTGGCTGCACTGGGAAGTGACCTAGAAACACGTCGCACAATACGTCGCGAACGGAGCACGCGTGAAAGTAGAACAGGCAAAGTACACAAACCCGGAAAGGAAGGGGGGGGGGGATCAAACGTCCACGTACGTGTCTTTTTCGGTAGACTTACGTTGCACCAGTCCGTAGCTTTCAAATTGGTGTCTGGAACAGAGATGCGTTCCAAGCAGAAGACTGTCATTGAGTTCCTCAGATATTCATAGGCGCCTGCAGAATTTTAACGACGGAGAACTGGCAGTGAACAAAAGCAAAGTGAGTCGTTGGGCGAGGCGTCTGTCACCATCGCAACAAAGTGGCGCAAAAATGCCCGATCTCCCACGTGCCGGCCGGTCGTATACAGCAGTGACTCCTGCAAAGTTGGAACGTGCGGACACTCTCATCCGAGGTGATCCAACTCCTTGACAGCCCAGGGCCTCACAGAGGTCTGCACACCAGGGAGCAGCTAACAAAACGTTGGTAAGGCTGAATGAAGACAGCAGTGCGTGCATGACGGGGAGGTTATTGATGCAGCTAAAAGTTGGCTCCGACGTCGACCAGTAGAGTGGTATCATGCGGGCATACAGGTCTTCCTGGTAAGGCATCGTAATGCCGTCGCTTTGAACAGAGTTTATGCTGAAAAACAGGGTTTTTTAGCCAGAAGAGTGGGGAATAATACGGTGTACTGAAAACTGAATGCAACTAGTCTGCTTCCAGAAAAAGAAATGTGTCGCATTACTGACGCGCGGGATTAGCCGAGCGGTCTAAGGCGCTGCAGTCATCGACTGTGCGGCTGGTCCCGGCGGAGGTTCGAGTCCTCCCTCGGGCATGGGTGTGTGTGTTTGTCCTTACGATAATTTAGGTTAAGTAGTGTGTAAGCTTAGGGGCTGATGACCTTAACAGTTAAGTCCCATAAGATATCACACACATTTGAACATTTTTGTGTCGCATTACTGAATGCCGCTCGTTGCTGCTTATTGTATATTACTCGTCTTTCCTGTGTCTTAGTCATATTTATCGCAAAATTTCTAGCATCACGCACCATTTTATGTTGTCGGACGCGTTTCCCATATCGACAAATTCTGTTCCAAAGACCAATAAAACAGATTTTTTTTTAGGTGCAATGTGTTATTCATTAAGCCCCTACACTATCCCCAATTGGGATGTTGGCTTAAACCCCACAGTGCTTTTTTGGGCATTGTCCTGTTGGAGATGATGTGCAATTGCCTTTAACAGAGTTACCCAGTCAGTTGTAGCAGAAGTGGTGAGCGACAGATAAAAATCCCACGACTGACGGGGGTTCGAACCGCAGACCCTTGGGTACGCAGCCTGGCACCTTGCCATCAACGTTCGCTATCGACCTCTCCCCGCCCTAATACGAGCGCCTCGGTGTGGGAGAGCGCCGCCCGGCAGCCGCGCGCCGCGGCACGTGGCCGGTCGCTGTCCCGCTACCCTGCTACGCCGCTATCCAGCCAGGATCTGTCGGCGCGCCGGCATAAAGCGCTGTCTGCCCCCGGCGTCCTGCGATAAGGCGCTCTGGCCCGACGCGTCCCGGCCGCCGCGACGCCTGCCGACGCCGACGCCGCCCCCCTAATAGCGACGCGGGCTTCCAGATCCGCCACCCCCCTCCCCCTGCAGCGCACTTTGGTTCGCAATAGCCGGACACACAAAAAACAAACTGCCAGTGACGCGGCAGCCATCGGCGTTTTTCTGTGCCGCTTCCGAGAGCGCCGCCTTCTCTTCCCACTGATTCTCCGCCAGGCGGCTCGCCGACGTTCCCCCAGCAATTAATCTGCGACCCAGCACTGCGTTCTCGTTCAGTTTCTCATAGCAGTGACTGAAAGCACTGCTAGACACTCCTCCACTACAATCAATACGGTAAAACTCAAACAGCAGGTATTTCATCTATACATGTTGGAAGTTAAAAGTCCCCTGCTTAATTTTCCTATTTGTGTGTGGAAGCTAATATCAGCAACTATTGTAGCGACTTTAGTATGGTTTTCTCTAAAAGATTCACTATGTCACGAGAAAGGTTCGTGTGCATATGAGACCCGAGTTTCTCCCGGCGTATGCAGTGTTCAAATAACTTACGGGAATACAGCGGGGTGACGCTGTCGACAACCGCCTATATTTCGACAAACGGTGGTTTCAAATTCCCTTGCACAGCGCTTACTCGCTGCAATTTCCGCTTGGAAACGACAGGTTGTGCACCTGTCGAAATATCAGTGTTCCTCTACTACGTCACCCGGCTGCATTCCCGTAAGTTTTTTTTTTTTTAATAAAAAAGTGTGTGAAATCTTATGAGACTTAACTACTAAGGTCATCAGTCCCTAAGCTTACACACTACTTAATCTAAATTATCGTTAGGACAAACACACACACCCATGCCCGAGGGAGGACTCGAACCTCCGCCGGGACCAGCCGCACAGACCATGACTACAGCGCCTTAGACTGCTTTGAAACTGGGTGCGTAATTTGTTATTATAGTAACGACGAATGTGAAATATATATGTATTGTTGTGTGTTCCATATTTAATTGCGTTTGGAGCAGCATCTTTTGCAACGATTGGAGCTACAAGCTGCAGAGGAGTCTCCAAGTGGCGGAAGAAACAGTAAAACCAGCCGCCATAACTTCAGAAAGCAGCAAAGCTTCGGCACAAAGGTACGTATTATAGATTAAAGTCCTCCGCCCACATTTTCTCTTTGTATTCGAAAGCTAGTCAAAGTAAATACTATACGGATTTTGGTACTGTCTTCACTAGTAGAAAGAGATAACAAATGTAACCGATTTCAGATTTGGAAAATAATATTCGAAGAGATTTTACACTTATCTCTCTCTG
The DNA here is from genome assembly GCF_021461395.2 of Schistocerca americana. Lineage (NCBI taxonomy): Eukaryota > Metazoa > Arthropoda > Insecta > Orthoptera > Acrididae > Schistocerca > Schistocerca americana. The sequence continues at coordinate 1,134,187,254 of NC_060119.1, forward strand.
TTGAGCCCTTTTCTTGATGTCTGTTCAGTGGCGCGACAAGAAACAAAGGTTCAGAAAGTACGCACTTTCTAAGAATGTATTAATATATACACTGAAGAGCCAGAGAAACTGATACACCTGCCTAATGTCGTGTAAGGCCCCCGCGAGCACTCAGAAGTGCCGCAACACGACATGGCATGGCATGGCATGGACTCGACTAATGTCTGAAGTAGTGCTGGAGGGAATTGATACCATGAATCCTGCAGGGCTGTCCATAAATCCGTACGAGCTCGTTGCAAGGCATCCTAGATATGCTCAATAATGTTCACGTCTGGGGAGTTTGGTGGCCAGCGGAACTGTTTGAACTCAGAAGAGCCACTCTGTAGCCATTTTGGACGTGTTGAGCGTCGCGTTGTCCGGCTGGAATAACCCAAATCCGTCGGAATGCACAATGGACATGAATGGATGCACGTGATCAGACAGGATGCTGACTTTAGTGTCACATATCTGAGTCGTATCTAGACGTGTCAGGGGTTCCATATCACTCCAACTGGACACGCCCCTGCTGACATGCAGGGTCCTTTGATCCATGAGGTTGTCTTCATAACCGTACTTGCGCGGTCCCTCCCGCCGGAGATTCAAGTTCTCCACACACACACACACACACACACACACACACACACACACTGTGCGAGTGAAGAAGCGTCTGCTCTAAAACTGAACTGGACAGCGATCGCCGCCAAACGATCCGTGAGGTGGCCTGAGATTATGTGTTAAACTGAGAACGAATGCCTGGCTGTCAGAACTGCACCATTATGGACTCCGCACGATTTAACGGAAATACAGAAGAGCATGCAACACGTCGCTATTGGCAACCAATTGGATCACTACGGACTCGAAGCAGACATTTTATTACGCCGTATCTTTGCGCTGGATAAAACGTGCACCAAATCGTACGAGCCACACCTGAAACGCCAATCGAACGAATGACGTCGTCACGGCTCACGACGACTTCCGGAAGTTTGTCACAACACCAGCAATACGACAGTTAGGGTGGCTCTTATCCCAACGCATACCGTTCGCTAACTGGAGACCGTCAGTGCACACAGCCTGCAAAAACCTTTGAGAAAGGAGCGGGCACTTACAGTGCAAGCTGTGGCTTATTTGTTAATTCGATGGGCCTGTAACATCCACCAGACTCCCCAGACTTAGCAATTTGTGACTTCGATTTCATACCTAAGATGGAGGAAGCACTGCATGTCCTTCGCTCTAGAACTGCTACCTGGACTTGTCGGGCAACACAACACTCCACTCCAAAAATCATCCAGCTGGCGTCGCAAAAGGTGTCTCGTGACTTCTACATCGCTGGCAGTGGGCTGCACACAATACTGGCGACTAAAGAAACGTGTATCTGTGTTGTGTCAGTTGTACGACGGTCATTTCCCCCCTTGAGGTCCGATAGGTCGTTAAATTAAAACCACAGTGAAAATTCGATGCAACTTTGCCTGTCGATCACGTCACGTCGCACTTTTGAGTTCAGAGTGCGCAGCGAGCACGTAAAGATGCCTACAACAATAATCTCCCCGAGGGTGAAGTGCGTGCTGTCATTTGATTTCTTCCTGTGGACGGGTTCCGCCTGATTTCATGCAACCCACATAATGTTGTTGTCATGCGTGAGAGCAAAGCACGGTAATGATACAGGGAGTTTGAAGCACGACCTACAGCCGTTCACGACGCAGGCGGTCAGGGAAGGAAGCGACAACTGCTGACCTCGTTCAGCGAGTGGATCAGTCAATACGAGAAAATCGTCCTCGAAGGGGGATACAGAAAGAGCGAAGAAAAATGTTGTCATCACGCATTCTCCGAAATCGTGAAAATGCTCGGCCGCATATTGCAACCGCTCCTGCAGCGTTATCGATGGAGAGTAACTAAGCACCCACCATACAGCTCGGGCTTGCGTCCCACTGCCTTTCATCTCTTCGCCCACACGAAATGCTGGATATGAGGACAATATTTTGGCGTATGTCTTGTATGCGAGTGTACCGGAAAGTTGGTTCCACTCTACGAGAAATGTCTGACTGGCGATTATGTGAAGAAGTAGCTGGAAATTGTAGCGAAATGCTACAAACGATACTTTTTTTATTTTGGCAGTGGACCGATCGGACCATGGAGAAAAAAAAGCCCTCTTAAGTAGATAGTTGCCACTAATTCTCGTACAATGAAATTCCTCAAATGTCTTACAGCTGTCAACGAACGCTCTCACAACATATGCGAACTAATATGCCGGATGGTTTTTTTGGCGTTGATGGATTTGGCGACGGTGGGACAAAGTCGCTGCCGGCGCATTCGGCGATCAATCTGTGCGGCGGCCGGCGGAGCCCAACCACGCGTGAAAGTGTGAATTAAACGATGTGTTTACAAGCGCCGGCGAATATTCACAGACTTACAGCAAGTAATTAATTTGTGGGGGAGGAAAAACTCACAGCGGACGCCCAACGCCCGGCCGAGGTTCTCCTTGGCGCAGCCGCCTTGATGAGAATTTGATGGAACAAGTTATTCATGCGGGGAGGGGAGGGGTGGGGAGAGGGGGTGCGCGCGCCGCGAACTTGACCCGTCTGATCTTACTCCCGGCTTGCAACCCCCGATCCAATATTTCTCGCCTCCACTTCCCAGAATTTTAATCGCGGTGCGGAAACAATTTTTTTCCCTTCCTTCGGCGACGCCATTCCAGGAAGAAAGAGAGGAAAAAAGAAACTGTAAGTATTGGGTGAATACTGACACCGAGTGAGCTTTTTACCAACTTCTATAGGTTATTGCAATTGCAATGAGACTCAAATTTCGGAGCTTCTGCAGAACGGTGGTATTTGCCGACTTAAGCTGCCCCGATTCCTCTAATTCAAACTAAAATCGAGAGCAAGAGCTCTACTGTAATACTCAGAGCCACACTAAATGCAGAACGGCGGACGAGCTGTGTGGGCCTCGAGTTACGCGTTAAACTGTGAATCTGAGAACGGTATCTCCCGTTCGGTTTCTTTACATTTTAAAACAGCTTTTAACAAGTTATTATCCACACGATGAACATAGTGTGGAGATGAAAAATATGAACTTGACTAATTTTCCATTCCGTTTATGGTGCATAAAGAAAGTTTAATCAAAGTTACCATCAGTGAAGTTTAGCATTTCATAATGTACGAGAGCACGATGAAAAGTAATGCCTCAGAATTTTTATTTGAAAACTCTTAAAGCTTTTTAAATAAAAAATTTTTATTAAGATTTCACAACTTCATTCTTCTCAACAAAGTCAACCAAGCGACTTCTTGTCTTACTGTCGTTGTTAATACATACCGATAAGACGAGTATCGCACTACAATAATCTTGTATCGCACGTAAAAATCCGGCTTATAACACATTTCGTTCGTAAAGGGAAACGAACCGACGCTTTCCAATTAGACAGGTCGTCGCAAGAAACATGTGACATGCAGGACTAGTTTGGGTCTACTCCAACTACACAATGCAAAAACGAATTGCAAATATCTGCCGAAATACCAGAGAAAACACACCTGACGACTCGAAGGAGAGACACCCATAACTGATATCAGATTAAACAAGTTTGTTTCTTCTGCGAATGAACTGGCGGTATTCCACTAAAGTAAATAGTCTTTGAGGTAGTTCTTAGTGAGTACTAAGAGATTAACATAGAAATTTTGATTTCTTTTCCATATTCCCTATTTTGTTGTAGTTCTGGTATCATATCTTTGCCCTACAGAAACTTAACCGCTAATAATATGACTGTCGAGGTGAAAGAGGAACAGCAACTGGGTGTCTTAGTCGTGAGGTAGTGGGACACAATTGGTGCAGGCTTGCTGTATACGCACCCTACCCCCTCCTAATGCCAGCTACAGTTGTACAGGAGACCTTCTGCAAAGTGGCTGTGGAAGTGATTTGTGTAACATGCAAACTTGTAGAGAGCTGACGCCGTTCGAACGGGATATGGTGATGGGCGCCTGACGAATAGGGATTGCGATTTCGGCATTGGTGCAGGAATTCGGCTCCACACATCAACCTGTCGAGGTTGTATCGAGAGTGGCTAAATTAGGGTTTCACAGTCCACAACAGACCAACTACAGGCCGTCCAGCCACCCCCGATGACCGTGACCGGCGACATCCGAGACGGATCGTCAACAGAGACAGATGGGGATCAGAACAACAGATCAAGGCACAATTCGACACAGGACATGCTAGACATTTATCCCAGTGGACAACACGTAACAACACAGTTTCCGTGGGATGTGAGAGCCGGTGCTGCACACGGATACCTCTGTTCACGTAACGACGTTGGGCACAGCGGGTTGCATTTGTTGCCAATCACCAGGGATGGGTCCTGGGACAATGGCGTAACATGATATGACCACATTAATCATGATTTCAACTCCACCATGCCGGTGAAAGGCTCTGTCTGACGCAGATCACATGAAAAGAAAGATCCCGCCTGCCAAGAAGGGGTTGTTCAAGGTGGTGGTATTTCTGTTATGGTCTGGGGTGCATTTTCCTGGCATGGAATGGGCTCTCTAGTTGTTCTGGAAGGGCTCTGAATGGTCAGCGGAATGCTAAGCTGCTCGGGAATAATCTCCATCGATTTTTGGCCTTCAAACTCCCTGGCGGTTCTGCGGTGTTTCGAGATGATAACGCGCCGCCACATCGCTTCCACGTCGCCCAGGAATGGTTCCAGGGGAGGTCCGAAGACCGAGGTGGCCACCTCGGAGCCCGGATTTTAATCCCATAGAGTATATCTGGGATGTCATGGAACGCAAGCTCCGAGCCATGGATGATGCACCCACGAACAGGTCACGATTGGGTGCCGCTCTGCAAACGATTTGGGTCAGCTGCTTCCAGAGGAGTACCAAGAACTTCTAAGCCTACTTCCACGGTGTCTCACTGCAGTCCGCAGGGCCGTAGGAGACCCCACCCGACATTACATGCCTATCCCATGCCATTTGCTGAGTCAGTGTAATTTAACAATGAAAGAACGATTATAACGTGTATTCAGAAAATAATAAACTTTCTAATTACAAATGTATCTCGGATGACACCTGCGAGATATGTCATCTTCTATAATCTAGCTTCTTTACTGGGACTTCATCCTACACGCTGAAATAAACAGAACAAGGTAGCAGTACACTTCACCCTCGATAAGAAAAGCAACGACTGAAAGCCAAAAAATTGTTAATGGAAACTGTGTAGGCCTAAATGTTGTGTGTATTCCTCTAGGTTTCATAATGCGAAGAATACGAAACTATGCTGTGGTTCAGCTCTCGCGTTACAGCTCTACGACGTATCCCGATTCATGTAATAGGAAAAACACCATACAAAGTAGGGCTACGTCCAGTAAAGGCTGTGGATGTTGAGATGGCGATCACTTGATGACACCGAGAGCAGAGACTATGTTTTGAGTGCCCCGTCACTACTCACAACCAACAAGCGTGTGGCTCTTCAAAAAAATGGTTCAAATGGCTCTGAGCACTATGGGACTCAACTGCTGAGGTCATTAGTCCCCTAGAACTTAGAACTAGTTAAACCTAACTAACCTAAGGACATCACAAACACCCATGCCCGAGGCAGGATTCGAACCTGCGACCGTAGCGGTCTTGCGGTTCCAGACTGCAGCGCCTTTAACCGCACGGCCACTTCGGCCGGCTGTGGCTCTTCAGCTACGGTTCTAGAACACTGTCACAGTCATATGCGCTTTTCCACTGAGGAAGTGAATTGGCAAACATTCAAATATTTATGGCCATGGCGGCTGGCAAGTTAATGATATTGTAAATTCGAAATGCCACACAACAGGATGATGCAAGAGTGTCTTCAAGAACAGCTCCCCCATTTGCTTCATTGGTAAAGTCGGTTTAACTATTAAGAGGGCGACGATTTCAGGATACACTAGTCACGTGCATTTTAGTGGTTCCATTGAGATCCATTAGAGCCCGTACGTGTATAGTGGTAGTAAAGTGGATCCATGCCATCTCTTTGTATCCTTCGATGTATTCGTAATGTACCTGCCCATAACTGCACAATGCCTGCTGTAACTGAGTAGCAGTAACAAAGAGCGTTCTAGTTAGGTCGCCAGGTTCCCACCAAACTAGAAAAGGGGCTCATTTTTATAATCTGCCGTTCTACTGAAATCGTTGCCTGACTTCACAGACAACACGTACACTATCACGTGGGAGAGAAAGAGTAGTCGGAAGAGTTTGACATTCAAGCAGTGGAAAATTAATCTGAATCTGCCACCATCATGCAGCCCTTCCAACACTTACCTACACACACACACACACACACACACACACACACACACACACACACACACACACACACACACGCTACTCACGACCGGCGGCGGCGGCGCAGCACAAAGCGCCCTACACTCGTATACCGGACGGGTCGGAGGGCCCGGAAATAATTACCTCGCGAGCACCGCCGATATCTGCGGCATAAATCCCAAGTTTGGCTCGTAAAGGCGGCGGGTGCGGCCAGTTTCCGAAGCGGCACTTAGTGCCGATAGCGGCCAAGTTTGCTGGCGCATCAGTCAGCGGGTTCCGCTATCGCCGGCCGCCTCCGTCCCCGCCCCCACTCGGCCATTTGCGACCTCGCCCGCCCCGCCCCCTCCCCCGGGCTGTCGCGATCGCAGAATGCGTCTGCCTCCGGCCGACTGGAAACGTCGTGAAATACTCGGGGCGGCGCGCGCCGCACTGCCAGATAAAGGGGCGCCGGCGCCGGTGGAGACGTCGACGTCGACGTCGGCGACGCCGGCGGTTGCGGGGCGCCCCTCCGGCCCGCAGGTATCCGGCCGCGAGGCCAGTCGGCTCGCTACCGTCCGAGGCCCATCACTCAGGGCACTCTGCTCACAGCCGCGTTCAAGTGTTACGACCACCTCTGACAAGACTCAGCGCGTAGAGTCGCGAGGGCTGGAGGAGCAGGAAAACGAAGACGCCGGAGGAAAATCAGAAGATGTATTCAGAAGGAAAAGAATTCTCGGGAGGAGGGAGTTAGCTTCCAATCGCTCGTCGTGACTGAGTTCACTCAGAGACGAAACACAATTTCGAATTGGACAACGATGGGACAAGAATTCACCCAGTGCTCTGGACGAAAGAACCCCTGCAGTCGCCCGAAATGATTATGGGGAAACACACAACGTAAGACGAGATAACTTGACACGGATTTTTCGCCCACAGTGTTAAGTGTTGGGCCAACTCACTCAGTGGCAAGAGGAAGGGCGAAGGACCGAAAGGGAAAAGAAAAAAGAGAAGGACCGAAAGGGAAGAGAAAAACGAACCGTATAAAGAAGGACAAAAGGTGCGGTACAGCACAAGGGGAGGAGGAAGAGTAAGAATAGATGGAAGTGGCAAGAGGAAGGGTGAAGGACCGAAAGGAAGGAGAGGAAAAAAGAACAGTATGAAAAAGGGAAAAAGGTACTGTACAGTAGAAGGGGAGGAGGACGAGTAAGAACAGGCGGAAGGAAAGAAAGAAAGAAAGAAAGAAAGAAAGAAAGAAAGAGAAGGCAGAAGAGGATGGTTCAAATGGCTCTAAGCACTATGGGACTTAACATCTGAGGTCATCAGTCTCCTAGACTTAGAAATACTTAACCCTAACTAACCTAAGGAAACCACACACATCCATGCCCAAGGCAGCATTCCAACCTGCGACCGTAGCAGCAGCGCGGTTCCGTACTGAAGCGCCTAGAACCGCTCGGCCACAGTGGCCTCCGCAGAGGAGGAGAAATAGCAGTAGTAGTACGAGCAGAAGCTGTAGTAAAAGTATGAGGACGAGGAGGAGTAATATGGCGATGTGGTACAGGATACGGAGGCGGGAGAAGATGGCACGTAAGGAGAAATGAAAAAGGAGGATGGAGTCAAGAGTTGGGGATGGGGAAGATGGTGACAAAAATGGGTAAGATTCTCAGGGGGAGGGGTGAGGAAAGATGGACAGCAGATTGTATAGAGGGAGGAGGGGGATAAGAAGAAACAAGGGAAATGATGAAGATGGACTGGAGAAACCATAAAAAAATCGAAATTATGTTGTCTGGACAATGCTCCTCCTAAGTGACGGTAGAGAGTATTAACCATTGCTCGGTGTAGTACGTGGATTATAAAATCAGACGAAGTATCATCATCATAATCAACAACAATAATCTGATATTCAAGGCTTAATAAAAGCCTGCCCCAGACTTCCCCGAGCATAACCAAATGCACCCGTGACGCTCCTTCACATTTTCCTTCGCGCACCCACCTACCCTTGGTGGCGTCTGGCTCGGAGCTGCCCTTGAAGTAACCGATTTGTAACAGTTTGTTGTGTCACTATGGTACCAACTGCTGCTCAGTTTACTGTGGCAGATGGCAGTACTATGTGCCAGAGCCAAACGCCGAACACGATGGTCTTCCCTCTCGGTAGTGCCAGATGGTCGTCCGGAACCCGGTCTTCTCTTCGTGACCACCTCTGCCAGCAATCATTCCTACAAAGTATTTCTGCAGTATCGCAGAAGGAACATCCACCTTCTCGTAGCCCTCTTACACGGCCTCGTTGAAACTCAGTGAGGGTGTCTTTGCCGCCTTAAAGGCATTCTTGACTAACATCAGTTCAGCATGTCAAATCCCAAAGGTAACTAACGCTCATGACAATTAAAACGTGTAATTAAAGCAAACCCGATCTGCATCCTCTTAGTTGCACTACCAGCGACACTTTTTGTGTCTGGAGTGAGACATCATCTTTTATATGTAGAAACTCGCATATCAACTTTCGTTTATGTCGCACAGCTGCTTCATCGTTTTGTGTGTTTCCAGGTAATTTTTATTGTAGGCTCATTACAGCAGTGGCTTACACGGGAAGAAATAAATAAAAACTTGAACTCTAGAGCTCGGATTGCAACCTTATTTGCACTGGTGTCCAAAATTAAAGCAACAAAAGGAGATTTTGCGAAGTTCCGTATATTTTGCCACAAAACAATATGAACAGGTGATAGTCATTTGCACACACATTCTGACAACTGGTTAATGTGCTCAGGATGGGGTGTGACCACCTCTGGCACCAATACAGGTCTGTCAACGATGGAACATGCTGTGAATGATGTCATCAATCTCATGTTGAGTCAATAACGGCCCTTCTTCCTGCAGAGCTGCTCGCAAGTCTTGGAAAGTGGTTGGTGGGTGTTGAAGTGATGCACTTCATCTCCCTATTGCATTCCAGACATGACCTATGAGATTCAAATCGGGAGACCAACCAGACCACGCCATGAGTGCAGTAACTTTCGTTTGCAAAAGAAACAGCAACTACCCGTGCTCTATGAGATCGAGCATTATCGTCCATCAGTACGAAGACTGGGCTCACAGTACCTCGTAACAACCGCGCATGAGAACCCAAGATCTCCTCACGGTACCTGACAGCAGTTAAATCTTGCTGATCCACCTGTACAATTTTATGAAGTGGTGATCGAGTGGTCAATATAATCCCTGCCCACACCATTAGGCACCCTCCTCGATATCGGTCTCTTTCCAAAACGTTTGGATCCTAAAATCGTGTTCCACGTTCCTCCAGATGCGAATCCACTCATCTGTGAAAGGAACATTGGCCCACCGTTCGACAGTCCAGGTGGGATGTTGACGGCTCCACTCTAGACGTTCCCTTCTGCGAAGATACGCCAGATGTGAACAGTCATCAGGTCTCCAACAATAAAGGCCACTCTCCTGAAGCCTTCTGTACACCGTTTGCCCCGATACGACACATCCAGGAGATGGTGCGGGGTCTGCAGTACTACCGTTGTGCCCTTACAGCCAAAGAACGGTCCACTCTTTCTGACGGCACACGTGATCGGGCCTGTCCTCGGTCTCTCTAAACTGCCGCCTCATCCGAGAAACAACAGAATGAATCACGTTATGCCATCGGGCCACATCGTTTTGCGACTCTCTTGCTTCTATTCTCCCTACGGCTCTTCGCAGCAGAGTGTCTATAGGCGTCTTCTCTGTGCCATACTGCACCGTCTGTGACTGCGTACACAGCGAGTGTTGATGTGGGACTACCCTGCAAACACTACCCAGCTTGATAGGTGCCCTGACGTCATTGCTGGCGTCGTTGTCCGTTGATCAGAATGCCATCTTCCGTGCAGAGCACGATCGTATCGACATTCGTTGACAGTTTGTATCATTACATCGTGAATTGGACACAGGACGGGGAAATATCAGTTTGTTGCTTTAACTTTGGACACCAGTGTAGATTTGTGACGAAAGTCAGCCGCAACAGCTTTCAACCTGTGACGAGACAGTCGGTCAGAGCGGAGCACAAGACACAGAACGGTGTACACTGTGCACAAGGAATCGGAGAGGAGTGGAGCGGCAGTGACGTCACGCCGGCGCTGATTGATGGAGCGCACTTGCCACCTACATGCCGGCCATTAATTACCCGCAAAGATGGCTTCGGCAATTTGCTTTTCAGTTTTTCCCAGCCAGGCAGCCGGCGTCTTGGAGGAGGTGCTTTTTCGCGTCTCGCGCTCTTTGTGCCGGCGTCTGTTCCATTAGCCGCAGACGAGCCGCCACGGCCCCCACAGCCCGTAATTGAAGCGTCGCCGGAATAACAGCAGCGGCCACCACTCCCTACCTCTTCTCCCTCCATACCCTCCCCCCCCCCCCCCCCCAGTTCCCGCCCACCCACCAAACCAACGTGCCAACGTGGGCCGCTAATCTAAAGGCGACCTGTTACCCTAGTCACACAGCACCCACATACACTCGCCGACACCGCCCCCGGCTCTCCTCACCACACACACACACACACACACACACACACACACACACACACACCCCAAATCGAACCCAGTGCCTAAGAGTGCGCTAGCCGTAGGGCAGTTGCGTTTACCGCAACCGCTTGAGGCGGCAGTCTACGAGTATCTGCCCGTACAGCATTCGAGTCTCGTTATTTTTCCCCTCATCTTCCACCGTACACTTGCAAGATGATTCTTCAGTCGCCGTTGAAGGTCGTAGTAGCGGCTCCACTTAGGAAAAAAAGTAAACTTAATTCCGCAATGTACAGTAACGAACGATAGTCCTGAGCTCTTATTGACGAATCACTTCTAATATCGAAAGAAATGTATCAGTCTGCAACACAGCACGTACGAAGGGAGGCAACACAAGCTTATTCCACCTACACGGACCATAACTGCTCTTTGCTGATGCTCCAAAAGCAATACAAATACAGTATTTATTATTCTCCGCAGGTATAATTTTACTGCTACACGGCAAAGAATTTATATGCCGCGTGGTCTCGGGCGTCTTGTCCGCGCGGCTCCTCCCGTCGGAGGTTTGAATCCTCCCTCGGGCATGGGTGTGGGTGTGGGTATCATCCTTAGCGTAAGTTAGTTTAAGTTAGATTAAGTAGTGTGTAAGCTTAGGGGCCGATGGCCTCACCCGTTTGGTCCCATAAGACCTTACCACAAATTAAATTAACAGTATTTATCTACAAATAAATGTTCATTTCATCACGATTCCTTACTGTACTTGAATCCAAGTTGTCACAAATTTACCACTATTACTATTATTATTATTATTTTAGCTATTCAGTTTTGGGCAACTGGGAGCCACTTAAAATACCTGATTTATGTCATCATGTTCTTTTCCTTTTTTGTTTTGGCATCCCAGCAATACTTCATTTTGCTCTCGGCTGTTCTCTTCTTTCTTCTGCACACGATGCTCCTCTCTACTTCTGTATTTCCCGCTCAAAAATCTTGGCTTTTGTACCTTTCCCCCGAATTCATGTCTGTTTCTAACAGTTAGTCTGTTACCACCATCTCATATACCCCCCTTCTTTGCTTCTATAAACAAAGAAATTCGGTGGTTTGGATTTTGGCCAAAGAATTTAAATACTTCTTTATCAGACTCTTGTTATGCATCCTTTTTAAGAGACTAAAAAATCCAATCCTTCGCTTTCTAATTCTATTTATTATGTTCTCGATTTTTCACACATCTCCGTATTAAGTCTCTGTTCCTAAAACCCACTTTCATTCTTTAGATTCAAATTTTCGAATTATTCTTCTTTCTTTCTTCTCTAACATATTCAACTGTTTGGCTGTGTTTATGGCGAAGTATTGTGAAACATAAGACCACCTGGTATTATCCACCACATCGTAAAGACTAAACTTACTATTAAACAGATAAGGATTTTTTTAGTGTGCGTGTTCCTTGATAAGTGGAACACTATTTCCATTTTTATGGGTCCATTTATGTTATCTGCTAGTCCAGAGCATTTGGCTGACCATTTTTCGCAGTATTCAAAGTGGCACACTTCCTTATCTTCCCCTATTTTAATTCCATATATTTTTGGGGTGTTATCTGGTAACCTATTTTCAGATTTCTTCCGTTCTCGACGTTTCGGTTCCATTCTACAGTATTTTTGGATGATATTTCCCGTGTACTTATAATACTTTCCCTGACATTAGTTAATTTTTAGGCTTTTCATCCCCGTTGATTGCAGTGTCCCATTAATTATTTGTACCACCCCCGCTTTTTCTAGGCCTGCTATGAGCCAGTGATGCCTTGAAGATTTTGACAAGCGTCTTTTTGGGTGTACTCATTTTCTTATGACAACCCACTCTGTGGTCTGACTATTAACGTGAATAACTTCCCGAAAGCTGGGACTCTGAATTGTCCATCTTCATTTTGGGAATATAACCACCGTGAGTATTTGTCATTGTTCATTGTTGAACGTCAGTAATATGGTTCCGTAGTTCAACCATTTCAAAATTTCACACTGCAGTTTGTAGTTCTGAGAGACAAACCTGAAGATGGCGACTTTTGAGTGGCATATAAGTTTGACGGCATTTGTGTGTTCTTTTTATATACTTTTGAAGTCTCTCCATACGTAGAATGACTTACAGGTGGTGGAGCAAATTATTTTATAAGCTTCACGTCAGTCTTGCTGCATCTTCATGTATTAACTGTTACAACTGTTACTTATTTCTGTGCATTGTGTTTAGTACGAAATGAAACATCACTACTGTAATCTGAAAACGTTTGTGATTTTCTGTGCGATTTTTCCGATGGATCGGCTACAAACAGTGGCCGCCTTGTTTGTCTATCTTTCTGTTGTCACTAATAGCTAAAAGAAAGAATACGTTCAGGGTCATTCGAGACGAAAAGGAAAGAGTTTGTTCCGATAGAAAAACAAAGAAACAGTCCAATTTATACCTCCACCAGGAAAGCCCTTGGAAAAAGTTACAAAACGTGAACGTCACGCAGAATATCCTGGTTACCCTTGACCTCAAGTGATTAATAGAGAACATGGCTTGCCTCAAGACGACGTCGGGAGAACTTTCCACAGTGCACATGCCCAAAACACCACATAAGTACTGTTTATGCTCCCTTCAACGATCTTTCTAATCATTAGCAAGGTATTAAGGTGACAGGAAATTGTTCTTGGCGCACTACAGTTGTAATGTACTACGGATATTGAGTGACTGCAATAACAGGTTAAAGGTGTTTCGAGATTTCTGTTTCCTTATTATACGAAGGTCTAGGAAAATAATTTCAAGTTTTCTTGACTTAGGAGCAGAATTATTCTCCTTTCCATATCCAAGCGTCCATCACTTCTCTATTTTCCACCAAATACTTTTTCAGTCGCTCAAGTGTTCTCAATATTCTAAGGGTCACAGCGCACAATGCGAAATCTTCAGTTTCTCCTTCAGCTAATGCAGCAGGTCATACTCAGCCTTGTCAGCGGAAGTAACAGCAACGTCGTCTGTTCTTTAACAAACGTACGAATGCACCCGAGGACAAACGACATTCTATGCACATGAACGTAACCTTTTATCATCTTTCCAACTACACTTGCCAGTTTTAATGTAACAATGGAACGATATTATTAGGAATCAGAATACAATAAAATTTTCCTTAATACTGAAAAATTCAGAGATGTGGAACGAAATCCGCTGCTAAAGCAGCAAATAGCCGACAGAGAATACTGTCAGTTGTCCACTGTCGATTTTCGCTCAGTTGTTGGTCGAGTTAAAACAGAAGCCACACTGATAAATGAAGATGGTATCGTGGCCTTGCGATCGCGTACTAATAAACGCTTGGACAGCCCATTAATAATAGCCTTAAACCTACCATAATACGGAAGGTTGGACGGACGGAAGGAAGTGCAACACTGTAACAAGCGTTTAATATGCGCCTCATCGCCAGCTAAAATAATGGTCTGTAGATAACTTTGATCTACTCTGTTGCTGGGAAATACAATAATGGTAATAAAAGTAAAGTCATACATGACACCACTGGCTAGGAGACTCAGGGTGGTTAAGCGGCCGCCTAAATGGAAAGTTTATTTCTTCGCGCATAATGATCCTTTCATCCGCGAAGTGTGACAATCGCGATTTAAATTTATGTATCAGATAAGAAAAGGAGGTAAAGGGTGTACCCAGTAGCCTACGTGTGGCTTACTGCTCTCTAACAGCACCGGCTTAACGCCCCTAACGAGCCTACATTCTCCTCCCGTTGGTGGTGGTGAAATACTGACGGTAAAAATTTCTTCCCATGCCACAATTCGAATCGGTTCTTTCCGACTCACGCGCCAATGCACATGCGTGCGTGCAGAAGTTGGTGTACCGAAGCTCGCATATACACTGAAGAGTCAAAGAAATATACACCTGCCTAATATCGTGTAGTGCCCACGCGAGCACGCAGAAGTGCCGCGATACGACGTGACATGGACTCGACTAACATCTGAAGCAGTGCTGGAGGGAATTGACACCATGAATCGTGCAGAGCAGTCCCATAAATCCGTAAGAGTACGAGGAGGGTGAAGATCTCTTCTGAACAGCACGTTGCAAGGCATCCAGATATGCTCAACAATGTTCATGTCTGGGGACTTTGGTGGCCAGCGGAAGTGTTTGAACTCAGAAGAGTGTTCCTGGAGCCACTCTTTAGCAATTCTGGACGTGTGGGGTGTCCCATTGCACTGCTGGAATACCACAAGTCCGTCGGAATGCACAATGGCCAGGAATGGATACAGGTGATCAGACATGATTCTTACATATGTGTAACTTGTCAGATTCGTATCTGGACGTGTCAGGGGTACCGTATCACTCCAACTGCACACGCCCCACATCATTATAGAGCCTCCATCGGCTTGAACAGTCCTTCGATTGGTGAGCTTGTCTCCATACCCGTACACGTCCATCCGCTCGAGGCAATTTGAAACGAGGTTCGTCCGACCAGGAAACATGTTTGTTGTTCGCAGATGATGCTGTAATTTAGCGTCTAGTAAGGTCATCCGAAGACCAGTATCAGTTGCAAAGCCATTTAGAAAAGATTGCTGTATGGTGTGGCAGGTGGCAGTTGACGCTAAAAAACGAAAAGTGTGAGGTGATCCACATGAGTTCCAAAAGAAATCCGTTGGAACTCGATTACTCGATAAATAGTACAATTCTCAAGACTGTCAATTCAACTAAGTACCTGGGTGTTAAAATTACGAACAACTTCAGTTGGAAAGACCACATAGCTAATATTGTGGGGAAGGCGAGCCAAAGGTTGCGTTTCATTGGCAGGACACTTAGAAGATGCAACAAGTCCACTAAAGAGACAGCTTACGCCACACTCGTTCGTCCTCTGTTAGAACATTGCTGCGCGGTGTGGGATTGACGGAGGACATCGAAAAGGTGCAAAAAAAGAGCAGCTCGTTTTGTATTATCACGTAATAGGAGAGAGAGTGTGGCAGATATGATACGCGAGTTGGGATGGAAGTCATTAAAGCAAAGACGTTTTTCGTCGCGGCGAGATCTATTTACGAAATTTCAGTCACCAACTTTCTCTTCCGAATGCGAAAACATTTTGTTGAGCCCAACCTACATAGGTAGGTATGATCATCAAAATAAAATAAGAGAAATCAGAGCTCGAACAGAAAGGTTTAGGTGTTCGTTTTTCCCGCGCGCTGTTGGGGAGTGGAATGGTAGAGAGATAGTATGATTGTGGCTCGATGAACCCTCTGCCAAGCACTTAAATGTGAATTGCAGAGTAGTCATGTAGATGTTGATGTTTCCTGTCATCCACAGTCCAATTTGGGTGCTGACTGGCCCATGCGAGGCGTAAACCTTGGTGTCGTGTTGTCATAAACAGTACACGAGTGGGCCTTCGACTGCGAAAGCCAGTATCGATGATCTTTCGTTTAATGGTTCGCACGCTGACATTTGTTCATGGCCCAGAATTGAAATCCGCTGCAATTTGCGGAAGGGTTGCACTTCTGTCAAGTTGAAAGGTTCTCTTTAGTCGTCATTGGTCATGGTCTTGCAGGACCTTTTTCCAGCTGCAGCGATGGTGGAGATTTGATGTTTTATGGGATTCCTGATATTCACGACGCACTAGTGAAACTGTCATACGGGAAAATCCCCACTATATCGCTACATCTGAGATGTGCGCCGACTATAACACCACTTTCAAACTCACTTAAATCTTGATAACTTGTAGCAGCATTAACCGATCTAACAACTGTGTCAGACACTTGTTGTCTTATATAGGCGTTGTCTACCGCAGCGTCATATTCTGTCTGTTTACATATCATGTATTTGAATACGTATGGCTATACCAGTTTCTTTGGCAGTTCAGAGTATTAATGAGCCCTATCTCTGCAGAAGAAGACCACTCGACCCGTCGGAGCGTTGCGGCGACAGCTCGTCGTCTTCAGAAGGCGGGTAGCAGCCACCATTATGCTTGCTAATGTCTTCATTACCGGCGACCGCTAACCTCGTTACTCGCTGCCGACATTCAAAAGAACAAACTTTCGTACATCTTGGTAGGCCAGAGGCTAGAAGACAGAGCGAGGGAAAAGAAAGAGCGGGGCTGTGGGGGAAAAAATGGAGAAGTGGTAAGTGTCGGCGAGGACCTGCCAGTCTGGAGACAGCGGGCGCGACGGTAATCTGATTTGTTACGGCGGGAAACTCAATATAAAATGTAAAGGCCTGACAATTTGGGGGGACTTGCCGAGAGTTTATAATGAAGTGGGCGTGGCGGAGCGAGACGGCGGGAGTTGGCCGGGAGGCGGACGCGGCACCTGTTGCTGCTCGGTTCAACACCCGGCAGCGACAGTACGCGCACGGATGGCGGCCTGGGCCTTCGCTTGTATAACCTGGCACTGCACGTCGATCCAAACGCGGAGCTCTAATGCAGACAGCACTAGGCTGAATTTAAGTTTCGAAGGATCATCTGTAGTATGCATTCTCTACTAATGATGAGTTACCGTAGTGGAGCGTTACGGTTCTTTTAGTGTTTTCCAGCGAAGTGTTCGAAGTTCTCTTTCTTCACAAAGTTCAAATACGATAGTTTCTCCAGCAGTTAATGTAGAATAAGACAGAAAAATTGTGACTGGGGCTGCATCACTGGTCGAAGAAAGAAAATACAGACAACGGCCGGCCGGAGTGGCCGAGCGGTTCTAGGCGCTACAGTCTGGAACCGCGTGACCGCTACGGTCGCAGGTTCGAATCCTGCCTCGGGCATGGATATGTGTGATGTCCATAGGTTAGTTAGGTTTAAGTAGTTCTAAGTCTAGGGGACTGATGACCTCAGATGTTAAGTCCCTTGCCGTCTGAGAACACATCATCACCATTGGAGAATACATGTTTTACACTAGCCTGACATGATCATCCAAAATGGTCACATAATCCTTGGCAGTAATGCTACCATGGAGCCTATGGAATACCACAACTTGGCTGCCCAAATCATAATCGAACCCCTTCCACTTTTTACTCTTGGGTCGTAACCTCAGCCAGAAGATGGAAACAGTGTGAAAAAAGACTCACACGACCAAATGACGTCCTTTCATTGCTCCATAGTCCAGGTTTTGTGGCGGCGGCATCACGAAATCCTGTTACGCGTATCTCTACACTCGGCCTGCAGTGCACAGCTCATGGTGTTCCTTCGTATTTTTTGGGTGCTTGTAAGGTTCGCAAGTGTGATAATCAGCTCTGCGGTGACTTTTGCAGCTGCCGTTTTCTTATTTTTCCTCAGCATGCTCTTCAATGACCGTCTGTCACGATCACTCAACACACACTTTCGTCCGCTTTGTTACTTTACAGATGATGTTATTCTGCTTTCTCTGTACGCGGAATAAATCTTCGAACTGACGCCTCTTGAAACATTAAACGCTTTGGTTACCGTGGTTAAGGAAGCACTGCCCATACGAGCTTCAACTATTTGCCCGTGTTCGAACAGCCTTCGTTCCAACACAATGTACAACCGCAGGGATCGCTGTTCTGACCACGGCTGACCCTTGCAACGTACTGTCATCAACAGCACAACCTGCAGGCTTGGCTAGCACCTGCAATTATGTCCAATCATGCATTTCCCGCGGCGTTTCCATAATGTTTATCCAGCCCCTGTATGTACATTGTGAACCATAACATAAAATTTCGGAGATTATTCAGGGACTTTTTCTGAGTATTTTGATACGAGGGACCTATGGTCCCTTGTGGCTCGGTACACAGTAATAATGTGCTCGCTATTATGATTCATTCGACTTTGTTCCCAGAATTATCTTTGTTTCTGTGAAAATATTTTCACAACAATCAAAAAGCCTGTAATGTGCAACCTCCAAAAGCGTAGTGACACGAAAGGACGGAGTTATTCGTGAGCGACTATTTACAGATGCAAAGCTACTGTGACTTGGCTGCCGTCGCTGCGGGAACAGCTGAGCATATCGTTGTCGTGGCACTTTTCCATTACGTTTCGTGAACATATTAGCGAGGTGCATATCGGCCAACTCTTCATCGTTACGCTGTGTATGACTGTTAAAGTTCAACTATGTCGGAAAAACAAACCCGATACTGAGTGTTAGCTTGGGAACCAAGGGTACAGCAGGCCCTACTGCTGTCAGCAGCAAGCACCGTGAGTGAATGGGCCAAGTTTGTTTCCAAACAAGACCCTCCGTGCATACCGTCGACATTTTCACTGTTGTGTAGATATTTGCAGTGCAACACCGGTAGAAGGGGTAATTTCTCTGCAACTACCCACGGGTCCCTCATACCAGAATACTCTGAAGATATCACTGGACAGCCTCCGAAATGTCGTCGGTGAAGTTCTGGGTCACCCGCTATATAACGAGTAAGAGATTTTTAACCTCTGTACTTCGGTTTCCAGATTTTTGTTTCTGATAACGTATTTCAGAGTGAAACATCCATCTTCACGGCTTTTGTTCAGAAATAGGTATCGCAAATAAAAACCTAGAAAACCGAAATACACAATGTTGACGAACTTTTATTCATATAAAATACATATCTGTCACTGTTCTTTAGTGCCACATGAAACCCTTATGGAATCATAACATCCATTTTATCTGGCGAACTAACACTGTAATTTAAATTAGCGGATTATGTAGGTACAATATCCAGACAGTCACTGTTTGAATTTGGTACGATTTACTGCACCACTGACTAGTTTAAGAGCCACTGTTGGCTCATCTTAGATATTCGTATAAGATCATCTTATCATGAAACAGCAGTGACTCGAAAACTAGCCGATGGTACAATAAATAGTATCACACTGAAAAAGCGAATGGTTACATTATGTAGCTACGTAATCCGCCGATAAGACTTTTTAAAAACTGCATGTACTTGGGTAAAACCATGGAAAATCTAAATCAGAGTAGACCAAATGTGTACTCAGTTATTACGTCAGCATTGTTTTGCGTAGCAATTATTAATTGTATCTGTCGATGCGTATTTAGCACTGTGTATCAGCGTGGAAATGTTTCCTACAGTTTTCTAAAGTTATATCGAATAGGTCACTGCCACGCGGGGTAGCCGAGCGGTCTCAGGCGCCTTGCCACGGTCCGTACGGCTCCGCCAGCCCCCCCCCCCCCCCCGGGAGGTTCGAGTCCTCCCCCAGGCGTGTGTGTGTGTGTGTGTGTGTGTGTGTGTGTGTGTGTGTGTGTGTGTGTGTGTGTGTGTGTGTTGTCCTTAGCGTATGTTAGATTAAGTAGTGTGTAAGGTAGGGAATGTTGGCCTCAGCAGTTTGGTCCCATAAGATCATACCATAAAGTAAAAAAAAAAAAAAAGGGTCACTGTTACCTGTACTGATAAGAAAACTGTAAAACTGTCTTGTCTGACACTGTAAATATTTGCGAGAAACTGACTGCAGGTGTTTAAGGGAGTGTAACAGAATACAATAAGACCCTTTCTAAAAACGTTGTCTGCCTGTCTGAACACGCTGTCCTCCAAAATTGTTACTCCAGTGGCTCCAGAACATCTGGCTTGAACTCCCTCTTTGGAAACTCCTATCAAAAGCGAGGCACGTCCTAACTCTGATCGATAGCGTCGATCTTCAGTATCCATAGCCAGATGACTTTTTTTGTATCTTTGTGTACTTAGTCCTACCTCTGCGGAACCAGAGTGGGCTACCGATCTTCGAAGAAATGTGTGAAAGTCTGAGATTAGGACGCTGTCTCCATAGGAATTTTCTGGAACAGGACACGAGTTGACAGATATGAATCACAGAAAACGAGCGAAGTGAGAGATCTTGCTTTTTGGGAGAACCGAGTTTCGAACCTCCAATGACCCATTATGATATGTATTTTCTGTAGTTTCCTTAATAAGTTGGTGGCCACTACTCTAATGGTTCCTTCGACAAGGTCCTTACGTCCCCCACTATTGTCAAACTGAACTGGTGTTCCGCCTCCAACGACCTTTACTTAGAGAGGTCGTTGAAAACCAAAACGCATTTCCCTTTCAAACCAGAAACATCACTGGCCACGAAGGAACTTGCAGGTAGCATAGAGGGACCATCAACGGTAACTGCCAGCTACCCTTGTAGGGTTTCCACGTCACCAGCCTCGTCTAGGACAACGAGAATAGCCCCAGTGTTCGGTTACGCCAATACAAAACACGATAACACAGAACAAAGAGAATGGCATGACACGTATAAAACTGCAAATATATAAAAAGTCTGTTTTCGGTAGCTTCCTGTATGTCAAGGCATCCAGTTTTCTGTTTAATCACGGTAATTTTGCAACAAGCTTCGGTTATGCTGCAGTAATACGTTGCTTCCTCTGAATGAAGCAAATTTTTATAGTACAGCTCCAAAGATTCCCGATACTTTTCTGCACGGCGTCCTGCTGCTGTATTAGTATCGACTATATTTATCTTAAAACACCACCTTTTTCCAGAAAGAGAAACCATCGTTCACAGTAGCCACGCACCTCCTGCTGAGGCGGCGACCAATTAAGGACGGCAGACCTCATCCACGGCACTGCAGTTTGCTGGCTTCGGACGCTTGCGGTGGTAATTGCTACTCAAAGGGGCGCTACGCCAGAGAGACCTACATCCTACACGCAGCTTGCGTCTGTACTAACAGCTTCCTGAAGCTGCTCCGCTCTTGTCAACGCAGATCCCTCCACTTGTTTCCAGGAAATGTTTACCGTTGTGCACCTCTGATAACTAAGTGGTATAAAAACAATCAACTCATCCGCATAGAAATGGGTACTTCAAAGAAATTGTTGCAATATTATTTTTAATCTGTGAATATGAACCCAAAAAAGACAAAAATCTTTAATAACGACTTTTTTTACAGCTGATAATTTCAGATTTCGAGAGACGTCCACGTAGGTTTTCCAAACTGACCACGGTTTGAGTGAGACTTCGTCTTACAAGAATATCCTAAAGACATAGCTCTTTTTTGTTTCCTGTGATTAATCTCCCAATTACCAATTCTATCATCGCTGCAGATTAACTTAATTCGTCCTACCGACACAAAGAAAGAACGACAAAATAGTTGCGCGTTACAACTGTGTTAAACAAAGACTATCTTTCTTAACCGGTGATAAACATGGTTCGTTACTTAAAGCTTTCGCCATGTGTCCTTGTCAATTTTTGTCATACTGCCTGGCGGCTAATGAAACTACTTTGCTGCTATTATGCAGAATTCGCTGACTCATTCTAGTGAAACTTTTCGAAGCATGCTGTTGTGTTTCTAAGAGTGAACAACTTACACGCTGCATCAAGTTAGTCAGTTGGCAGGTCCTAGATAATCAGTGATTCTGGATAATAACAGCGTCAGAAATTTTTGGATAATTGTTCAATTAAGAAAATTAGACGTATGCGGCCCCCACTACCCTCACAGATCATCTTCAGATCCAATAATCAGTACACTGTAAAATCCTGTACGTATATGAAGAAGCCGTATGTTGTGACATAATGAATGATGCATTTGAGTGTCATTGGTTGAAACCTGTATGCTATGCACATAACAGTGATAGATACATTTTTAATAGCTTTTTTCCTGATGAAAATCACCGAATTCGTTTTCGACACTCAATCATTTTTCCAACATTTTGTTTTTTCTATATTTTGTACTGTTTCTTTACCCCGTTTATTTTCGCAAATTGTCTTAAATCTACGGTGGATCGTAGTATCGTCCTATTTGCCTGAGTTGCTATAAAAGCAAAGGCTGTGAGGTGTAGTGAATTATGACACACAGTCGCATTCTATGACACAGTGATAACTGGTTTCGGCCTACAGTGAGTTTGACAGCATATGCCATGAGCGTTTTGTTCACGAAAAGCCGCCCACGACCAATAGAAATGCAGGCCGAAAACTGTTATGATTGTATCACAGAATGTTGTTGCGTGTTATACAAATGTAATTGCATGAAAAGTCACTCACTGACCTCCTTCAACAATATGGTTTTTCCCCATAAAGTGTTGTGAGTTGTTGAACAGAGTGCTAACACTATTTAATCTAGCTAAATAGAACTATATAACTCGTCATAATTCATCTAAAATGCCTTTGTTGCTTAGTTGTCACGTAGATCAACGACTGAAGAACTGATGGAAGTCAGACAGCCAATGTCAGGCAACGCTGTACGCTGCGAAAGCCTCTGTAGAAAACCGACGAGAGAAATCTTTTCGCTTCCCCTTTGGTTGTATGTACTAGTGTCAGAGTTTCAGTGTTACATAGTGCTCCGCAGGCAGGTTATTACTGCCCTGTCTATTACACCTATTTCCAGAGATGCCTTTAATCATCATTGTTGTACCTAAAAACTAAAAATCCCACGACGCCTATGTTCAAAAATGTTCAAATGTGTGTGAAATCTTATGGGACTTAACTGCTAAGGTCATCAGTCCCTAAGCTTACACACTACTTAACCTAATTTATCCTAAGGACAAACACACACATCCATGCCCGAGGGAGGACTCGAACCTCCGCCGGGAACAGCCGCACAGTCCATGTCTGCAACGCCTTAGACCGCTCGGCTAATCCCGCGCGGCTCGCTTATGTTCGTGCAACCCCTAAGACACTTCTGATTTCGAGGACACAAAGCCCGAATTGGCCAGAGCTGCTCTTTCCAGACCCAGTTTGAGGGCACTGTTCAGAAAACAGTGGCGTAACGGCAAGAAAACAACAACGGACGCGATGCGGCTGACTGTTTCCGAGATGTACAGTCTGGGCACGCACTGAGGCGTGCCTCTTTAGTCCATCGGCTGATCACGACTTCTGGCGAAGTTTAATTTTCTCGATTACCGCCATCGACACCTTCACAACGTCTTTTCGGAATTTTTATGTACTCGACCATTTTTAATTGAATCTACGTTTATATCAACATACGTACTCCGCAAGCCAACACACGTTGCATGGCGGAGGGTACCCTGTATTAATACGCATTATACAGTATTCTGCAGTGCCCGGAAGTCGGGCGCCCCTGAATATCGGGACATGCCGCAAAAATTGAGACGACTGGCAGCACTAGCCAGAGCTGCGCACAGTTTGAGTCTACTGCCAAGTCCTGTTAAAACCCTCGGTTGCCTTACCTCCATCGAACATTTGGTTTAGTATATGATGTCTTGAAGGCTGAGTGGAATGCATCGAGCTGTCGTAGTTTGTAACAGTCATCAGTATTGAATTCTGTTAGTATGGATGTCCATGACTTGGGAAATCTACAAGTAAATGCCGGACCGCTAAGAACATTTTCATCATTGAGTAAAAGAATATTTTCAGATAGCGAAATTCGAATCTGATCAGACTGTCTAGACAGCGTACAGATAAGAAACTGAACGTACGTTTTAATAAGACACAGGTTGGTAAGGATTATACATTATTATTACAAACAAGCTGAAGAATACTGACTGAATTCGCTGCAACTTACAGCTGTTAAAGTGGATTCTCCACTGTTGGAAGAAATTACGACGAAAGAGAGGAAGTATACGAACGTATATAGCTTATTATGGGAACTGATCGACACAAAACGAAATATAAAAAAGTTAAAAATAAGATGCTAACGTCTCAATGACGTAATAATATTATTGGCTTCATAAAGCATACGCCAAAATACGTGTTCTATTCGTTCGAACATTAGCTATTGTGTATTTTCTGTGATTTTAAAAACAGTAGTTTATTTTAATCTAAAATTTACTTACGTGTTTCATTTTGTTGGGGATATTAGCGGAGATCTTTTTCCTGTTCTCCGGAATTCCGAAACATTAGACGTCATATGGAACTTGAAGACAGTTAAGTTAGTATTCGCATGCGCCGTTCATGAACGGAACAGGGAAGAACATCTTAAGGGACTTTGCAGAATACATACGTACAGGGTCATTCACAAGGGCCGCCGCGTTTCAGAAAACGACTGCGCAAAGACTACAAGCCATGCATAAAATAAACAAGTACCAGTAAACTCCGATTCTGTACAGAATCGGATTTCTACGTATAAAACAGCTTGAAACATGTGATTACTTCACAAATGAGATAATGTGTTAAACATTTGATGGTATGCATGTAAGAGTGAAGTAACATACGAAAGGTATGACATTATCCTCAGAATTTGTTGGAAGTCGCTAAAGTGCACTCATTATCAAAGAGTGGATATGTGTAGTGTGCATAATTTGCATTCTGTATCAAGCAGAAGCTAGCTCTTCACGCTCATCTCAATGTTTATGAAATCTTATTACCTGAACTATAGGTGGGACAACGATGTAATTTTGCAGGTACATTGAGTTGTACACGTGGATACCGTCCACAAAATTTGTTCAGAAAAGAGGCAGTAGTAGAGAAGTGATAACTCGAAACTTCATGCTTGATGCTGCAGTTGTAATGCACGAAGAGAAGAAATGTAGTGAGCAATGAACTTTTTTCCTTTAATTATCTGGTGGGAGATGTCATCGAGAAAAGTTTCTTAAAGATTTTTAAATTATCTGTCAAGTTTGTTGGATGTAGTTAAGTACTGTTGGTCTCAAACACCGCATGAATAAAATCCGGGTATTTGCGCTGCCTCAAGATGAACGAGCAGTTTGTAACTGTAATAGTTATATGACTTTGTTAAACTTTTAACATAAGATTTTACCTTTTAGTGAATAGGTTATGACGGCGTTTTAAACTGTTAAATCCGTTCAGAAATTAAGCGAAATACTGATAATCAAATTTCATCTGTCCCTGGAGGCCGTTAGCGAGGCATCCGGGATATTGTCTAATAATGTGGATGAGTGGATAGAATATCACTAGAAGTATCGATTCATAATTCTCGCCTTGACATAGTTGCTGTAGTGAGGCAGGCACGCCAGACCATGTGGTCCGTATCGCCAAATCTAATTAGTTTACGCCAGCATTTAGACAACCCCACGAACATATTTCGAAAGTACGTGGCCTTAGCGCCTTCCTGGGATAGTGTCAGCGACGTCAATGATCTGTTCGCACGTGTTGACATTTGTGGCGTTATAAATGCTGCCCGTATTGAACACGTGACAAGTGAGTTACGAACTGGGAGAGGTGCTCTGTTCAACGATGTGTGTGGTGTGTTTTGTGCACGTCTCTTAGTTCCCTCGCAATTGTCTTCTGGAAACGCGGACGAGTGTGGGGTACTCACCCTGCTAGTGCACCCAGGAGGGCCCGGTGGCGTAGGGCGCGGCGCCCTGGGGGGCAGTGTGCTGCTGGTGGACGGCGTCGGAGGCGGACATCGCGGCGCCGCCCGCCACCATCGACTGGTGGTGGTGATGGTGGTGGTGCTGGCTGAAGTTGAAGTCGAGGCTGCCGTCCATGCTGAGCTCGTGCTTGATCACCTCGTCGACGTTGCAGTCGAAGCCGCCGTGTAGCGTCTCGATGTTGAGGTTGAGGTCGTCGAGCAGCGTCGAGTTGTTGAGGGCGCCCATCAGCTGCCCCATCATGGTGGACGGCCCGCTAGGCTGGGGGGCGGGCTGCGGCGGGGGCGGCGCCGGCGGCGACTCGGGCTCGTACGACGGCGACAGGCGGCACGCGCCGTACGGCCCGGCGCCGGCAGCCGCCGCCCCCAGGTAGGGCGGCGGCGGTGGGGGCGGCGGCTGGTAGGGGGGCGGTGCGTGCTGGTACAGGAAGGGCTGCCCCTGCGCCTGCGCCGTCTCGTGGTGCAGCTTCATGCTCTCGGCCAGGTTGCCCGCCAGCTGTTCCAGGCCGTACTGCGGAGGCGGTTGCGGGGGCGGCTGCTGCTGCGACTGCGGGGGTGGCGGCTGCTGCTGCGGCGGCTGAGGGCCCCACTCGTGCTCCATGCCGAGCACGGAGGGGATGGGCGACAGCCGGCCGCCGCACGAGGAGGCGTTGCTGGAGGCGCGCGGCCGGAAGTCGGGGCTCAGCTGGAAGCCGGCGTGCAGCGGAGAGTCGGGGAACAGGTCGAGGCCCTCCGACACCGAGCTGGAGGGCGAGGGCGTCGCGTCCGCCGCCGCCAGGCCGTTCCGCAGCGCCTCCACCTGCGAACACCGGCCGCCGCTCCAGCCTCACGCTGCAACACTGAGGTCTCACAGAATACAAACGACTAATCGGAGGTCGGTCGAAAGGGCTAGTAGGTGTTGCACTGATGATGCTGCTGTCTACAGTAAAGTATCGTATTAGTCAGGCCAGTGGCCGCTCTGTGGCGTTGCCCAGAAGTGGTACCGAGCGGTCACGTGACCATCGCCGGCAGTGTGAACGCCAGTAGGTTGCACCCAGCCACCGCAGAAAGTCAGCTCGACGTCGAGACGTGACAGAAAGCCCGAAAGAAGATACCATTAAGGGCGCGCCGTAAGTCACTCCGCGAAGAAAGTGGCCCAATTAGTTCGCGTACGAAAGCGGACTGTGGAACGTGTCTGGTGTACCACTCGCAGCGTAAGGACAGTGCTCGTAAAAAGATCCTAACCGGCAGAAACCAGGGGATCATGCGTCCTCAGTTTTGTCGCACACAGGAATTATGTTGTCAGTGAAAGCAGCTTCGTCTCAAACAGTTTAAAGCAAACATTACTAAAGGAATTTCAGGCAATGGACAGTTGAAGTCCTGTGCCTCAGAAAACGACATTACTCACGAGTGCGCATATAAAGTTCGACGTATTAAATTGGGCAAAGAACCCCCAAACTGCACAGCAACGGACTGTAGGTGTATGATGTGGTTTGAAGAGTTACGATTTTGCCTCTTTTGTACTGACAAAGGGTCCACTGGATTGACACCCACTGAGGCATTTAACCCACAGTGTGTGGAAGGAGTACTGCAGACCATGCTTTCTGCGTGTTTTTCCTATTCACGGTGACCGACTGTTGCCCGTAACTCTACAGCTTCTTGGCGAGTATGCCGTGGACACATCAATGTAAGAATGGCCGTGTTCACAGGACTGCACGCACACATGCCTCTCCTGACGAACATTCGAGCAGTCTGTGGCACTTGTACTGGTCCGCTAAATCACCCGGTCTTAATCCTATACAAAATCTGAGACTGTTTGCAACAGATGATGACAGATGAGCAAACCGATCCAGGGACGGACACGACTAGCTTTTCGCCCGCTGGTACTAAAACAGTAAGCATACAACACAGAACAAGGCAATGGCAACACACAACTACGCCCTGTGCAGTGGCCTACACGCATCTCCTCCTAGTCCTCTATCGGCCGTCGGCTGATTCAGAGATTCCACGGGCTCCAAAAGCGCTGCACGGATATATTTAACATTCACACCTTTCAGTCACTCTTAATCGGGAACAGTATGTTGGCATTTGCACTGGCCAGTTCCTGTTCGCGGTAACAGCCCTTCTCTAGACTGTGTTGGTTCCTATCATCAAGAACTTCTTTCTACCGGATGTTGAAAATCACTACTCACTGTAGAAAATCAAAATCTCTTTAGGCCAGCTAGCCGTTTCCCTACACGTCCCATTTAGGAGGATTGGAGGATTATAGATCTCCACCCTCCCCCCTAGCAGCAGGGCACAGGACGACTACATTTGTAGTCCGCTCAATGGCGGAGCGTAGTTACTGTGTCACTGACGCTTCCCTCTCGTGTTCTAGTCGAATGTGTGAGCTCCTTTTTACCTTGACGGTCTTCTCGCGATGTATACGTAGAGTATATATTGGTTGACGTTTCTAGAGACATACTCTCTCGGAATTTTAATAGTAAACCAAACAGAGATGCAGAAGGCCTCTCTCGTACCGTTTGCCGCTGGAATTGGCTACAGTTGGCTTCACGTTTACAAAGTAAGCCTGTAACGAAACCTGCTGATCTGTTTTGCATCTTCTGTATTTCTTCTACCTCCTATCTAGTACGGCTCCCAAACTCATGAGCAATATTCATGTATTGGTCGGATCTCGGGCTTGGTAGCTACCTCATTTGTTGACGGGCTACATTTTCTGAGGGCCCTTCCAATGAACCTCTGGCTTCTGTCTTACCTGCGATTACTTTTATGTGGTTGTCCACTTCAAATCGCTCCTTACGTGTACTCCTAAATATTTTGCAGACGTAACTGCTTGCGGTCACTGCATCGTGTAATGATAAAGTAAAGTGTCTTTCTGTCTGTCTACTAACAATATGTTGCATTTGTTTATGGTGAGAGTCAGTTGCCAC
Organism: Schistocerca americana; assembly: GCF_021461395.2. Classification (NCBI taxonomy): domain Eukaryota; kingdom Metazoa; phylum Arthropoda; class Insecta; order Orthoptera; family Acrididae; genus Schistocerca; species Schistocerca americana. The sequence continues at coordinate 1,134,216,055 of NC_060119.1, forward strand.
TTCGATCCTCTGCAGGTGTGTCTGCATTGCGATACAATTTCCAAGCGCTGCGGTCATCTTTGCATACAACAGCATCATCATCAACAAGCCTCATGTTCCTTCCGATGTCTTGCATATATTGTGAAAAGTAACGCTCTTATAACACTCCCTTGGGGTAAACCGGAAGCTAATTTTACAACTGAAAACTTGTGTCCGTTAAGAATCAGAGGCTGTGTTCTGTTTGTTCGGAAATCTTCAATCCAATCACACAGCAGGTCACATGTGACTGAATTGGAAAAGTGTAGCCAGGAAGCTGTATTTTACAGCTCTTCGAAAGTCTAGAACCAACGAAACCGTCCGCAGTGCGAGGGACATTCAGTGATTAGAGAGACAAACTGGCATAGAAAATAACCGTGTATTTTTAGAAAATGAGATTTTCACTACTTCTGAACATAATCCCCACCAATATTATCTAGGCGGTGCAGTCCGGAACCGCGGGACTGCTACGGTCGCAGGTTCGAGTCCTGCCTCGGGCATGGATGTGTGTAATGTCCTTAGGTTAGTTAGGTTTAAGTAGTTCTAAGTTCTAGGGGACTGATGACCTAAGATGCTGAGTCCCATAGTGCTCAGAGCCATTTTTGAACCAATATTATCACGCATGTTCCAACGATCTTTGACCTCTTGGTTGTTGCTGAATTTTTTTTCCACGTACTGCCTCCTCTAGTGGACCGAAAAAATGAAAATCCGAAAGAGCCGAATCTGGCCTGTAGGGAGGATCAGATAGTGTCTCCGAAATCATTTTGTCAATGTTTTCTTGGGTCAGCTGGGCGGTGGGAGAGCGAACATCGTGATGCAGCAACATCGCGCCTTTCTTTGAGATCCTCCACGTTTTTCTCTCACTGCTGGCTTTACTCTGCGCATCAGCATGTCTGAGTAGTAGGCACTGTTTGTCGTACGCTGATCTTCCAAATTTTTAGGGAAGACGACACAATGTGCATCCCAGAAGACGCTTAAAATAACTCTTCCCACCGACTCTTGTGTCCGGAATTTCTTTCGGACAGCTGAGCTTGTGTGCTTCTTTTCCGTGCTTCGTCTTTTGGACACTGGTTCAAAATGATGAACCCAAGTTTCATCAGACCTTGAAGTCTTGTTTATGAAAGAGTCACCTTCCCTTTTATAGCATCCTAAGAAGCCTCTGCATTTTTAGTCTTCTTTTTCTGTGTGTCGCGTTAAGTCTCTCTCCGCACCTTGCACTTTTTTTCTGTACTTCGTCTTGTTACTGATGACATTACGAACTGTGCCAACACTTACCTCTCAACTATTCTTGAAATACGTTCAACTGTATTACGTCGGTTCTCACGAATAATGGCGTTAATACGAGTTTCAAGCGAAGGAGCTGGAACACCAACTGGCCGGCCAGGACGTTTCTCACTGAGGTTCGACGGTTTTGAAGTATCCTACTTAGTTATAAGAGTTCCCGTAGTTCATGCAACTTTCGCGTACCATCATTCGAGAAGAGATTTTAGCCGGTTTTTCATCTTCAGAAAGCATAAAAAAGGATCACTAAGCGTTTTTCAAGTAACGTGGAAATTTCAATCGGATACGCCATCGTCGATGCAATATTGAAGTTGTAAACAAAACAATTTTTGAAACTTCCTGGTAGATTAAAACTATGTGCCAGATCGAGATACGAACTCGGCACCTTTGCCTTTCGCGGGCAAGTGCTCTACCAACTGAGCACGACTCACGACCCGTCCTCACAGCTTCAACTCTGCCAGTACCTCGTCTCCTACCTTCCAAACTTCACAGATGCTCTCCTGCGATACTTCCAGAACTTACACTCCTGGAAGAAAGGATGATGAGGAGACATGGCTTTGCCACAGCCTGGGGTACGTTTCCAGAATGAGATTTTCACTCTGCAGGGCACACTCTGCTACAGAGTGAAAATTTCATTCTGAAAATAGTTTTTATCCGTCAGCTGTTGTCAGCTCATACCAGTGAAGCCAAGCTCAAGCCATGCAAGTGCGAAACTTCTCCTCCACACTGTTTCATTTCTATATCAGTTTCTCTCTCTAACTGTCGAATGTCCCTCCCGCGTGAAGAGCTCGTGGTTAACACCTGCGATCCTGAGCGCCTCCATCAGTCACGCCTCTAGCACTGCGAGCGGCGCCAGACAGACAGAAACAGCGGGACACGCACCTTCTTCTTGACGCGGCCCCGTCGCTTCTCGAACTTGGAGGTCTCCATGGAGGTGGCGCGTCGGCGCGCGCTCTTGCCGGGCTTCGCGTCCGGGTTGATCATCCACCAGCTCGACTTGCCGGTGCCCTCGTTCTGCACGCGCATGAACCGATTGTGCAGCGACAGGTTGTGCCGGATCGAGTTCTGCGGGCAGACAGAAAACAACACTCAGTATACGAAACAACACGCGCACACAAGCAGCGCGAGGAAATTGGGTACCATCACTCACTGTTTAACGTCATATGGCAAATGTTCATTGTATTTAACGGCAGGTTACAGTTGTGCGACGCGTTAAACAATAGGCAAGACTTGTGTGTCGCACTGGAACAGACAAGATATTAATGTACAGGGTGACAATTAGTGAACTGCATGAAATAAAATCGTCATAACTTCTGAATGGTATGTGTTAGGCTGTGGGGCATGATGGGAATTAGTATGGTTTGGTTTAGCGACGAAGTACCCTTCCATTTGGATAGTTCATCAATAAGCAAAGTTGGCGCATTTGGGGGACTGAGAATGCGTATTTCGCGATCGAGAAATCTCTTCACTCTCAACGGGTGACCGTATCGTGTGCAATGCCCAGTCACGGAATAATCGGTACGATATTCCTTGATGGCACGGTAACTGCCGAACGGTACGTGAAGGTTCTGAAAGATGATTACATCCTCATTGTCGAATGTGAATCTGATTTCGACAAGATGTGGTTCATGCAAGACAGAGCGCGACCCCGTCGAAGCAGGAGGGTGAGGTCCTGGAGGAGCACTTTGGAGACTGCATACTGGCGTTGGGGTACCCAGAGGCCAATGGCATGGGCCTTGATTGGCCGCCATATTCTCTGGATCTGAACACATGCGAGTCCTTTTCGTCAGACTATATTAAGAAAAAGGTGTGCAGCAATAACTACAAAACCATTGCTGAGCTGAAAACAGCCATTCAGGAGGTCATCGACAGCAGCGATGCCCCGATACTTCAGCGGGTCATACAGAATTTCGATATTAGTCTGCGCCAAATCATCGCCAATGATGGCAGGCATATCGAACTTGTCGTAAACTGAATCCGAATATCTGTAGTGACATTTACATGTTGAATGAAGTGTGTGAACGCCGTAGTTGGTAACTAATTTACGTTTTTTCCATATAGCTCAATAATTGTCACCCTGTAGATCAAAGAGCTCTAATATTTCTTTGTACAGATTGCAAATGAAAGGCCGACAGCAAGTCATTATGCGCGAGATGAGTGTATTTATAGCAACTGCTAGCAACAGGACGTTCTACTGTATTATTTGACACTCGATATCACCTGAAAATACAAGTAACCTGGTGTGACGTATGTCGAAGTGTGAAAAGGTTTGACAGTAACAGCCGGAACATGTGAGAAATCAAAGCCAAGGAAGGCTGACACCGCATCGCTATTTCCTCGCGGTCTGCCTACGGAGCACTCCCAGATTATCAAAATATCCAGGAATCTACACAGCAATTTGTATTAATGATGATAAGAACCACCACGGATGTGTTAATAAACATTTGTTGTCACGATTGGTTTCTTTCGTCAGATCATCTTCAAGTTGCCGAGTTGTCCGAATATCATGATTTAAGAGTCTATTTGTCTTACGTAACGTTAACAAGACCTCTTAAATCATGGCACTGGTACAACTCGACAACTTGATGATGTTCTAACAAACAAAACAGGTCGTTACACGATAAACGTGTATCAGGACAGCTGTAGCGGTTCTCTTTAATGATCAATATTATTGCCAGTCAGCTGTGGAGCTCGAAATGATCAAGATTACAGAGGAAGTATTTCATCCTTTAACATGCTTGTAATTTTGTGTACGTTTCGGGCCTTTCTTTGAACTCCACTCTAATCATCAAAGAATTAACAAATAATTCTCTCTGATAGGTGACGGCCTCTTACACAACAAAAGTCTCATCCACTTTCTTTACGTTTCATTGCAAACATTAGTAACTACCATATTATTGGACCACTAATCTCTACATATGGCAAAAACTCGACCGAATAGTAGCGGCTCCGGTCAAAGAAAACCATCATAACGACCGGGAGATCGGTGTGCTGACCACACGCCCTCCTATCCGCATCCTCATGAGGATGACACGGCGGTCGGATGGTCCTGATGGGCCGCTTGTGGCCTGAAGACTGAGTTCTGCTCCAATCTCTACATATCGAATAGTATTACCAAAACTACACTGTCGTCCAGAAATGTTGCTTCAGTATTTCTGTATTTAAAGGAGCTAAGTATTGGAAAATGCTTCCCCATTTCCTTTCCATCACTTGAAGATAACGTACTTGCAATACCATGAACAGTTTCTGAAATATTAAGGATGTTCGTGTTGCGGGTCGTCAGCGCCTGATCAATATTTCTCGCTGCTGTAATTACGACACAGTACTAAACGAGTCTGCAAGCTCAGCAAGTTACGAACGCATACATAGTACAAAAATGCGTTGTTTGAATCCCGCTTAGTTTTAGGATGTTATTTATCTGCAAAGGGAGATTCCATTTATCAAATACCTTACGAGAGTTTGGAAAATGTCAAGCGGTGCTATGCTTTTCATTCCCAATTACACCCTTTGTTTTCTTGGCTGGAGGAACTGCAGCCAACAGAGAGGTAAGTTAAACATGCTTTCGAATTTCCCTGGCTTGGTCTAACACTTTCTCACTTCTAATACGCTTTATCTCGGGCTCTACGAAACAGTCATCCAGTAGTATGTTAGGACTAACGCCAGCTAAAGTCTCGTATTCTTTGTCAATGGACACGGAATCCACGCTGTTTCTGCATCTACATCTATACTCTGAAAGCCACCGTGAAGTGCGTGGCAGAGGGCGCGTCCCGTTGTACCAGTTATTAGGGTTTCTTCCCATTCCATTCACGTATGGGGTGCGGGGAAAATGATTGATTGAAAGCCTCTGCGCGTGCTGTAATTATTCCGATCTTATCCTCAAGATCCGTACGTGAGCGATACGTAGAGGTTGTAGTACATTCCTAGAGTCATCTTCTTGAAACTTTGTTACTAGACTTTCTCGGGATAGCTTTTAGTTTATTTCCAAGAGTCTGCCAGTTCAGCTTCTTCAGTATTTCTGTGACACTTTCCCACGGATCAAATAAACCTGTGACTGCTCTTCTCTGTATATGTTGAATATCTCCTATTAGTCCTATTTGGTACGAGTCCCACACATTTGAGCACTGTTCTAGAACCGGACGCACGAGTTACTTTTAAGCAGTCTTCTTTGTAAATAGCCGGCCGAGGTGGCCGTGCGGTTCTAGGCGCTGCAGTCTGGAACCGCGAGACCGCTACGGTCGCAGGTTCAAATCCTGCCTCGGGCATGGATGTGTGTGATGTCTTTAGGTTAGTTAGGTATAACTAGTTCTAAGTTCTAGGGGACTAATGACCTCAGCAGTTGAATCCCCATAGTGCTCAGAGCCATTTGAACCATTTTTTGTAAATTAATTGCACTTTCCCAGTATTCTACCAATAAACCGAAGTCTGCCACTTGCTTTACACACGAGTGGGCGTATCTGATCATTACATGTCATATCGCTACAAATTGTTACACCCACGTATTGAGTGACCTATTCCAACAATGACTCACTAATATTATAGTCATAGGATACTAATTTTTTGCGTTTTATGAAGTGCACAGACTTACATTTTCGAATATTTAAAGCAAGTTGCCATCTTTTCGACACTTTGAAATCTTTTCAATATCTGACAATATTTATGCAGCTTCTTTCAGACAGTATTTCATCACAGATACCTCCATCATCTGTAAAATGTCTGAGGTTACTATCAATATTGTCTGAAAGGTCATTGATATCCGACATGATCAGCAAGGGTCCCAACACAATCCCTGGGGCACACCCGAACGTACGTCTACACCTGACGATGACTTCCATCCAAGATAGCAAGTTGCGCCCTCCCTACCAAAAATTCCTCAACCGAGTCACAAATTTCACTTTGTATCTCATATGATTATACTTCCGTCAATAAGCGTAGGTGTGGTACCGAGTCAAATGCTTTTACGAAATAAAGAAATGCCGCATCAGCCTGCCTGCCTTGATCCAAAGCTTTCAGTATATCACGCGAGAAAAGTGCGAGTTGAGTTTCACACGATCGATATTTTCGGAATCCATGCTGGTTGGCAAGGAGGAGGTCTTTCTGTTCGAGATACCTCATTATGTTTGAGCTCAGAATACGGTTTGATTAAACACCCTCCACGTACGAGGTTCTCTCTGCACACGACAATGTGGTCGAAACTACAGCAGTAAGATGGGATCGTTACCTGCAGGTCAAGTTCGAGTCGTATAGATTCCGTTCCTGATAGCCACACGCATCAAACAACTAACTTCTCGAAGAAGAACAGAAAATTAACAGTTCTATCATTACTAATCGCTTTAAAAGAGGAATACATATTAAATGTATGTCATAATGAATGGACATGAAGCTGTATTTTTGTCCTTCCGAATGCCACGGACTCAGCAGCTTGATATTACAGGTATCGTCAGGAGGAAAGTATTCCAGCTCGTTCTGTTGTTTTGTTACGCCTTAGCTTATCTTCGGGAGTCCCCCAAAGGAGTGTTACAGGACCATTACTTTTGTGAATATTTATTAATGACCAATTGGATAACTTCGTTAGTACCACGAGATTTTTCGCGAATGATACTGTTGTATACAGAGACGTCTCGACGCTATAAAATTGTAGCGAAACGGAGAAACGCCGGCAGGGCATCGAGTATTAGTGCAGGAAATGCGAAATGTACTTATTGGGCGTAAATAAGCTGAAGAAGAGCCCATTACCACACGATTACATGATAATGTTTGGAGGAAAAAAAAAAAAAAAAAAAAAAAAAAAAAAAAGGGGGGGGGACAACAGTGGTACACGAACTACCCTCCGCCACACACCATGAAGTGGCTTGCGTAGTATAGATGTAGATGTAATTGTAGAGAAGAGACATCAACACATACGGAACCCAGAATGCACCCTACTATTTACAAAACTCCAGATCCAAATTAAGTGAAAACTGAAAGGAAGTCATGTGTCGATTGAGGATGGCGAAGAAGTTCCACTTATGGCAGGGAAGGTTTCCTTAATCTGAACACACACTTTCAGGGTAGAGTGGAATGCGGACGCACAGGATTCGCCTTCGAAAGATACGCAGTTTCTGAGAAACGCCCATTCACCGGGTGTAAAAAATTAACGTAACAAACGCACCAACAACTACATTGAGTTGCTTTATATCTGAAAAAGATTATAAGCTTGAAGTCAAGTAAACTTAGAATGAAGAAAAAATCTTTTAATGACCTTAACGGAACACTCACAGGCGTCGTGGCTTTGCAGTAATGCAATGTACACTGTAGAAATTCCCCATTGTTCTTTCGGAGCTATTAAGAAACTGAACCTTAATTAAAAGTCAAGTACAATACGATTTTCTTACGCACAAGGAAGGTGACCTCTGGAATCGCTGGAAAAAAATTCGCTAATTAGTGGAGATCCAAAGACACTTCAGCCGTGTTGTACCTTATAATTTATTTCCTCCTCTGAGACAGCTCTTGGTTATACTCGGATGGCCCTTCGGCAGACACAGTGCACGGGCGACCGGAGGACTGGGTACTTTCGTTTGCGGCACTAGAGGCTGCGAAGTAGCTGCCAGAGATAATATTAAGAGCAGCTCAGAAGAATTTTGTTGCGTGGAGCGGTGTGGGCTGACAGTGAAGGACGAGAATGGCCTTCGGTCGGTAATACTGTACGGCGTCTCGTAAGGCCTCAGACCTGTGAAACATCTTCGCAAATCTTTGATGACTAAGTCATACAATATTCGTTCTCGAGGACAGTGAAGTAATAGTTTGTAATGCGAACTGTAGCCTATCGTGTGGATCACACCATGAATTTGGTTAAGCAACGCCAGCTGTACAACAACAACAACAAAACTTTAGCGCTTTGCGTTAGTGTTGGGACCTCTATAATCTAACACTTCGTCGCTTTATTTGCTACGCAGTAATTAAAGGACATGTCCTGACACAAGAGTCACTCAAAAAGATAAAAAAAATTGAATACTGATAGAGCGTAGGATATATCTGACATGCTGTGTATTAATAATGAAACGACAAACGGTTTATTGATTTTTACTAGCATGTGGAGAGGTTCTGAATGATGAAACAGTAGTTTTGCCATTGATTTGATTGTTACAACTGATTCAACATATTGCCTGTGGGGTAATGTTACTCAGAGTCACATTTTTCATGGTCAGTCATTTGTTTTCATAATTATTTGAAAACTGTCTGGTTAGTCATGTATTGACCTGATGCTGTCGCTGCACGCACGTTACATCAAATGTTCATTCAGTAAATGCCAAACCACGCCTCGCTAGGTGTAAGAAGCGTAAACATTGGAAGATTGAACATTGGAAAAACGTTGTGTGGAGTTACGAATTACGGTACAGAATGTAGCGATCCGATGGCAGGGTGTGGGTATGGCGAATGCCCGGTGAACGTCATCTGCCAGCGTGTGTAGTGCCAACAGTAAAATTCGGAGGCGGTGGTGATATGGTATGGTCGTGTTTTTCATGGAGGGGGCTTGCACCCCTTGTTTTGCGTGGCACTATCACAACACAGGTCTGCACTGGTTTTTTAAGCACCTTCTTGCTTCCCACTGTTGAATAGCATTTTGGGGCTGACGATCGTATCTTTGAAAACGGTCGAGCACCTGTTCATAGTGAACGGCCTGTGGTGGAGTGGTTACACGACGATAACCTCCCTGAAATGGACTGGCCTGCACGGAGTCCTGACCAGAATCCTATAGAACACCTTTGGGATGTTTTGGAACGCCGACTTCGTGCCAGGCCTCACCGACCGACATTGATACCTCTCCTCAGTGCAGCACTCCGCGAAGAATCGGCTGATATTCCCCAAGAAATCTTCCAGCACCTGACTGAGCGTATGCCTGTGAGAGCGGAGGCTGTCATCAAGGCTAAGGGTGAGCCAACACCATACTGAATTCGACCATTACCGATGGAGGGCGCCACAAACTTGTCAGTCATTTTCAGCCAGGTGTCCGGATGCTTTTGATCACTTAGTGTGTATGGAGGCACAGTTCAGGTGATTGTTAAGAAAGTGAGGAACGTAAAGGTTTCTCGTCTAGTAAATGAAGTTATCACTAGTGTCAGAGAAAAAAATATGACTGGACAAGGAGGGGGCACGAATGTCGGAGTGGACACCCAAGAGGAACTACCCAGCATTCGAAAAATATACTTAGAAAAATAAGTCAGGTGGCAGGACGCGTAGATTTTTCGTCAATCTTTTTGTTTTGGTACATCGGCCAGGTCGATTGTGAATTTTAGGCTGTTTGACACTCTGGACCCGGTTTACAGTTCACACTACACAACACAGGCAAAATGCGTATATAAGAAACGAAAAAAAGCTTACACGCTCAACAGACATTTATTTAAAAACTGTTTAGCTCCTTTCTACCGTAAGCAGATTAGTTTCTGTTAGACGCTGTTCAAACAGGTTATGTTAAGAGAAGAACATAAATTAAAGTTGATGTACTTAAAGTAAACCTGGAAGATTTAAGATATGTGATTGGTACACACCATCACTTTAAGACGAAAACAATACCTGTTGCTGTTGCTTTAACTGGTTTTGAACATGACAGTGTGCCTCAAAATACAATTGTTTTAAAGTATTCGCTCTTCATTGTAAATTTACTGCTTATCTGACATTTGTCAATCTTGTTTTAGCAGGAAGAGGGTCAAGTTCTAAACAAATTGCTACAGAATCAGCGGCTGCTCAATTCTACCCTACTAGATGCCTTTAACGCTTCTGAAGAGCATTTAAACTTGAATATTTTCGGTCATTTTATTTAATGGATGTAATATTACTACTGATTAAACTGCAAAACATACACACTGAAGCGCCAAACTAAATGTTATAGGCATGCATATATTATAGATATATGTAAACAGGCAAAATAGGGCACTGTGGTCGTCAACGCCTATGTATGACAAGTGTCTGGCGCAGTTCTTAGCTCGGTTACTGCTGCTACAATGGCAGGTTATCAAGATGCACGTCAGTTTTAACGTGGTGTTACATACGGCGCACTAGAGACGAGACACAGCGTCCCCGCGGTAGCGATGAAATGCGGGTTTTCCCGTACCACATGAGTGTACCGTGACTATCAGGAATCCACATCGAATCTCCGACACCGCTGCGGCCCGAAAAAGATCCTAAAAGAACGGGGCCAACGACGACTGAAGGGAATCGTCGAATGTAACGGAACTGCAATCCTTCCGCAAATTGCTGCAGATTTCAACACTGGGCACTCAACAAGTGTAAGCCTGCGAACCATTCAACGAACACCAACAATATAGCCTTTCGAAGCCGAAAGCCCACCTGTGTACCCTTGATAACTGCACGACGCGAAGCTTTACGCCTCGCCTCGGCCCGTCAAAACTGACAATTGCCTGTTGCTGCCTGGAAACACATTGCCTGGACGGACGAGTCTCGTTTCAAATTGTATCGAGCGGATGGACGTGTACGGGTATGGAGACAACCTCATGAATCCATGGAACCTGCTTGTCAGCAGGGGACTGTTCAAGCTGGTGGAGGCTCTGTAATGGTGTGGAGCGTGTGCAGTTGGAGTGACATGGGATGCCTGATGCTTCTAGATACGACTCTGACAGGTGACACGTACGTAAGCATCCTGTCTGATCACATGCATCCATTCATGTCAATTGGGAAATTCTAGGAGGACTATGCGACACCCGACACGTCCAGAATTGCTACAGAGTGGCTCCAGGAACACTATTCTGAGTGTAAATACTTCCGCTGGCCACCAAACTCCCCAGACATGAACATTATGGAGCACATCTGGGATGCCTTGCAATGTGCTGTTGAGAGGACATCTCCATCTCCTCGGTCTCTTATGGCTTTATGGGCAGCCCTGCAGGATTTATGGTGTCAACTCCCTCCAGCACTACTTCACACATTTGTCGTGTCCATGTCACGTCATGTTGCGGCACTTCCGTGTGCTCGGAGGCCTTTACACAATATTAGGCAGGTGTACCAGTTTCTTTGGCTCTCCAGTTTATTAACAGAATAATAGCCAAATAATAATCGACAGTACTGCTATTGCCTTCAGTTATTCAACAGTTACGCTACTGTGGTACGAGAACCAAATCATCGCCGCTGCTGTTGTACCATCACTGAAGACCCTCTGATCTTTAAGCACGATACACACTCTCATAGACGAGCTGATGCATAGTTAAGACCACCCTGCTCACCGTGATTTGCGAACGCAGCGCTACCCAGGGGAAATTGTCGGTCGGGATCTGACTCACAAATCACATTTCTTTACGAAAATGGATTAGCGTACAATGGTTATGTTACCACTATTAACAAGCACATTGTCTCCTTTGCCCATAGTCCAGTCATGGTGTTCTGTTTGTAGTATACAGAGATTTAAACATTAATGTCCATATAAATGCAGTAACTAATCCCACGCTTCGAAGAAGTGGAGGAAATTGTAAACAGATTATCATCCAGTAATGAAACTGAACAAGGTGGATAAAAAAGGATTTTACAACTTTGGAATGATATAGACACTTGCTGAGAAAAATTACAGAAGCGGTAGATGTGTCATATTGTAGCAAATAACCTCAGGTTTCACATGGAAGTGTAAAGTGTGATTTTGGTTCGATGGACTACCATTTGTGATGCCGCATACTCCCCGCCGGTAATCAATTTCTTCCACACTCGTTGCAGAAAATCGGTCGTAACTTGTGCAACAGCTATGCAGATTCAGTTTTTCAGGCCGGCTTCATTGTTTGGTAGGGAAGGAACATACACACGGTCTGTAATGAAACCCGAAAGAAAGGAAACCAGTGGTGTCAAGTCTGGGGAACGAGGTGGTCATACGATTGACACATCACGGACAATCCACCGACCTGGGAAGCGACTGTCGAGGGAACCTCTAACTTCAGTGAGAAAAAGAGGTGGTGCACCGTCTTGCTTGTAGTAAACCGTCCCATCTCGGTCAGTTTCATCTATCTGGGGAATTATTAAGTTTTCAAGCAAATCCAGAAGCGGGCTACCTGGTGATTTACCATGCCGCAGTGAACAACCCGTCTCAGCACAGTTCTTGTGCCAAAAGCATATTGTAGGTCTACTTGGAGGTTCTTTTGCGTATTCGGTGCGAAATTTACACCGAACAGTCTTTGCAGAGATTGTTTCATGTAACCAAAACACAATGAGACGCTCCGCTGCAGTGAAAGTAGTAATTTTAACTGTGCACTACGCCGGCGATCCTGGTGGCGAAATGGGGCCCTGACTCACTAGGTGAATGAAACTTGAGGTTGTCTGCTACGTAATGAAACATCTAGCTGTTCTGTACGTTATCTCAATAAATTTCTGTATCATTCCAAAGTTGTAAAGTCCTTTTTGACCCACCCTGTATTACGTAAGCACTGGCTTATTGTAATTCTTTGCTGTTAACAGGTAAATCTGAGAAATAAGGGTAGGAGCATTGAGATCGATCTTGTTAAAATAAAATTAAAGGACGTTTAATTGTTGTCTGAGATGAGGTCATTGTTAGTAGCAAGAACAACAAATTGAAACGGTTGTAGCATTAACCTTCTCTGTCCCCTCCCCCCCCCCTCCTGCCACTAAGTCAAACAATAATCATTACCAAATCATGAAACAGCAGACACTGTTCCAAACAAATCGTGAGACCACGGGACAGCCGATACGAAGAAGTGGCAGTATTTAACAGTGCGACTGCTGACACGTAGGTCCTAGTACTTGTGCCTGGCGCTGCCACGCCTACCCTCGATCACGAATGACGAGAAGCAGAGCAGGTGTGGGGCGGTGGGTCAGAGTCCACAAAGAGGAGACGGTGGCGCCGCGGCGGCGGGCAGACGCACTACTCGCGCAGCCGGGCCGGCGCCGCCGACGCGGAAATGGTGCCCAATCGAGAAATCTTTGAAGATTCAAATCCGGCTCCCACATAAAAACGGGCGGCGGTGGCGGCTAGAAACAGTGGGGTCTGGGGGGGAAGGGTGATATACAGAGGGAGCGGACGCCGTAGCGGCCGGCATAAAAGTTTGCAGCTCTGTGAGCGCCGCAGGAAGACAATGGAAGCCGAAAGAGCCCCCGCTAGCAGCCGCTGACCGACTGTCCGCGCGAGGCCTACTTCTCTACAGTCCTATAAACACCCGCCACCATCATCACAGCACCGTCATAACAACCCATCCGACGTGCACTGACCCTCAGCCACAAGCACCCACGGTGCTCCACCGAGTTTTCTAATGTGACGCATCCAACTTCAATTTTGTCGTTGTCTCTGTCTCTCCTTATCTCTTGGAATTCATCGTGGAAGGTCATTTGTCTACCTGCTGTCCACTGGCCTTCAAACATTTTCAAAAATCACGGCATAAATCTAAAATGAAAATCTTTGCGACACGGTCCGTTTTTGCAACAGTTCTTCTCAACAGGGGCCCTTTCTAATACTTTTTTATTAGGTCGTTTTACAGCGTGCCTGCCTCTTCAGGAAAACAATTGCAATTGATTTTATGCTAACTGGGATATGAGCTAGACACTCTGCAATAGGTACATATGATGAAAATTGTGAATTTTAACGTATTATCCAAGAGTATAAGCGGTATATCGATTACGAAGATGTACATGTGAAAGAACGCTGCGAGGCAGCTGTCGCTGACGCAAAGTACGTGTAACAAAGAATAGTAGCTAGTTGTTGCTCAGTAGTAGTAGGCAGTAGCGCGCCAGAGGCTGACAGTGTCTGTTGCGATGCTCCGCAGTGGGCACTCGCTTAGTATCAAATATTCAGTGTAATAATTTCAGTGTTGCGTGTTAATGATTTATGCGAGTAACATGATTTGAAGAAAAATTAATTGAGAAAATGCAACAAATATTAGTACGAAATTTTGATGAAAAATCTTTCTACGCATTGTTACATCGATCTACAATAAGGTAATCAATATTCATGTATTTATGCGCTTTTGCTGTAGAACGAATTTGAATGAGACCAGCTCTGTATGTAATCCCAAGTTTTTTACTGTATTTTTTGTGGAGATCATTTGTTTATGTAAATCTAATTTTTATGATATGGCTTAACAATTGCAAGTCAGTTTCCACAATGTAGTACAATTTTCAAGTAAGATATTACAGTCATTCTCCTCAGTCACGTTCAGCCTCCCTATTCTAAGTCGTTTTTATTGAAACAAATTCTAAATGTGTCTCAGTCAAATATCTTGCATTTTGGATTTTGCAATTGCAGTTAATTTAGTAGTGCTGAGAGCAGATCAACGTTATCCAAGGCGACACCTTTACGAGGTATGAAATTTATTTCACGCATGCACAGGGACCACTATTGTACTTATTCAGATTTACAGAGCTGTAGTAATATCAAGTAGATCTGAATGTACTTACCTCTCATTTGTCATTATCGTGCACAGGTTTTAATTAGTTTGGGTTTACTGGTATTGCTTTCTTGCTAGTAGACACATTTTTTAAAGCAGGGTCAGGTAAATATACAGATACACGTAATGAGATACGCAGTCAGCACACCACTTAATATAACTGTTCTTTGTTAGGCATAAACATCCCACCTTAATTTAGACATAAACGTTTCAACTCGAAATTTTAAACATAGATAAGAACTATATGGTACCAGAGTATGAACTCGCTATCTCCTTGGTCTGTTCAGTGGTGGTGGGAATGGGGGGTGAAAATGTTTGGTAACGTCTGACATCTGGATTGCCCTGCAGGACCAGTATGTTGGGCTGGTAGTATAAGAATGTGTTGCAGGCGGTATATTAGCGGGTGGGCACAGCTGAGTAAAGAGAGGACAGTATACAGGACGTTTAGAAATTTCCGTTACAAACTTCTAGGACTTGTAGAGGGGAGTGAGTACATAATATTTTGAATAGGAAGCCATGTCCGGAAACGTACCGTTTCCATTCTACGACGGTTTCACTTCAAATGTTTAACTGATCCACTTCTGCTCGAGGAACTGAATTAGGTGTGATGCAGTACAATTATTAGGTAACAATTCGAAAGTAAACACAACGAAACATCCATTTATCACTTAAGTAGATTTTTTTTTGAACTAACACTAAAACATTATGAGTTTAGCAGTGTCGTAGCAAGACAGACGTTATGTAACATTAGGTGACCATCTGACGTACTACAAATCCTGATGTATACCCTACTACATAACAGGATAAACAACTCTTGAGACTTTTCTTTTTCCCTCAGCAGATGTGGATAAGTTAAACGTCTGAACTGAAACCGTCGTAGAAAGGAAACGGTACGTTTCCGGACCTGGGTTCCTATTCAAAATAATATGTAGTTACTCACCTCTAACATTCCAAGACGTTTGTAATGGGAATTTCAGAACACTGTGTTTGTGACATATGCATACACGGACAAAGCCTCCGGTAATAAGCTAGTATATTTATAGGCCTCCAAATAATAATGTATATAAAAAAAATCTCGTGAAAATGTTTACCATTGAGAAATTTCATTCACCTACAAGACTAAAAAGCAGAAAATAGTTGTTTGAATATAAATAAATATTTCGGTTCATCCTTATGCTCACAAAACCCGTGCTGGACGATGCGAGCTATGTCAAGAGGGACTCTATCGTCTTGGAACACGGCATCACCATTGGGTAACAAACACTGTACCATGGAAAGGACCAGATCAGACAAAATTGACATATAACCCTTGGCAGTAACTCGACCTTGCACAGTAATCATGTGGTTCATGGGTAGTACGATATGGCTGACCAAATCATCACCGAAAGCCCACCGTGTTTCATTCTTCCAACGTAAACTCGGCCAGAAGTTGGCAACAGTGTGAAACAAGACTCGTCCGACCAAATGACTGTCTTCCATTGCTCCACAGTCCAGATTTTATGGCTTCGGTAATACGTTTTCCTGTTACGGGCATTTGCATCACTAATGATTGGTTTTGAAGTTCCAGTTTGCTCTTTAATGCCCTGGGTGTGAAGGTCCCTGCATATTGTTTTGGTGTTGACAGGGTTCCCAAGTGCGCCATTTAGCACTGCAGTGACTTTTATAACTGTCGCCCTATTACTATTCGTCACAGTCGCTTTCAGAGAGAGTCCATCACGATGGCTCAACACATACTTTCGTCCGCGTTGTGAGTTGCGGATGACGTTCTCCGTTTTTCCCGTACGCAGTATAAATCTTCGATATCGTGTATCTTCAAACACCAAATACGTCGACTACCTTGATGACGAAGCACCCACCATACGAGGAAGAACAATTTGCCCACATTGTAATGCCCTGAGCTCTGACATAATGCACACAAATTTGCACAGAACACTGTTCTGACCACGACTGATTCTTGCAACGTATTGAGGACATTTCACAGGTGCTGTTAGTGGTCAAATACAATAATGCAACTTGCAGACTTGGCTAGCAACTGAATTTATGTTCGAGTATTCATTTCTCGCAAGGTTTCCATAACCACTAAAAATTAACAAACACAAGTTTTCTGAACTCTCTTTATGGGCTTAGGAATTTGTATGGGGCTAGGATAAATTATTTTGTACTTTTTAATCCGATTTAAAAACATGTTATGTTATAAATTTATCTTTATTTAAATAATTATTTTCTGAATATAGTTATTATATACTAGAGCGTGCATCTTGCATATCTTTTTCCAGTCAGACCTCTGTGAAGTACAGGGTAGGAGAAATGAAATTGAACCTGGCAATATTTCATGCACTTTAAGGTGGGCAAACCAACTGACACCACCCACACCTGTAGTAGATGACGTAAGCCCTGTATACTGTGAACTGACTCGTCCAATGACCAGTGGCTTCATCTCAGATAGTTAATTAAGAAACACAATGGACGCATGTATCTGTGATAGACGCAGCAACTGGTCATAACTACTACTTTACACCGATGAATCTTCCTCTAACCTCATGTAATTCCATTCGTGATCTGAATCTGACTGTAGATAAATAACGCAGCATCATTATGCAGATTTTTAAATATGTTGAAGATGTGCAGCACAGGAAATATTTCAGATAATTGGAAAATGACAGAAAGAATAGTAATTATGATCATCTATAAGTAAATCCTTTACATTAAAAATGCCTGCCTGAAAATGCAAAAATAAGGAATTAAATACAGTAGTTAAGGTAGAATATCTACAGGCAAGCGAATGTATAACAAACTACAGTTTAGATAAATTAGAAGTACTATAAAGGCGAATCATTAGGAAAATACTGGGCGACGAAAACCTACGGAAAGCTGGAAGGTAACGATGAAATTCACCGAAACACAATAAAACGTATCAGAAGTTATGAGAAAAAGAAAACTGGTATTTTTTGGACATTCAAATCGAAAGAGGTCTTCAAATTTTTGTCGGATGAAAAGTCAATACAAATTTCGATCCACGAAATAAAAAAGGGCTTAGAAAAATAATATGACGCCTGAAGAAACAACTGATGGAGAAGCGCTTAAAGAAAATGTAGTGCATTTGGAAGGAGAACAAGGTAAGAGAGTGAAAGAAACTGGCCTTTACTTGTCAGAAGACAGGAAGGGGAACATAGTGAAAAGATGAAACAAACTGGATGAAAGGAAAACAACAACGAATAAGAAATTGAAATTGGCCCTTAATTGATCCATCCGAGGAGAAATAATAATAATAATAAATTTTTGTCCACTGCTGGGATAAGCTGGTTTACAGAAATTTCAGGCGATGGTGTGGAAATGTTGCTGGATTGTACAGCTTTGAATCAATCTGATGATGACATGGAAAGTTTATGTATGCCAGAGGATTTTGTGACATGTGCAAAGTCACGAAATCGGGTGTCAAATGACATTACGGTCGAAATTGCATTTGCACTAACTGAAGGTAATCTGACAAAGACGACAATTTTTCCTTACAATAAAAAACACAAATGTAAAAAAGAGGAAATGCTAAACGAGTTGGTCCGAATTTTCATTAGATGTAATGAATATTAGCTCTCTCTCCATGCGAAATAACGCTAGATACCGCAGGTAACAACTATCCGCTTACGAGATCAACAACGAACTACTGGACGCTCTTACGCCGTTTTGATATTTAATGGTAGTACTAAAACGCGATAAGAAATGGAACAAACACCTGACTTCAGAGTTTGGCAATGCCGACCAAAGGATGCTGGGAGGGTGCGGTGCATCTGTGACGGAAACCTGAGAGCGCTTCTATAGCCTGGATGCGGATTTTTGAGTTGTCGTCTAAGCGTCGAGGTAGGAGAAACACAACTAATTCATAGATGCGCTTCTAAAACTGTAATAAGTTAGCTCTAGCTCGGACGAAAGCTTAATGAAGATGGTCATGGAACTTAAATAGGAATATTTAGAAGATATGCTATGGTGTCCTCTCTAAAGCTTTTGAGTACATTTAGGGACCTGGTATTCGAGAAACACTGAGCGAGAAATCTGCTGCTGCCGTTGTTTATTTAAGGCAAAAAACATGAGAACACATGGACAGAGACTATGTGTCAGTATGGGCATCCTCCAAAATTAGGCAGATGCTCCCGCGCGCTTTACGCGAACGGTTAAAGACAGGAAGACAGAGATTTTGGTACGATGTACCATCTGGCATGTAGTAACAACTGTCTTCGCTCGATTTATTAAGACGAATATATGGAGACATGCAATGAAGTGCCAAAGAAACTGTTATAAGGTTATTCAAATGCAGACATATGTAAACAGGCAGGATACGGCGTTGCGGTCGGCCTATATACGGAAACAAGTGTCTGGCACAGTTGTTAGATCGGTTACTGCTGCTACAACGGCAGTTTATCAAGATTTGAGTCTAAAGGTGGTGTTACAGTCGTCGCACGAGCGATGGGACACAGCATCTCCGAGGTAGCGATGAAGTGGGGATTTTCCCGTACGATCATTTCACGAGTGTACTGTGAATATCGGGAATCCGGTAGAACATCAAATCCCGACATCACTGAGGCCGGAATAAGATCCTGCAAGAACGGGACCAACGACGATTGAAGAGAATCGTTCAGCGTGACAGAAGTGCAACCCCTCCGCAAGCTGTTGCAGATTTCAATGCTGGGCCATCAACAAGTGTCAGAGTGCGAACCGTTCACGGAAACAGCCCACGCCCACTCGTGTACCCTTGATGAGTGCATCACACAAATCTTTACGCCTCGCCTGGGCCCGTCGACACCGACATTGGACTGTTGATGACTGGAAAAATGTTGCCTCGTCGGACGAGTCTCGTTTCAAATTGTATCGAGCGGATGGATGTGTACGGGTATGGAGAAAACCACATGAATCCGTGGACACTGTATATCAGTAGGGGACGGTTTAAGCCGGTGGAGGCTCCGTAATGGTGTGGGGGCGTGTGAAGTTGAAGTCATATGGGGACCCTTGATACGTCTAGATACGACTCAGACGGGTGACACGTACTAAGCATCCTTTCTGATCTCCTGTGTCCATTTATGTCCGTTGTGCGTTCCGACGGACTTGGGCAATTCCAGCAGAACAATGCGACATCCCACACGTCCAGAATTGCTACAGAGTGGCTCCAGGAACACACTTCTGAGTTTAAACACTTCCGCTGGCCACCCAGTCGAAACATAATTCAGCATATCTGAGATGAATTGCAACGTGCTGTTGAGAAGAGATCTCCAACCCCTCGTACTCTTGCAGATTTATAGGCAACCCTGCAGGTTTCATGAAGTCATTCCCCTTTCTACTTCAGACATTAGTGGAGTCCCTGCCACGTCGTGTTCTACATCTACAACTACATACATACTCCGCAATCCACCATACGGTGCGTGGCGGAGGGTACCTCGTATCACAACTAGCATCTTCTCTCCCTGTTCCACTCCCAAACAGAACGAGGGAAAAATGACTGCCTATATGCCTCTGTACGAGCCCTAATCTCTCTTATCTTTGTGGTCTTTCCGCGAAATATAAGTTGGCGGCAGTAAAATTATACTGCAGTCAGCTTCAAATACTGGTTCTCTAAATTTCCTCAGTAGCGATTCACGAAAAGAACGCCTCCTTTCCTCTAGAGACTCCCACCAGAGTTCCTGAAGCATTTCCGTAACACTCGCGTGATGATCAAACCTGCCAGTAACAAATCTAGCAGCCCGCCTCTGAATTGCTTCTATGTCCTCTCTCAATCCGACCTGATAGGGATCCCTAACGCTCGAGCAGTACTCAAGAATAGGTCGTATTAGGGTTTTATAAACGGTCTCCTTTACAGATGAACCACATCTTCCCAAAATTCTACCAATGAATCGAAGGCGACTATCCGCCTTCCCCACAACTGCCATTACATGCTTGTCCTACTTCATATCGCTCTGCAATGTTACGCCCAAATATTTAATCGACGTGACTGTGTCAAGCGCTACACTACTAATGGAGTATTCAAACATTACGGGATTCTTTTTCCTATTCATCTGGATTAATTTACATTTATCTATATTTAGAGTTATCTGCCATTCTTTACACCAGTCACAAATCCTGTGCAAGCAATCTTGTATCCTCCTACAGTCAGTTAACGACGACACCTTCCCGTACACTACAGCATCATCAGCAAACAGCCGCACGTTGCTATCCACCCTATCCAAAAGATCATTTATGTAGATAGAAAACAACAGCGGACCTACCACACTTCCCTGGGGCACTCCAGATGATACCCTCACCTCCAATGAACAATCACCATCGAGGACAACGTACTGGGTTCTATTACTTAAGAAGTCTTCGAGCCACTCACATATTTGGGAACCAATCCTATATGCTCGTACCTTAGTTAGGAGTCTGCAGTGGGGGCAGCGAGTTAAACGCTTTCCGGAAGTCCACTTTCGAGTGCTCGCGGGGGCTCTACACGAAATTAGGCAGATGTATCAGTTTCTTTGACCGTTCAGTGTATGTAGATGGTTTTATTCTAATTATTCCGTGTCAGCAGCTCCTAAAATATTTGCTACTGCCTGCTGCTCGCCACCTGCAGCACCTCCGCCGCGAGCTCAGGCCGCAGCGCCGCCGGCTCAGCGCATAGTGAATGGCGGGCAGCCGCGGCGGCGCCGGCGCCAGCGTCCGTCCGCCCCCGCTCGCCCGGCGCCCTGCTCCCAGACCATATCTATGCAGACTGCTCCGCGCAGCCTTCATAAACCCACCCTACGACGCCGTACCCCAAAACTTCCTTAACTGCGCCACCCGAGGACCGGGGGCCGGCGCCCGGGGGAAGGGAGTGGAGAGGACGGGAGGGCGGGCGGGCGGCAGGAAGGGAAAAAATCTAATCAATGTGAAAGTTTCTCCAAGATTTAACATGTCAGGGAGGAACAGTCGGCGGCGGCACAACCGGTCGCGTGACGCGGGCCCGTCTTGCGCGTACCGTTAAAGCGTTATGGGCTGCCGCCTCGGACGTTGGAATTATTCAACCAGAGGCCGCCGTGATCGCCGATGCACAGTAGAGCCTTTGACGACCAGGCGACCCCCGAGGGGTATTCCGTTTGAGAGACCATTAATCGGCCGATCGTGCGCGATCCGCAGGAATAATTAAATGCGCGCACTGGTAGCGGTTACACACTGATTTTCGTGCTCGCTTCCACAAGCTAAGCGGTGCTGTGTCGTGTCCGGTACGTATCATTCATTACAACCGGAGGAGACACACACACGCGTGTGCAGTAACAACAGCGCTACAACAGCACAGCACAGCAGGGACACGAGGAGGTCACTGGCGGAACATTTAATAGGCAGCAGCAGAAACCTCGGAAGACCACGTAACATACGCCCTTACCAGGCAGGACTACGGGAGGACCTCGAAAACGTCAAAGGACAGCTCGTTTTGTACAATTCCGGAATACGAGAAAAAGTGTCACGGATACGATAGAGTAATTGGGATGGAAAGCATTAGAACAAAAGTGTTTTTTGCTGAGGCGAGATCTTTTTGCGAAACTTGTGTCACAGTCTTATTCCTCTAAATGCGAAAATACTCGTATTTTTTGACTCCCACCTACATGGCGATAAAAGACCATCATAATAAAATAAGAGAACTCCGTGCTCACACCGAAATATTTGTGTGTTCATTTTTCATTTTTGACTGGCATACTCTCTTTGAAATTCTTAAGGTAGCAGGGGTAAAAGACAGGGAGCGAAAGGCTATTAACTTGTACAGAAACCAGACGGCAGTTATAAAAGTCGAGGAGACTGAAGAGAAAAGCAGTGGTTGAGAAGGGAGTGAGACAGGGTTGTAGCCTATCCCCAATGTTATTTAATCTGTACACTGAGCTAACAGTAAAGGAAACCAAAGAAAAATTTGGAGCAGGAACAAAGTTCAGCGAGAAGAAATGAAAACTTTGGGGTTTGCGGATGACACTGCAATTTTGTCAGACACCAGAGGACTTGGAAGAGCAGTTGAACGGAACTCACAATGTCATGATAGGATGATATAAAATGAACATCAACAAAAGCAAGACAAGGTAATGGACTGCAGCCGAATTCAATCAGGTGATGCTGACGGAATTAGATTAGGATACGAGGCACTTAAAGCAGTAGATGACTTTTACTATTTGCGTAGCAAAATGAGTAATGATGGTCGAGGCAGAGAAGATATAAAATGAAGACTGGCAATGGCAAGAAAAACGTTTCTGAAGAAGATGAATTTGTTAAAACTCAATATTCAAATGTTAGGAAATCTTTTATGAAGGCGTTTGGAATTTAGCCATGAAGTAGCCATGTGAAACATGGACGATAAACAGTTTAGACAAGAAGAGAAATGTGGAGATATAGAAGGATGCTGAAGATTAGACGAGCAGATCATGTTACTGATGAGGAGGTACTGAATAGAACTGGGGAGAAGAGGAATTTGTGGCACAACTTGAATTGAAGAAGGATCAGTTGGTAGTACACGTTCTGAGGCATCACGGGATCTCCAATTTAGTACTGGAGGGGAGGGAAGTTGGGAGGGGAGCGAGGGGGGGGGGGGGGGGCTAAAAACCGCAGAGGGAGACCATGAGATAAGTAAGCAGGTTCAGAAAGATGTAGGTTGCAGTAGTTATTCGGAGACAAGGAGGGTTGCACAGGTGAGCCGCATCGAACCTGTCTTCTGACTGAAGACCACCACAATCTCCACAACAACAGCAACATTTTTTGCACGTGCTGTTCGAGTGTGGAACAAGAGAGAAACAGTCTGCAAGTGGTTCCATGAGCGCTCTGCCAAACACTTCAGTGTGAGTTGCAGAGTAATCGCGTAGTTGTAGATTTCCACTGCGTGTAGGGAGAATTGCCTTAGATAGGTCGTATGATTAATAGTGAAGGAATATATAGTAATATAAAAATATAGACGTATACATGGATAGACGCAACTCTGCTTATACAAGCTGTGCCCTTAATGACGATACAGACTTTCCGAGATGATGGAGCAGGGCAAGTCTGTCAGTCTGAGGTGAGCAATCCAGATCTGCAAATGAAAACTCGAATGCCATAAGCAAAAATGAGAAAATTTCCAGTTTACGTTTGATCTACTGAGAATGCTATCCAAGTGGTAACATTTTTGCAGTGATTTTAGTTATCTGCGCAGCTTACACTAGGTGCTACACTCACGGAGTACCGTCTCCTAGCTTCTATGACTACATGTCGTAGTCTAACGAGGTTCTGCCGTACCCATTCCAACAACGCTCGTGTTGTCACAGACAGCTGTCCTTGCCAATAGATCTGTTCGATACAATGTGTATTCGTTACTGAGGAACGAATATTCGATGAGAGTAAGTACCATTTCGTTACTCGCATTATTTCTTCTTCGCACGCAGATCGCGCCGATTCCAGTAGCCAGTTTCCGCATTACTCCAAATCTCTACCCCCGGCGGATTCGATATCGCGGAAAAGTTTCGTTATTCTTCTGTTTCTTTCCCGAATGTTCGTGCCGACTCGGCAGTTTTCGAATTTCTCCTGTTTCTTATTCTCAGTGGCCCAAGTCGGTTGTGACATGAAATACTGAATAAATTTTGACACTCGCCATGTTTTCTTGGCTGCATGCAGTTCGTGACGGCTCGGGACGAGTAAGCAGTATTCGCATGCCTTGAAGTAGTCCTTTGAATTTCGAGCGCCATGCGCGAGCAACACATGGCATGAGTGACTTTGGCTGGCAAAGTGTAGCTTCGACAACAATTTGCTACACTTACTTACGATTCTTACTCATTGTCCATTGAGACTGTAAAATTAAATTGCCATCTGGGTTGAAAGAAGAGAGTATTCATATTTTACAACGAGCTGTTATATTGTTTATAGAGTTGTACTCTTTCATAATAATATAGTACAAAAACGAAGGATAATATGGTATGAGTCGACAGTAACATTCTGTCAGAAGAGGGCGCACAAAAAGATGCGTGCCTGATGATATTCAGTAACAAACCTAACGAGTAACGAATACTTTGTAAACGGGAAGGTTTCTGGAGCGTGTGAAGTGTGTACAGCGACTTGGAGTCAGAATTGACGAACTGCCTTTTACAATATTAAATAACTTCTTTGCAAAATCGTTGTACACCAAGTATAAACAGAATAAGGTGACACTGTTTTTAACAGACTAGCCTTCGGTTCGGGAAGGCGGAGGTCTCTATCTTCGACCGGGCATTTTGATTTATGTTTTCTGTGATTTCCCTAAATTACTTATTCTTCAGGCAAATTCTGGCGTGGTTCCTACTTTGAGGCCATAGTTGACCGACCACCCCTCCCATCCTTGTCAAACAAGAATTTTCCAAATTCGAACACCACGATTTGGGTTCTCCCGCCTATAATGTTAACATCAACGGAGGTAATACAGAAATTTATTACACTCCACAAGAAACGATTCGCAGTTTCTCGTATACCACAGTCCGAGTTAAACACAAGTCATTGTGTATCGAAATTTTCGACTCAGTCGTTTTCCTATCTCGCTCCTTATCTCAAACTGATACATTTTCTCTTCTTCGCATTCGGGAGGACGACGGTTCAATCCCGCGTCTGGCCATACTGATTCAGGTTTTCCGCGATTTCCCTAAATCGCTTCAGACAAATGCCGGGATGTTTCCTTTGAAAGGGCACGGCTGACTTCCTTCTCCATCCTTCCCTAATTTAATGAGACTGATGACCTCGCAGTTTGGTCTCTTCTCCCGAAATCAACCCAACCCAAGCCAACCCTCTTCTTCGTCTCCCCTGATCGTTTGTACCATAGTCACTGGAAACCCTTCTAGAGTCTCTGACACATTTATTCGTAACGTTTGACAAACTGCGTCGTCATACATATTAATTATAGTGGAGGAAGACGCCGTCTGGGTCACTTACTGTATTTACTAAGATAACCGGCTTCGACCTATAATACAGGTCATCGCCGCGCGGGATTAGCCGAGCGGTCTGAGGCGCTGCAGTCATGGACTGTGCGGCTGGTCCCGGCGGAGGTTCGAGTCCTTCCTCGGGCATATGTGTGTGTGTGTGTGTGTGTTTGTCATTAGGATAATTTAGGTTAAGTAGTGTGTAAGCTTAGGGACTGAAGACCTTAGCAGTCAAGTCCCGTAAGATTTCACACAAAATACAGGTCATCCTCAGACCCATAAATCTCATTTCTGTGGGGAGCAGCTTGCAAGCTGTAATTCGATGTAGTTTGAACAGTAAGAGGAAGTTTTTCAGTAAAGCACAAGACGAACATTTTGTGACCAAAATAATGACAAACTGAAGCACGTGTAACGCACGGAAGTGTCAACGTAGTCCTTCATTTGCTGTCGATGATAGTTTACAATTATTCTAAACATTTTTTACGAATTCCTCCGCATTTCAAGGAGCAAGGACCAAGGGCCATTATGTACGGTGAAGGACGGTGGAATATATTAAACTCGTATGTCATTACGGAACAAAGCATTCCCCTGATCGTTCTCGATACAAGATGAGTGAAAATGAAAACAGAAACACATCTTCGGTGATGGGAGTATAGCCACCGTCACTCGGATTCTCCGTAGCCTCATTCTTTGTGAAGAATAACTTCTACTCTGGCGATACCGCCACCCCTTTACCCGCGGCAATATTTACACGAACCTTTAAAAGCGGCCCGGAGCAGACAATGAGTAGGCAGCTGGGGCGACGAGGCGCAGTCACAACAGAATTTGGACGGCTTTGTGGTGGCCCCTCGCCGGCAGTTATCAATCCCAATTCGCCGGTTCTCCAGTCAGACAAAAGCTCCGACGCAAGGTGCCCGCCCGCATAGCGCGCCACGCACGGCGCGGGGCCGTGACGTAAACAGGAACTCACGAGGTGCTGTTCAAGCAAAACTAAAGGAATTGAAGATTTGACAAGAACTCTACCTCTGACAGTTACGTACCTATCATATAACTTCAATTCGTCTGTGTGACTCGACGTACCTGGTATCTGATGATGGGCTATCCTGAGACGTGTAATATTAAAGTCGTACATTCACCAATTAATGTCGTTTTACTAAGTGAACTACTCACCATTTGTCCAGTACTGTTCCGAAAATTAAAGAGGGAATTACTTGCAAAGTTCCCCAACGTCGATGAATATTGCTCTATTAATAACGATGAAAGAAGCACTGCGTGGACAATTTTTGGCGAGCATTGAAGGTAAAATAGATAAAGGAAGTACCTGCTCTTGGACGACCAACGGAACGCTAAAGAACAAATCTGAAGGACTGATTCTTGCTGCAAGAGAACAAGCCATCAGAACTAACGCCATCAAAGCCGGAACCGAGAAACCAGCAAAAAAAAGCAGACTCTGCAAAGAAGCTCACGAAACAGTTGATCATATCTTGGCTGCTAAAAAAGATCACTCAAACTAATTACAAGCACAGGCACAATAATGTGGCACGAACGCTCCACTGGAACTTCTGCCACAATTCCCATCTGCCGGTGGCAAGGAACTAACGGGACCAAAAGTCAGAAAATGGTGTCATAAAACAACATACCAAATTGCTGTGGGACTTCAGACTTCACACAGATCGACTGCTGGAACCCAATACAGCAGGCATCACAACTGTGGAGAAAAAGGAAGTACGGATTTTTTTGACATTGCCACTGCAGGTGATAGCAGAATCGACGAGAAACAACTTCTGAAACCTCGCAGATACGACGACTTCAGTATCGTACTATAGCGACTTCGACAAAAATCTGTGAAAGTGGGCGGAGGGGTTCTCAGTACACTAGAGGCAGTGCTAAAAGATCTTAATGGACATTTCAAAACCACTGGTATTGAGGAACTGCCAACTATAGAAAGGCTCTTTACTAAGATCGACACGAACTACCCACTGACACATCAAGCAGTGCTAGAGACTTATTAAGTGTCCAACAAGTGATAAAATACGAAATCGAATTAAGTGAACTCATTTGTTGTTTTTACCGTTATAAACACCACATACGAGGGTCACTCCAAAAGAAATGCACACTATTTTTGTAAAAACACAGTTTTCATTCTGCATGTGTGAAAGTTTTACAGTGTGTAGATACATCCTTCCCGCTTGTTTTCAAACTTAGTTCAACCCGTTCCCATTAGTGGTGCCGTCACAGCATGTCTTCAGGATGGCTGTTACACTTGACGTTCGTCAGAAGCAACGTGCTGTCATAGAATTCCTGTGATGTGAAAACGAGACGGTGGGAAACATCCACAAGAGGTTGAAACATGTGTATGGAGATGCTGCTGTCGATCGCAGTAGAGTTAGTCCGTGGGCAAGCAAGTTACATGATGAAAGCGGGCACGGTAATATTGAGGATTGTCCTCACAGGGGTAGGCCTCGTACTGCACACACTCCAGACAATGTGCAGAGAGTTAACGAATTTGTTACTGCTGACAGACGCATCACAGTGAACGAATTGCAGCGCTACGTTGGGATAGGGGAAGAAAGTGTTTTGCAGAATACTGAAATTGTTGGCGTTAAAAAAGGTTTGTGCCAGGTGGGTTCCCAGGATGTTGACAGTGGCTCACAAAGAAACAAAAAAAGCGGTATGCACAGACCTTTTGGAGCAGTACGAGAATGGTGGAGATGAATTTCTTGGCAGAATTGTGACAGGTGATTAAATATGGCTCCATCATTTTTCACCAGAGACGAAGAGGCAATCAATGGAGTGGCATCTACAAATTCATCCAAGAAAAAAATAATTCAAAATCACATCTTCTGCTGGAAAAGTTATGGCTACGGTGTTTTTCGATTCCGAAGGACTCTTGCTTGTGGACTTCATGCCAAGGGGAACCACCATAAATTCTGATGCATATGTGACGACACTTAAGAAACTTCAAGCTCGACTGAGTCGTGTTCGACCACATCGGCAAAAGCAGGATCTTTTTCTGTTGCAAGAGAATGCACGGCCACATGTCAGTCAAAAAACCGTGTAAGCGATCACAAAACACGGATGGACAACACTGAAACACCCGCCTTACAGTCCTGACCTGGCTCCATGTGACTATCATCGCTTTGGGAAACTGAAAGACTCTCTTTGTGGAACACGGTTTGAAGATGATGACTCCCTTGTGAACGCTACCAAACAGTGGCTCCACGAGGTTGATCCAGAATTTTACCGTGCGGGTATACAGGCGCTGGTTCCAAGATGGCGTAAGGCAGTTGAGAGGGATGAAAATTGTGTGGAGAAATGAAAATATTGTTCCTAAAGCATGTATCTACACACTGTAAAACTTTCAAACACGTAGAATAAAAGACGGATTGTAAAAAAAAAATAGTGTGCATTTCTTTTGGAGTGACCCTCGTACTATAATAATAATAACGCACATAAGCAACCATAAAACAACGATCAAAATAGGACACGCGCTTATTATGTTACTGAAGAACTGAAATGATCACTGCAGATCATTAGAAACATTACAGTGCACTACTATATTCAACTAGGTGGTAATTTGCATCCACGTACAGAAAGAATCCATACGTTCTAATCACTCAACAAATTAATATCATCTAGCATCAAACACTTTTGTCACACTAGTGCAATGCATTATTTCCTTCTGTTTGAGGGCCAACAATAGATATACGAACAAGGTCATATTTATGATAGTATGATGTGACGCGTTAACATTCCCATTATATTTGTCGTAGGAAAGACTAATCCGAGATATTGTTGGCATCTTTTTTTATAAAATAAGAACAACGTGATGTTAAGTCCCTTCTCTGCATATTCGATACAGTTCTGTGTGCAAAATACAGAATAAGTGCAGATGGAGCTGTTCACGAAATCCAGACAAACAGAAACTGTATCCCTGAATATAACCTTTTGCTGTCATTATCCAGAAAAGATGAAATAACCAAGTCATTCTATTTTCCACTACAGCTTCTCCAAAATACGTCACTATCTTTACAGACATCTAGCATGGTGGGACTATAACAATAGCTTTAAAGAATTATTAAACAAGTCCTTCTTGAGAATGAGAAGTCTACGGAATCGATCTTTTTTGTTCACATATTATTATAGCATATACAGAATCTTCAAAACCATGTACAGAATATTCAAAAGCGGTCTTATGAACAGTTAAGAAATATCTGTCAAATCCCTGTGATTTTTAAGTGTTAGTAAAACCATTTTCAGAAACGATTTACATAAAGTAGCCATGATGACAACTAGTTGTTGTTTCGCCTGGCTGTACGATTACCAAATCATGACGAAGGTGACCTCCCCCACATGGAATTTACGCAGTGAGTTGCGGTGTAGACGTTTGCAGAACCGGGAAACGAATCACATCACTGTCTTTGAAAAGGACATAACATTTCCCGCCACTCAGAAAAATGGTTGACGTCCGTCGAGTTCTGGGTTATGCCCTCGTCGTCCATGAGGTTATCACAGGTCGCTACTCATGATTCAACCGAATCAGTGAGTCTGTCCTCTTTAACATTCTAGTCGACTGCTGCTAATATCTGGAGTATATATGCTGTGGGAATGAAATTCACAATACAGGGTAGACTGATATAGTACTACGAACGATTTTAGTCTGTACAAATGAAAACTTCATAAATAGTTGACTAGAAGTGTCTAAATGATAATGTTACTCTAGTCGGTTTACAAGTATTACTCCAAATAAACAAAAACTCTTCTTCCACTTAAAAATAAGGTTCCGATAGAAGATAACGATCTTTCATATTCCAGGGAAAAATGGTCCCTTGTAACGGCAGAGAAATAACGAGTTGACAGTTAGAAATATAATTTCCTTCCCCAATATATACAGAACATCAGAAAGTCAATGCTGCACTTTCAACAATACTAATGATCTTAATTAGTAGTCAGAAACTTTAAATTTCGTGGCCACACAATAGCTCGCGTGGACAGAGCCTGAATTGTTCTCCAGTTCGATTACCGATACAATTAACATTTCGGCTTGTGTTCTGGACTCACAGATGGAACTGCTATTCCAGATAACTTCTGCGTCGCTCTCTAAGTTTATTTCGTCGAAGGTGGCACGAAGTTACTCTCACGAGAAAAATTGACGCGGTCAGACGTATTGAAACGGCGAATCTTCTCTAGAAAATAGCCAAAAAGCCAAGATCGATCCTTAATTATTTCCAGCACATTGCTTGACAGTAACGGAAGGTCATCCTAAATTACCTAAATTACACAGTCCGCAGAAAAACAAGTGATTTGAGTGAAATTAGAAAGAATATATTCTAAATGAAACCTCTGAAATACGACGAGTTTGCCCCTCGGCAACACATTTATTTAACATTCCTATTAATTCAGCTGTAAGACAAGGGAGATTAACCATTATTGGTTGTATTCTCTTTCAAAGGAGTAACACCATGGATACTATAAAACATGCAGACGTTCAGACTCTTTTTTCCAAAGATGAAGATCAAACGCATCCAAATGTTAAAGGAAAAAAATTAAATGTCAGTCTCAACATCGGCAAGTAAAGTCATAGTCTTCAAGAAATAAAATATTATCGGAAGCGTAATTTGTAGACATAATTTAATAATGGTGCAAATAATTTCTTTTCAATACTTCGCTACACGTAAACCCGTATAGATGATGCAGATACAGAACGTACGAAACTACAGAAGACCACTCAGCATCAAACATACAAAAGACCACTCAGAAGCAAACCAACTGGTAATTCAGTCCACCGTCTTCGGTTGAATATTTCTTTGACTATAATTTAGATTAACGAAAAATGATAGAAATGCTACTCATTTATTGAGAATATAAGTCATCAGAAGAGTCATTTGTTTACTGTCAGCTTCAGCAAATGGACAAGTTATGTCAGCCTGAATACATGCACCGTGTGCCAATACAGGGGAGTCAGAGTCAGTTTTGTACTACGTTCTTAATAACGTCGGGTTTACGTGAAGGGTACATTCTTGAACAGGTCTTGAGGAGAGGAAGTGGATTAACGAGAAAAAATATAGGATGCTATTAATAGATGTACAGTTGTCCGTATGTTCGCAGGAAACAAAGTTACAGAAAAGGCAATCAGTTTGGGTAATAATTCCCGTCCCCTCGTAGCTAAACATTTTCTTGGTATATTTTTGATTTTGGTTCCTGGTACAAAGACATACTCGTGAATGGGACTCCCTGTATACAACAGCATAATCCATGAATATCCACATGGAGCTTCCTAGTTTACACGCTGACGTCTCTCACACACAAATTTATATATATATATATGTGTGTGTGTGTGTGTGTGTGTGTGTGTGTGTGTGTGTGTGTGCGCGCGCGCGCGCACTATTGCCACTATTTCGTTAATTCTTGCTAATTTGCTTAATTATTAGTGTGAATGGTAATGTGAATGGGAAGTATGAAGTAAATGATACTGTTATATCTATTAACTGAGTATATGTTAGCGTGAGAAATGTGTACCGAGAGACTGAATCGTACTCAGGGGAAATTGTAAATTACACCTAGCCAGTTTGTGGTACTGAGGAAACAATACACATTTTAGAATAATTTTATTATTCAAAGAGGGAGTTATTTTCATATTTGTGGATTTATAAATGTGCTAATTTGTTAAATTATATATTAAATATGTTGTTACTGGTCAACAGTAAAAGTTGCAGGGTTGCGCGGTTTAATATTAATATTGGATTGGTTATGATGTATATCAGAGGGCAGTACGTTCGCACGTATTTTTCTGGCTAACACAATTGCCCTGTGAAGTCTTCAAATGGTTCAAATGGCTCTGAGCACTATGGGACTTAACATCTGTGGTCATCAGTCCCCTAGAACTTAGAACTACTTAAACCTAACTAACCTAAGGACATCACACACATCCATGCCCAAGGCAGGATTCGAACCTGCGACCGTAGCAGTCGCGCGGTTCCGGACCGAGCGCCTAGAACCGCTAGACCACCGCGGCCGGCGTGTGAAGTCTAAAGAGGGCAGTTCGAAACTCAGCCGTGATCTTGTTTGGACGTGGATGTAAGGAACTCTGAACAGACGCGAAAATTTTACAGAACAATGGTTAAAATTCGGCCGTGAAATGCCGCGAAATGGACGCGAACATGCGAAATAGACGAACACGTGAAATACCTATATTAAAATGTAAACAGTGACATTTGAATAACCACAATCCGCGTGGCGTGTTATACAAGGCGTGACCACAAACTGAACATTCGTAGTGATCAAATTGTGTAATATTTGAGTGAACATCCTTTCACAGACAAGCCGTTTGTTAATCCTTTTGGTAACGGTTTGGTTACTTACATAAGCTGACTGTCATGAGTGAGCGTGACTGTGAGTGAATGATGAAACTGTAACTTAAAACTAGCACGGGCTTAGCTGTGTCTTGTACCAAACAAGTCATAATACATTAAAGTTTGTACTCGCAAACTACCTTTCAATTAATCGCTCACCTAAACTGGTATCGAAAAATATTTTGTTGCGACCTGTAGGGATGTATAGTGCGGCTACTTTCGGTTACAGCCTTTTCCAGCCTACGAACATTATGCATTTTTTTAACGGGAAAGGCGTGTGGACAGAACTGTAGAAGGGGAAATCACCGCAAATTGAGTGGAAGTGTTTTCTGTAGGACGAGCAGAAATAACCGCGCCATTGCTGGTGGACTATGTGAGGGAGATGTTTCTGGTGCACTCGTTGCATAAGCTGTAACTTCCACCTGATACTGACAGGAGGTAATGCTACTTCCAGGAATAAGAAGGGTAGTTATTGGTTGCTTACGTAACGAGAATTACACCATTACGGAACAGTGACAATACATTGAAAAACCGAAGGAACTGGTACACCCGCCTAATATCGCGTAGGGAACCCGCGAGCACGCAGAAGTGCCGCAACACGACGTGGCGTGGATTCGACTAATGTCTGAAGTAGTGCTGGAGGGAATTGACACCATGAATCCTGCAGGGATCCGTAAGAGTACGAGAGGGTTAGAGACGTCTTCTGATGGCACGTTGCAAGGCATCAGAGATACGTTCAATAACGTTCGTGTCTGGGGAGTTTGGTGGCCAGCGGAAGTGTTTAAACTCAGAAGAGTGTTCCTGGAGCCACTCTAACAATTCCTGCTGGAATTGCCCATGCCCATGTCCGTCGGAATGCACAATGGTCATGAATGGATGCAGGGAATGCACACTGGTCATGAATGGATGCAGGGAATGCACAATGGTCATGAATGGATGCAGGGAATGCACAATGGTCATGAATGGATGCAGGGAATGCACAATGGTCATGAATGGATGCAGGGAATGCACAATGGTCACGAATGGATGCAGCTGATCAGGCATAATTGTTATGTATGGCCGGCCGATGTGGCCGAGCGGTTCTAGGTGCTACAGTCTGGAACCGCGCGACCACTACGGTCGCAGGTTCTAATCCTGCCTCTGGCATGGATGTGTGTGATGTCCTTAGGCTAGTTAGGTTTAAGTAGTTCTAAGTTCTAGGGGATTGATGACCTCAGAAATTAAGTCCCATAGTGGTCAGAGCCATTTGAACCATTTTGTTGTTATGTATGTGTCATCTGTCAGAGTCGTATCAAGACTATCAGGGGTCCCAATCACTCCAACTGCACACGCCCTGCACCATCACAAAGCCTCCACCACCTTGAGCAGTCATCTGTTGACATGCAGGGTCCATGGATTAATGAGGTTGTCTACATATCCATACACATCCATCCGCTCGGTACAATTTGCAACGAGACTCGTTCGACCAAGCAACACGTATCGAGTCATAAACAGTACAATGTAGTTGTTGACGGACCCAGGCGAGGCGTAAGGCTTTGTATCGCGCAGTCAAGGGAAGACTAGTGGGCCTTTGGCTCCGAAAGCGCATATCGATGATGTTTCGTGGAATGGACAGTTGTTGATGGCCCAGCGTTGAAATCTGCAGCAACATGCGAAGGGGTTGCATTTCTGTCACGTTGAACGAATCTCTTCCAGTCGTCGTTGGTCCCGTTCTTGCAGAATCTTTTTCCGACCGCAGCGATAACGGAGATTTGATGTTTTACCGGATTCCTGATATTCACGGTACAATCGTGAAATAGTCGTACGGGAAAATCCCCATGTCATCGCTACCTCGGAGACGTTGTGTCCCATCGCTCGTGTGCCGACTATAACACCACTTCCATACTCACTTAAATCTTGATAACCTGCCACTGTAACAGCAGTAACCGATCTAACACCTGCGCCTGACACTTGTCTTATATAGGCGTAGCTGACCGCAATGATTTTTTTTTAAAATTGAATTAATTTCCTGACTGAAAAACAAATAAAGCCTCTTCTTTTTAGTGCCAGAGAAGTTGTTTTACGCCTCTGGGGTAATTTGCCCCGGATTGGGAACCACTGCGTCTGCCATACTACACGACGGTGTCTGCGTATGAACTGGAGAGCCCACTGGAGTCTCGCTCTGCCCCCTGCCGGGCGTCGGCTTCGCTCGAGTACCGCGACGACGCCACGTCAGCGGCAGGGCACGGCAGAAGGCGTGCGTCGCGTCGCCCACGCCGCCCACACACCGCCCCGTCCCGTCCTGTGCTGTGCTGTCCTCCGGAGAGCGCTAATTACAGCCGCCCGCGGAGCGCCGACGATTAACATTTAAACGCGGATCAGGCAATCTAATAGATTGCCCCCGCCGGCCACGCCGTGTCCCTCCGCCTCAATTTACGAGATTAGCGGCGAGCGGAGCAGAGCAGGGCAGAACACGCGGTCGTCTACCGTGTTCAGGCCGCCGCGCTGCGTCCAGCCGTGCCGTGCCGTGCCGTGTTGTCCCATATTTGAAACAACGAGCCACGAGAGAGAGAGTGAGGGGAACAAAGCGAGAAGGGGAGCGAGGAAAAAAAAAACGAGTAAACTAAAATAAGTGCTGTGGGAAAACGCGAGGAGTGCGTTCGCTTTTAGAAAAATTAGTCGCTGTAACAGAGTGGGCGGCGTGTGCGCGCCCGCGCTCGGGTTTGGGGTGGACAGCTTTTAACCCTTTCCGTTGTCACAGGGCCGGCAGGCTTGCGTGCATCACCACTAATAGCGCCACTCATCGGAACTTCCGTCCACCGACTACCCTGAATAAAACACGCGGAAAGCGGCGCTAAAACAATAAAAAAAAGAAAAAAGGGCGGAAAGCCGAAACTCGACACACACACACACACACACACACACACACACACACACACATGCGCGTGTGTCCCGACAGAGGTCGCTCCGATGCGTTTTGTTGCGGCAGACAGCGTCGGAACTGGTGACGCTAACAGCGGTAATACGTCAGGCACTAAACCAATTACCCGATCTGGCGCCGGGTTTCGTTTCTAAATATAAATAAAAATCGCTGCCGCTGACCATCCCGTTTGGCACTCGTAAGGCCGAATTCACACCAGCGCGTCACCGCCACAGATTTATGGCTGCTTTCCGGTTGTTTCTGTCTGCGTTCTGACACCCGCTACATGTCGCCGTCGTCGTTTAAATGCGGACGGTAATCCCAGACACCGATTACATCGTACTTTTTTTCACAACTATGACGATAGTATCAGTCTTCACAGGGAATAAATATTACCAGACATCTCTCGTAAACTCGTCAGTCGAAGGATTATTAATTTTGGCTTCAAGGGGACATCGCTGGAGAATAACTACAAACGAAAGAAGCAAAAATAAGCCCAAGTTAGTTTCACGTAGCTCGATTTGTATCGCCAACAGCTAGAGCTAAATGGCTCTGAGCACTATGGGACTCAACATCTTAGGTCGTAAGTCCCCTAGAACTTAGGACTACTTAAACCTAACTAACCTAAGGACATCACACACACCCATGCCCGAGGCAGGATTCGAACCTGCGACCGTAGCAGTCCCGCGGTTCCGGACTGCAGCGCCTGAACCGCACGGCCACCGCGGCCGGCCTGCTAGAGCTCCTACAAACAATTATCCAGAGTATGTTAGTTACGAACGGATTTTCCAAACGCATCTGCAGCACAGCTACTGTCAGTGCTGTCACGTTTGAGACAGAAGATGCTAAATTCTCTATACGGTAGCACATTCTTTAAAATACGTTGCCTCATTCGGAGTCTATCCATGTACGTTGCTCGGGTAGCAAAACGAGAAACTCCGTTTGTAGCTAAACTGTTGGTCTCTTGCTAGTACTACAAAGTTTTAACCATCAGACTTTGCCAGACAAGGAAAGATCGAAGTCGATCTAAGACAAAGCAAAAGGCGCTCGAATGTCCATCGCATAATACATAACCTCTCCGCAGCTTCTTCAAGAGTAACAACATCGGCTACCACCTGCATTAATAAACAGTTAAAACCATCCGTTCACCCAGACCTAATTGCAGGTTGTCTAACAGCTTGCAGGGGGAACGCAAAACTGAGTTCCGATATTTTGGACACAATTAAGTTTCGGTATTTTTGACCGAATCTAAAAATTTTAAATGCTGTAATAATCTACTCAATATGAAGTGCAAATAATCCTCAAAGACAAATATTACAGTTGCAAACCGTACATACGCCTTGAGGCAGAGTAAATGACGGCGCGCAGACTTTATTCGTCCAGTATCTGAGAATGAGAGCACTTGCCGACTTCCAACAAACTTTACACATGATCTGAAGCTGTTTTATACTTCGGACTTCGATTGTTTAAATAATCGGAGGTTGGGAGTTACTGGTAGTCAAACAGCTGGTTACGATCCCTCCATCGGATAAAGAGGTTCAGAGGAAGAAATGGAACAGGAGAGGAGGGTAAGTGACGAGTACCCTCCGCCACTTTTTTGCTTTTTATTTATCTTTGATTCACAACTCGTGATAAAAGAGCGGGCTGTCGCAGGACTTCTCCTTCTACAACCACGGAGCCTGGGAGTTGGGCAGACGGAATCCCGATTGGGAATTTTGAGATGGGATTTCCGTCTGGTAACTAAAGGAAATCTCATGAAATACATATAGACGCATAGAAAAACAGAGACACTTTTTCAGAAAAGGAATGCTTCGTACCTATCACTGACCTTTAGAAAAATCTCTCCGTCCATTAAATTTGGGGTAAGGTCTTATGGGACCAAAGTACTTAGGTCATCGGTCCCCAAGCCTACACACTACTCAATCTAACTTAAATTAACTTACGCTATGGATAACAGACACACCCACGCCCGTACTGACGTACTGACGAGCAGCAAGGTAATTAAGGCTGTTCTGAAAGTGAATAGCCATTCTTCAAGTTATATATTTCTCTTCTTTCCGTTTATTTCTATCCACTTTCGACCCCTCCGCAACGAGGTCGAAAAATATAGCTAGTTTCTCGTCTCATCTTTACAGGGCACCGCCAGACTGTGTTCACTATGACGAATTTTACCTCGTGTTCAGCTGTGGAAACCGTAACTCATTACATACCCAGAAGGTCAGATAAACGTGACAAAGTCTGCTTCCACTCATGGAATCCAGGGATTGTTCGAATTCACATTTAAAAAGTTATAGGGTACGCTCCAATTTACAACAACGTACTCTTCCATCGTATTCCGTCGTAGGAACCGCTCGAAGTAATAAAGGTGTGGCAACTGAAACTCCAGCGTCAACTACTAAAAATCGTCAGAAATTAACACCTGACTCTAAAATAACAATAATGTTGTAACAATCATAAAGAGTTTTCTCCTCGTTCCAGTGAAAATATGGGCGACAGGAGTCACAAGACATCCATACTACATTTGGAATCTTTATGACAAAATAGGTATTCTAAGTGGGTTTCTCTTATGAAAACCGAATTCGAGTAACAAAATGGTTATGACGAGTTTCCTATTGATGATGGTAGATGAAGACGAGCACTAAATTCTTCGACAGGTTGTATCACGACGAACCCGAGAACATTTAGTCACAGCTTAAAGTTCGTTCTGCACAACATTCAGTCGGCAGTGTCAGGAGCAGCCGACCCCTAATGCAATATAATGTGTTTTTTATTATTATAAGACGTGGCGATATTTTAGAAACATAGACCTGAATAAAATATACGAAAAAAACTATATCTACAGCCACTAAAGCAACCACCCCCCACCGTAGCCTACTTCATTCGCGAATGAAGCGAAGAAGAAAATGATGGCCTCCTTACGCTTCCTTATCAGCTGCCTCGAGTTATTCTCATGGTCTCTATGCAAGCATAGATGGAGGAAGCAGATTTTTCATAAGTTCTCTCAATAATCGAGGATTTCTTAGCTAGGAGGACGCAGTGCGTTATCGTTAACGCACAGTTATCGACAGAAGTAGAAATAACTTGTGCGACGGCGAAAAAGTGTTGCGTCCTTTGCATTTCATCCTATATGTTAATGACCCAGAAGAAAATGTTAACAGAAACCCCCAAATATTTCCAGATTATGCAGTTAACTTAAATGAAGGATAGTCCAAAAATACATAAATATTTAGTCAGACTTTTGTAGGAGTTGAAAAGTAGTGAAAAACTTACAACTTTATTTTAAATGTTCAGAAATATGAAACTTTACACTTCACAAAAGAGAAAACAGCGTGGTATGGTATGGTATGATATGACTACAACATCAATGACTCACAGTTGGAATCAGCCATCTCGGCCAAATACCTGGCTCTAATATTTTGTAGGATATGAAAAGGAATGATTGTAAAGGCTCATTGTAGTAAATCAGATGTCGGACTACGGATCACTGATACAATAATGCAACAATGCAATCAGTCCTAGAACACTGCTCAGGCGAGTGGGACCGACATCAACGAAGTCTACCAAGAATGCATGCGAAGAAGGCACCACGAAACGTCACTGGTTTGTTTGACCCATGCGAGAGCTTCAAAAAAGATGCTGAAGAAACTCAAGGGGCAAACGCTTGAAGACACGGTGTAGAATAACAACCTCCGCCATTCACAATAGAAGGCAATTTTACGTAACAAACGATCGGATTCGGGCTTGTGCCCATCCTCAGGTGGTTTACATTCATGAACATGTTCCCGTGTTCAATGTTGGAAATCACTGTTTAAGTCAGGGGTATCCAACCTTTTTGCTTACCTCGGCCGCATAGGAAGAAGAGTATTTTGGGTCACACATAATTTAACCTTAACAATAACAAGCAAAAAAGAAGACTGTCGGAAGTATGTAGATGTAATTAACACATCTGCGCATTTAGATTTTATTAGTTCATGATTCTTTAATCTAAAACAGTAAGATGCATTTAATTTTACCTTGTGTACATGAGCTTTCACAATTTTCACAACATTACATAAACGGAAATTTTTAAATTTTTTTATCGATCGTACGACAGATGCATTGATACTTGCGTTGGGCTGCCCGCGGTCCGCGGGTTGGACACCCTTGGTTTAAATCGAAAACAAATAATGTGATGATGACAAAATAGACCCAAATGAACATTTGGAAGTAACAAAGCGGCATGTGTATTAAAATATTATAGTCCTCACATATAGCTCGTACATCCATATCATTTTTACACTACGTTTATCATATTGGAAAAAAGAAGCTAAGGTCAAAGAGCTTAGGCCAAAGAGGTACAGAGATGTTGCACATACAGATACATAACAGATATTACAAATTATGAAAATAATATTGTTACATGATTGTGGAACCCCACTGTCATTTATAATGTATAGAATGCTTGCTGGCAAATTATAAAGTTAAATAGACGTCATCAAAACAAATTGCTTGTTGTGAAGGGGCCATGAGTTACTTTTTTATTTTTAAAATATTTCATTAAAGATGTATAGAAATGACCTGTCTGCAAGACCTGCCTGTTCACTGAGAATTAGGAGTGGTGATTTGGAGCTATGGATGTAAATTTTAAGCTCCTCCAGAAGATTAACTTTCTTTCTCTCTTTCTTGAAGAGCTCCATCTTTTATGTTTTCAGCTGCAGTTTTTACCCTCTACTTCTCCCTCTAGTATCTTGGACGTTATTCTATCATCCTGTCCCTTCTTCTTGTCAGTGTTTTCCCTACGTTCTCTCCTTCATCGATTCTGTGCGGAACTTCCTTGTTCCTTATCTTATTAGTCCAACTAATCTCTAGCATCACATCTCAAACGTTTTGATTTTTCTTCTTTTTCGAATTGCCTACACTCCATAATTCAAAACATGCAGTGCTTTGGCAAACTCACATTCTCAGAAATTTCTTCCTCAAATTAAAGCCGATGTTTGATACCAGTAAGAAGACTTCCTTAGGACAAGAATGCACTATTTGTCTGTGCTAGTGTGCTTTTTATGTCGTCCTCGGTTCCAAGGTGTCAGAATATCTTCACTTCGCCAGCTTCGTAGTCCTCTTCAGTGTTAATGGTAAGTTTGTCATTAATCTCATGTCTGCTACTGCTTATTACTTTCGCCTTTCTCCGGTTTACTGCCAATCAACATCCACGATCTGCGCTCAGGCTCTGAGGAAGCCTAGCCCTGGAGACGGGAACTGGAGAGGCGCCGCGGCGCCGGCCGCCAGGTGAGGGGAGGCGGCAGCCACGGCGGCGCCGGGACGCCCACCGACGCCGCCCCCGACGCCGCCGCCGCCGGCCTCGGTCGACACATGCCGCGAGCACCTCGATCGATACCTACACCCAGTCGACTCGGCCTTTCTCCGTTCTCGCCTTCAGGCGCGCCTGCGACTCCCCGGTTTTTGGTATGACTTCGTAAACTCTAGTCCGTGTAGCACTGTTCGAGCTGTTAGGGTGGCCCGTGGTCACTTTTGTTCATAGTTTCGAGATTGCAGTTGTGTGACCTATCGTGAATGAAATCCGAAAGGCGGACGCGATTACTTATGGGCAGTCTAAGGTACTACATATGTAATCGAGGGCAAAGCTTTCCACAACCCCCAGTCTTGAACATAAAGTGCTTTTGGTAGGCATATTTTTCTAGTGGAGCTCGTTCGCCTCTGCCTTCCTACGACCTCGGAACTGACACCTACATCTACATACATACCCCGTAAGCCAAGGTAGAGTTCGCGGCACAGGATGCCTTGTACCATTCTTACTCATTTCCTCTCCTGTTGATTTTGCAAACGGAGCGAGGGAAACACGACTGTCTCTATGGTTTAGTTACACGAGATGTACGTTGGCGGTAGTAGAATCGTCCTGCTGTATGTCGCAAACGTTGGTTCCCTGGACTTTCTCAACAGTTAATAATTTGACTCTTGCGTGGAGCCGCAGTCATATAAAATTTTTTGAAAGACATAACCGTCATTTGACTTCAGAACAGGTTTTTCATCAGTCTTCTGTCTGGTTTGATGCGGACCGCCACGTATTTCTCTCCTCTGGCAATCTCTTAATCTCAGAGTAGCATGTCCTCAATTATCTGCTGGATGTATTTCAATCTCTGTCTTCCTCTACAGTTTTTGCCCTCTACAGCTCCCTCTAGTACCACGGAAATCATTCCCTGATGTCTTAACAGATGATCTATCATACTGCCCCTTCTTTTTATAAGTGTTTTCCAAATATTCCTTTCCTCTCCGATTCTACGGAGAACCTCCACATTCCTTCCCTTATCAGTCCACCTAATTTTCAACATCCGTCTGTAGCACCACATCTCAAATGCTTCGATTGTCTTCTGTTCCGATATTCCCATCGTCCATCCATGTTTCACTGCCATACCATGCTGTGCTGTGCTCCAAACGCATATTCTCAGGAATTTCTTCCTCAAATTAAGGCATATGTTTGATACTTGTAGACTTCTCTTGGCCAGGAATGCCCTTCTTGCCAGTGCTAGTCTGCTGTTGATGACCACCTTGCTCCGCCCGTCATTGGTTATTTTACTGCCTAGGTAGCAGAATTCCTTAACTTCATCTACTTCGTGACCATCAATCCTGATGTTAAGTTTCTCGCTATTCTCATTTCTACTACTTCTCATTACCTTTGTCTTTCTTCAACTTTCACTCAATCCATACTCTGTACTCATTAGACTTCATTCCGTTCAGACACATCATATAATTCTTCTTCACTTTCACTCAGGATAGCAATGTCATCAGCGAATCTTATCATTGACACCCTTTCACCTTGAATTTTAATTCCACTCCTGAACCTTTCTTTCATCTCCATTATTGCAGTTGAACAGTAGGGGGGAAAGACTACATCCCTGTATTACACCCTTTTTAATCCAAGCATTTCGTTCTTGGTCTTGGCGGACATATCTTTCAAACAACTTCTCAATAGTGTTTCGCAAGAAGTACGTCAT
The DNA here is from genome assembly GCF_021461395.2 of Schistocerca americana. Lineage (NCBI taxonomy): Eukaryota > Metazoa > Arthropoda > Insecta > Orthoptera > Acrididae > Schistocerca > Schistocerca americana. The sequence goes on from NC_060119.1 coordinate 1,134,258,844, forward strand.
TTTCCCTCCAGGGGTTCCCATTGGAGGTCATGACCATTTCCGTAATGCTACGATACTGATCCAACCAACCGATTTGACGTCTCCCTTTAATCTAACCTGGTGGGGATGCCAAACCTTCGAGCAGTTCATATGGACGTGTCGCAGACGCCTACTATGTTCGGTATGTTCGGTTTCCTTTATACTTTACTAGGCTGGCCACACAAACCAGAGTCGGTCTTTAGAAATCGACAATCAGCCTCCTCCATCTTCCTGGGTCCATATCCCTACTCCAACTATTCCGATCGTACTCATATCCACAACCCCTCCTCTTTCTCTCCCCCTCTCCCTGTTTCTTTGTGGGGTTGGCGCGGTAATTTTTCCATTTGGCACTGTTAGTGGTAGAGGATGGCCAAATGCCCTTCCTGCCGCCGCCCCCTATCCCTCCCCCCTCCCCCCCCCCCACCCTATCGCCGTCACGGAATTTGTTGACACTGAATATCTGCGTCTACTGTCTGCCATGTGAATGCCTGCGAACGTTTCTAAATGTTTGAGAATCGTCTACCTGAGGCGGAACATGAGTACCAGCCAGGTCGGATGTGGGAAACCGCCTAAAAACCACATTTCGACTGGCGTGCCCACTGGCCCTCGTCGTTAATCACCGGCGCGACCCCGAATCCCGGGAGCTGCGCGCTAACGCGCTCGACTATGCGGCCAGATAGACCTCCCCCCTTCAATACATCACAGTCTGTTTCTGTTACCTCTGACGAATTTTTCCACCACTTGCCTGGTGATCTGGCCTTCTAGACGCACTCCGCGTGCGCACTACTTAAGTCTCAATCACCCCCAAAATATCCAGAGATTTATACAACTCCGGCAGATCGCGGTTTTTCGCGTCGACAAGTCCATACTAGACACGAAAAAGTAAGAAGTAGCAGAAAAAAAGAGCTAGAACCGACCAAGGACTGAGCCCCGGTCGTTTGGCTTTGCCGTCAGATTCTCAGTCACTAAGCTACCAGCACAAATGTAACATAGTTAAAACAGTCTTCGACGAAAGCGTCTGTTCGATGATGCAATGGTAGTGTTACACCCTATCATTCGTGACACCTGAGATTCAGCTTATTTGATGGCAGATATGGCGCAATATATTCCACTTTGCAACACTAACTTTTAGACATAATTCGGACGGCACTGCCAGAAGAGATAATCGCGTTAGGCACTATTAAAAAAATACATAGAGAGGGTGTTTCTCCTGATAGTCGTCAGGGGCACTTTTTGTGTTGCTTCGGCAAATATTTGGAATTACATTTTTACAACGCGTGTCTGGTGTCAGCCGAAACAAATTCTGTTCATCGTGTCTTCCAAGCGACGCCCAGCATGGATAGAAAGTGTCGATTTATTTCCCATTACAAACAAAATTATTTTTAAAGTGGCCCATTCGACAGAGTGGTCCCAAACTACTATAATTCAATATTCCAGCATCGCTGCTGGAGTACTGGTTATTCCTCGTGTTTCACTGTTCCTCTTAATACATGTTGATAAAACGAACCCTGTATTATACTAATCTCGGATAATTCTATCGAATGGGATGTAAAACACCACTTTAAAAATCATTTTATTTGTAACTGGGAAAAAATCGACGGTTGCCATCGACGCTGGGCGTCGTAAGAAAGACGTGATGAGCAGAATTTGTAAGTGCTGACACTAGCTATACGTTGTAAAAAGGAAACCGCAAAGATCTGCCGAAACACCAGATAAAATGTGCCTCACGACCCACAGGAGAGAGAGCCGGCATAGTCTTTGAGTTTACACGACAGACGTGGAGAAAACTTCAATACATCAATTTTATTAGTAATTCGCCAATTCTCAAAAACAGCTTTTAATACAATAAGATACACTCGCGAAATACTGTCTGCAAAGAAAGAGAGCCTCCAGTCAATCTACTTCCACTTACAAAACTTTTTTCCCTTTTTTTTAATGTGCGACTTCCAAATCGTAAGCAGAGACTTTCAGTGAATGGAAACACTGCGTCAAAGAACGTTGCTGTCGTATGAACAGTTACATGTAAGACGTTTGTGTGGTTCAATTCGAATTTATAAAAATGCAAAATTTTGAACACATAAAGAGAGATTACGTTTTTCGCCTTAGAGAAGAGGTTTAACTGCGTCTTAAAATCGTCGACTGAGAATTTGGGTAAATACAAAAGCCGAACACTGCGGCGGGCACTAAAGTCACCAACTTATTTATTTATTTTCTTGAGGTCCTGTGTCGCATCTGATCAAGCATCGATCACAAAGTGGGGTGATCAGAAATTTGGTATTGATAACAGTAAACTCAAACAACAACAGTATTAGTTACCGCAAAACACAAACCATACAACAGTTACTGCAAAAGTACAGAAAATGATTACTAACGACAAAAAAAAAATGTTCAAATGTGTGTGAAATCTTATGGGACTTAACTGCTAACGTCATTAGTCCCTAAGATTATATACTACTTAACCTTAATCATCCTAAGGACAAACATACACACCCATGCCCGAGGGAGGACTCGAACCTCCGCCGGGACCAGCCGCACAGTCCATGACTGCAGCGCCCCAGACCGCTCGGCTAATCCCGCGCGGCACATGGGGTTCATAAAATAGCCTTTTACACCATACATGATACTCGTTTCTTCTCCAAATTTCTTCTTCCAAGTACATTGGATAAACTATATTTGATGAGAAATGAAGTGAATGGAAGGAGATTACAAAATATTATACTAACGACAGTAACACTGATTAAAACATATCTCGAAGTGAGAACAGAACAAGTACTTCTGGCGAGTCTGTTATCTTCTAGGTACCGTAACCACCACCACCACCACCACCACCACCACCACCACCACCACCATCATCATCATCATCAGCAGCAGCAGCAGCAGCAGCAGTCCCAATGATACTACACAGTCTTATTTACTGTTTTTTTTTAATTTTGCAGAGTTTTGCAGCCCTATACCCAATACAAGTTCAGAAACTGTAACTCTCAGTTTGGTTCTTACAAATACGATATAAGACCTACTTATGAATAAGGTACGTAACGATAAAACAGGACTAGAAAAATGTTCGAGACTATCTGCAAGTTAAAAACACGGTGAATGGCGACTTTCAAGAATGCCGATACCCTTGGTTAAATACTTGCTTTACCTATTCCGTCCTTAGTTTGGAATTAACTTGCATTCAGAGGTAGAAAAATGTGGAAATGTGAGAAACGTAGGGAAGTAAGACGACGTTCGCTTAGCGGCGGCATCCTCCGGCGAAAGACACAACCGCCCCTCCTCGTGGGCGCCTCCTTGCAAATCTGAGGTGCTCTACATAGTAGTTTAATTTCTGTAAAAAGTATTTAAGTGTGAGCTCATAATGGAAATTTACTGCTGCCGTAACACGAAGTAATTCCAAGCGATTTATCGCCGAGCAGCTTTCCTGCGGAACTTGGACCGCCTCCAGGCAACGCCGCTCTTTGCCCGTAGGCGGCAGTCGGCAGCGCGATCGTGCAGTAGAAAATTACTCACGAGCAGTTCTCGCCAAGGTCGGCCCGTGGAAGGTCGACCGATGCTGGGAGCTCGTGAACCACCTAACTAGGGAAAAGTCTGGCATACAGGGGGAGGAAAGGGAGGGGAAGACTCCAATCCCGAGAAACATGTAAATGTGCAAAGTTCCCTCGTTACGAGTCCGTCGGCGATAAGTATCCGACCTGAAATTCTCCACATGTACCGCTGCACGTAAAGCTCAACATATTAAGACATATCGAACTTTTATTTCTTCTTCTATTATTATTATTATTATTATTATTATTTCTTTCCTTTCTCAGACGTTATGTCTGGTTAAAAATGGAAAGTGATGCGGACCTTGATCAAGCGTGACTTCCTTTTAACTGTACGGTATGTGTTACATTGCATTTAGGAACTTTCGGGTAATTGAACATGTATAAAAAATTACAGATTTCTGTAGTTGTATGTACACGTTTGGATGTAGCTCTATTGCGTTGATGTACTGGTGGATATTGTGTGGTATGTCTCCTATGGTTGATAGTATAATTGGTATAATGTCAACTTTATCCTGATGCCCCATGTCCTTGACTTCCTCAGCCAGTTGGATGTATTTTTCAATTTTTTCTCCTGATTTCTTCCGTATATTTGTTGTATTGGGTATGTGTATTTCGATTAGTTGTGTTAATTTCTTCTTTTTATTGGTGAGTATGATGTCAGGTTTGTTATGTGGTGGTGTTTTATCTGTTATAACGGTTCTGTTCCAGTATAATTTGTATTCATCATTCTCCAGTACATTTTGTGGTGCATACTTGTATGTGGGAACGTGTTGTTTTATTAGTTTATGTTGTATGGCAAGTAGTTGATGTATTACTTTTGCTACATTGTCATGTCTTATTATTATTATTATTATTATTATTATTATGGCGTGTCTGAGTGCCATGAGGACGATCCGCGTACAGTTAATTCCCAGTACTAATTTTTAACGTCCATAATTACAATTTGGGTCCTCGGGGAATCTGTTATAAAGTGTTCATGTACGTAGTCATAGTATTGCGTATCGGAGAAACCACTGGTTTCTAGACCTGTATTTATTAGGATTATTTGCTTGCCTCGTTGTCCTCTTCTCGTTCTTTTCATTTGTACCTATACAGACAATCAAACGCTGTGTGTATGTGCAGGATGACTTTCGAATGTGTACGGAATAGTGAATCTTCTACAGGTACCACAAACTGATTGCGAAGTTATGTTCCACTTTCCCCGTATCCATTGCGGATAGCGAACTACGACTGTGATTTAAATTCTCTATTTACGAGGACTGCCCACAAAGTATAGCACCGCATTTTTTTCGTCAATAATTCTTTACTAAACATAATAAGTATTACACGCACAAAAGAATGGTGTTTCATCTAAGCACCCTATTTTCCCGCGTAATCTCCATCCCGTTTTATGACCTTTCTCCAGCGCGAAACAAGGGCGTGTATACCCTGTCTGGACCAATCCTTGTTCTGCTGGCGGAGTCAATGCATCACTGTGTAAATCACCTCCTGATCATCCTCAAAATGTCTTCCATGAATGGCATACTTTAATGGACCAAACAAGTGTAAGTCCGAGAGAGCTAGGTTAGGGCTGTAGGTGGATGGGTAACACGGTCCAACCCAATTTTTGCAATGTTTTCAGCAGTTCAAAAGGGTTCATATGGCTCTGAGCACTATGGGACTTAACATCTGAGGTCATCAGTCCCCTAGAACTTAGAACTACTTAAACCTAACTAACCTAAGGACTTCACACACATCCATGCCCGAGGCAGGATTCGAACCTGCGACCGTAGCGGTCGCGCGGTTCCAGACTGAGGCGCCTAGAACAGCTCGGCCACACCGGCCGGCTTTTTAGCAGTCCTCAGACATGTGTGAGGTCGAGCGTTATCGTGTTGCAGCAACGCATCTCCTGGGTTGCTGTGGCGCCGAAGGCGCCGGAAGCGCGTCTCGAGTTTTGTTGTCATATGCTTTTGAATAAAGAGTAACGCCTATTGGCGTCACATCAATGGGAACCACGCCTTCACAGACCCAAAACAAGGTGATCATGACCTTATAGGCGGAAGCAGTTCCTTTGAGTTTTTTCTTCCGTGGGGAAGGGGAATTTACCGTGTCACAAACGGTGCACATGTCGAGCACGTGCAACGTGATTTAAAAACTTGTAGAGATGCTCTGTCCATTGGTATGTCTCTATTTTCTGTATTATCTCTGGCAATTTCCGGACGGTCATCATCTGAAACCTCGAAGGTACTTATGAATAATACTGCATAGCGCTGGCGGTTAAGCCCGTTCGCGGGGAGTGCAGGAGGAAGGAAGAGGTGCGTCTACTCCCATTAGCCTCGTCACGACTGAAATTAGTGCATTTTGCGATCCCACGTGTCTCAATAGCTTTCAGTTTAAACATTTGTGGTAAGACAGGAATGAAGTCGCCGTTGTTCCTAGAAATTCATATAGCCTCAATATGCCCGTAGATTCCTCGGCAAAAACTGATGCATACTTTCGCTCTTTAGCAACTGGCAAGCGATGTGGTGGTAGTTGCAGCAGCAGCAGCAGCAGCAGAGAGAGAACTGCTGCCGGACTAGGAGTTGCGACATACCACCTGACGTGCCTATGCTGTGCAGCTTGACAAATCGAGACAAGGAAATGGAAGGGAAGGGGAGAGAGGAGAGGAGATAGGAATCGCGCTCCCCGAACAGGACAGACGACTCATTGAGCGGAGAGCGACGGGCGATAAAGCGGCACGTGGCTACCTGCGCAGTTCCACAGTCATCGCTATTCCTGCCGCCGAGCCGCGCCGCGCTGACTCAACGATTTCGCGCGGGGAAAAAAAGACGTGCTGTCGCTTCGCGTCCCGTCCCGTCCCCTAGGCCCCGCAGTCACCTTCGCGACACGAGGCGGCCACTCGGCGCGAAACGCGGACCTCAAGGACCGCGGCAGACGCCTCTCGATTGGCGCGACCTTCACGACTCGAGAGGCCTGCAGACGGATTTCTGCCCTCGCGGGTGGCTGCCTGGCTGGCTCACTAGCGCGCCCAGTCGGTACGGTGGTCGCTGCCAAGTCGGTGGCGCGGCATTCCAGCCGGTTCTCGGCTAGTTAGCAGGTCGGCACCGTCGCCGCATTCCTCTGCGTAGAACGACTGAGGCGGCGCTGCGATTCCTGTGTCCTCTATTAGACAGCTGCAACTCACTCGCGCGTTGACAAGCCGGCCTGCCGAGCGCTGGAATTATGATCCCCGGTGTGCGATCCCTACAAACGTGACATGAAAGGGCAATTCGCCACATACGTTAAATACTGATAGGTGCACCGTACATAGCAATTTAACTTCACCCTCTACAGGATGTTTGTGAGAAAGCCTGTAACTGAACGAATGTTATTTTCCACAGAAAAACTGGTTCCACGTATGTCGTTTCTTTATACACTGAGGAGCGAAGGACACTGGTACACCTATCTAATATCGTGTCCCCCACCCCTCCCGAGCACACAGAAATGCAGCAATACGAAGTGGCATGGACTCAGCTAATGTTTGTAGTAGTGCTGGAGGGAACTGACACCGTGAACCCTGCAGGGCTGTACATAAATCCGTAAGGGTACGAGGGGATGGAAATCTCTACTGGATAGTACGTTGCGAGGCATCCCAGATATGCTCAGTAATGTTCACATCTGGGGAGTTTGGTGACCAGCGGAAGTGTTTAAACGCAGAAGAGTTTCCTGGAGCCACTCTGTAGCAATTTTGAACGTGTGGGGTGTCCGATTGTCCTGTTGGAATTGCCCAAAACCGTCGGAATGTACAACGCACACCAATGGGTCTAGGTGATCAGACATGATACTTACGTATGTGTCACCTGCCAGAGTCGTATCTATGCGTATCAGGGGTCCCATATCACTCCAATGGCACACGCCCCATACCTTTACAGAGCCTCCAGCATGCAGGGTCCATAGATTCATGAGGTTGTCTCCATCCGCTCCATAAAATTTGAAACGAGACTCTTCCATCCTGGCAACATGTTTCCAGTCATCAACAAACATTCCCATGTAGGTGTTGACGGGCCCAGCCAAGGCATAAAGCTTTGTCTCGTGCGGTCATCAATGGTACACGGGTGGGCCTTCGGCTCCGAAAGCCCATATCGATGATGTTTCGTTGAATGGTTCGCACGCTGACACTTGTTGATGGCCCAGCATTGAAATCTGCAGCAATTTGCGGAGGGGTTGTATTTCTGTCACATTGAACATTCCCTTCAGTCGTCGTTGGTCCCATTCTTGCAGGATCCTTTTCCGGCCGCAGCAGTGTCGGAGATTTGATATTTTGCCGGATGCCCGATATTCACGGTACAGTTATAAGTAGGCTGTTTAGGTTTTTATGTTGGTAACGTCACGTAGCGCTCTGTATGAAAATCACTGGCTGTGCTGTGTGCAGTCTGTGGCTGGTTGGCATTGTTGGAATATTTGCTATTGTAGTGTTGGGCAGTTGGATGTGAACAGCGCGTAGCGTTGCGCAGTTGGGGGTGAGCCGCCAGCAGTGGTGGATGTGGGGAGAGAGATGGCGGAGTTTTGAGAGCGGACGATTTGGACGTGTGTCCATCAGAAAGAGTAAATTTGAAATACTGTATATCATGAACTGATCATATATGATGACTTTTGAATATTATTAAGGTAAATGCATTGTTTGTTCTCTATCAAAATGTTTCATTTGCTAACCATCCCTATCAGTAGCTAGTGCCTTCAGTAGTTAGAATCTTTTATTTAGCTGGCAGTATTGGCGCTTGCTGTATTACAGTAATTCGAGTAACTAAGATTTTTTGTGAGGTAAGTGATTCATGAAGCGTATAGGTTATTGTTATTCAGGGTCATTCTTTTGTAGGGGTTATTGAAAGTCAGATGGCGTTACGCTAAAACTATTGTGTGTCAGTTTAGTGTTGATCAGAATAAGTAAAAAGAGAAATGTCTAAGTACGTTCAGTTTTGCTCAGCTGTTTGAAATCAAATAACGTAAGAGGTTTATCAGCACAGTAATTCATAAATTTTTCTAAGGGGATGTTTCACAGGCGTGAAATAGTCGTACAGGAAGATCCCCACTTCATCGCTACCTCGGAGATGCTGTATCCCATCGCTCGTTCGCCGACCATAACACCAAGTTCAGACTCATCTAAATCTTGATAAGCTGCCATTGTAGCAGCAGTAGCCGATCTAACAACTGCGCCAGACACTTGTTGCCGACAAAAGCGCCGTATTCTGTCTGTTTTCATATCTGAATAGGCGTGTCTATACCAGTTTCTTTGGCGTTTCAGTGTATAACTACGACGTGTTTCGGGAATACAGCCACATTTTCGAGTGCGTGTTGTTACTTGTTCTCACACGCGATCGTCTATGTGTGTTTACTGCCGAGTGCGATGCTGCATTTTTCCCGTCTTGCAATAGTCACACACTTTTGCACAGACTATCTAGGTTACTCAGCCACAGATGTAAAACAAGAGACGAGATCCTATCGGAAGTAAAGCTGTGAGGACGGGTCATGGGTCGTACTCTGGTAGCGCATCGGAATAGCATTTCCCCGCGGTAGCCGAAGATCGTGGGTTGGAGTCCCGGTCCGTCACACAGTTTTAAACTATTAGCAAGTTTTGTAAAAGAACATTTATTTTCAAGTATCTTTCACGCACAAGAAACAGTAATCTCATTCCATTTCTAACCTTGATAAGTCAATGTTGACATTGGTATTAAGTTTTCTTTGTATCTGAGTAGCATTCGTAAAGAAGCATATGTTTCCCTCATTAGAAAACTATTAAATGTATCACACATCCACGCATTTCCCCTAATTTTTTCTACGTTGCATGTCAGAGCGGTTTACTACAGTAGCAAAATTTATTATGCACAGAGTAAATACTATCACAGTTTAATTACAAAGTTAAATAGTTATAAACACGAAACTTGTTTGTATTTCACTTTACAGGACGGAAATTAAAAATATAGCAAAATGCAGCAACTCGCTCATTAATAACACAAATTGGTTTATCGTATAGAAAACTATAAACGAAAATGAGAATGAATTCGCGATAAGCCAGTACTTATCAAAATAACAGATTGGTGCAGTGACTGATACGAGAATTTCATTTTCTTTGTGAGAAATAAACTCACAAACGACCATTTAAATCGGGTCACGAACTTCTGCGTGATTTGGAAAGCACGAGATACGTGCTGGCAGGATTGAAGCTCCTACGGCGGCGCAGCAGTCGTACTCTGAAGTCTCGGTCGGTAGGAGTATCGCTCGTCACAGGCGAGGTTCCGGGTGCGACGTCCACAGTTATCATCGATAGCGGCGTTTCGACGCGATTCCTTTAATTTTTAGATCGACAGGAATGATATAGATTTGGATGACGTCACTTACTTCATGTAATATAAAGGACAGCGTTACAACACATCTGAACCCAAAACTTATGATGCAATACTTCCACTCGCGACTTATGTCTACCGTCCACATACACTGTTACACACTTTTTTCTAATTTATCGGCCATAATTTACATACTGGGAATCGCGTGACGGTAGGAAATCTTACATAAAGACACAAAATGAATTTTTTTGTGTTATTAACTTGAAACTTTTGAGCTTGTAAGGTCAGTCATATTGCACTACGCAAAACAATTAAAGGAGCACTTTTTCCAAACCCCGTCATTTCCCCCATTACGCTATAGAAGTGTGAAATTTGGCTCAAAGGTGCCTACAACCCCCCTCTGTAATGGAGCAAAAGTGTTGCGCCCTACAAAGTCACCCTCGCGCTCGCCGATGCTTCAGACAACACTGTGTCGACATATGTAAAACAAAGGCCAGAGTGCACAAGTTCAAATGCGTTAATGATGTCACTTCGGCACCAAATTTCGCCACAGTTCTGCCCGACGCCACCGTGGACGTTTCGCACGTTGTGAAGGTCGTCGCATTTCAGTTTATTCGTATCTTTTCTCTCCTCTCGATGCTTCTAGGGTGGAGGTCAGAAACACGACGCCCATCGTTGACATCACGCGGACTTCTTACCGGTGGGCAAGGAAAACATTTGAAACACAGAATCGACAGGAAAAGGACTCTGGAAATGGCAAATCGGCGTCATTGAAACCATCCCTTCTCTTCGGAGGTTCATTCACATACATTTCGCAGTGCGGTGTGGAAAAGAACGACGTGGGCTGCAATTCTATTGAATGTAATGCGATCTCTTCGGAGAGTAGCGCGACTGCAAGTTTCGCTCTGGTGCATTACTGGAACAAACAGGGAGGTCGCGAAATAGAAATGCTGATAAACAAACACTCTTCAAATTTCGGTGAATAATTCTGAGAGGTCGCTGCTGGTTCCACCGTGTATACCAGAGCAAAAGCTGCGGTTGCGCTGCACTCCGAACGGGTCATTCCATGTACAATGGGTTTGCAGCCCCATGCTGTCCTTACAAGAAGAGGTCCCTAGCGGTGGGGTCGACTTTCTGAAAAAATCTTTATAGTGAGGCAGGTTAAGGTGCAAGGAATCACACTCTAAAATTATGGGCCCTCGTTTGTGGGTAATCAATGAAAAAAAATCGGATGCTTTATAGCTTTAAAAATAGTTACAATTTACAGACTGGTTCCAAAGCGTGATGGTTAAAGTACCAGCCTCACATCCAAAAGGTTGTCGGTTCGAAACTCGTCGGGTACATCGAATTTTTTTCATAGTTTAAATCTTTTTCTAAATGACTGATCATTATTTTCATTCAATTAATTGCTTTACATGCTATTTCTTTTATTCGTATTTCTTTGTCACATCTTTTTATCAGCATTTTAAGTTATTCAGTTACTCTTATTATTTCTTCCAATCATTCTTTTTTCCACTTGGAATCTTTGTGCACGTGAACTTAATTATTTCTATTTATCTATCACAATGTTTAAACATTTGAAAGTACCGATATGAGAAACAGAAATGGTGAATGCAATGAAATGGACACAATTAACCCGGAGTTCATACGTATCAGTAACCAAAATCACATGAACAAGGATCCCAAGTCCAAAAAGGCTGATAGAATGAAACGTAATAGCAATATGGCGTGACAAATGAACAGAAGAATTTATTTTCAAACCCTTCAATTGAATAAAAACAGCGATCAAAGTCATATCGATAGAGATTTAAAAATAAATCTATGTATCTGATGAGATTCGAACTATCAACCTTTTGCACGCTATGGAACCAGGGTATGAGTCTTGTACCCTAGCGTACATCACCGTATAGATTGTATAAGAAAGTTGATCCAACCGCTGGGGACCTCTCCTAGTTAGAGCAACGCGCAGGGGATGGCAGCGATGTCGAACTTGCCAGTGACGTCATCCAATTGCTCATCGCACTGTCGTTTTCAACCACGAAATGTGTGTAAACCAACGTCCAAGGAAAGGGGTCGTTACACTGTCGCCCTTTACATCATCCAATGAGGTGTTTTCTTGTCAATTCTTAACTGCGGTGTGTCTTAAATGTTTCCCTTGGCTACCCACAAGCAAACCCCGTGATTCAAAAAAAAAATGGTTCAAATGGCTCTGAGCACTATGGGACTCAACTGCTGAAGTCATTAGTCCCCTAGAACTTAGAACTACTTAAACCTAACTAACCTAAGGACATCACACACATCCATGCCCAAGGCAGGATTCGAACCTGCGACCGTAGCAGTCCCGCGGTTCCGGACTGCGCGCCTAGAACCACTAGACCACACAACAACACAAAAGACGTAAGCAGTGTACTTCAGTACTCAGCGCAAAATTATCCCAGTCCTTTCCAGCTCCTACAGACTGTGTCTACAATACTGTAGATGAAAGTACTTTGATAAATGATTCCTCGTGCAAAAATAATGGCAGAAGACTACACAAAATGGGTGTGAAAATGTTTTTTTACCGAGGTACAAGGGTAGCCTATAGAGTGACTGTTGAAGCAAGGGTTGTTGGATACACTCTAGACATTTATATTTCTTTTGTTAATAAAGAACACCTTTTCACATAACAAATATTTCTGTGCTTGCTGCGGTGGAGGCCACGCAAAAAATCTCGTTCTAAACAGTCTACAGTGATGCGCATCCACGCTGTCTTCGTTCGTTTCCTGATGACCTCAATCCACTTTCCATTACTTGCTCTTAACGATCTTTTCTCATTTGCTGCACTCCAGCAATAACCTTCGTTCGTATGAATGCTTCCTCTAGGGCTGCTGAGAATAATTTACAAGATATGGCTTGTTGACTGACTCCTCTTTCAATTCTGAATATCCTGCAAGCCTGCATCGATCTGCACTGAGTGGAATAAGTATCTGTAATACTGAAAATTACTTTACTATACAATAATAAAATGAAAATACGTAACATTACTGTTGAACAGAAAGTGCAAGTGAACAGTAATTTTATTATTCTGTAACTATCATGGAGTTTATTTCTGCCTTTGCACATGAACAATAGTTCTTGAAATATTTTATGATTGTTCTGACCGACAGTTCATAAATTAGTTTACGTTCATCTTGATAAAGGGAGGGGTTGCCAAACTTTTCCTCTGAGAATCCTGGTGCTTTGACAGAACACCTAGTTTATTCGGTGGTTACTTCAATCTTAGGCGTAAATAACAACATAGAAATTATTATAATTTTTTTAAAAATAGTATCGTGAAAATGTCGAAAGAAACGTCATGTTATTAACAGTTTTTCGCGGAGCATTTATTCACTACCCGCGGAACACAGTTTGGGAAACCCTGGTCTAAGGTAGTGGACGTTTTGGAACTAAATCTACGTGACATTAATTTCAGTCAGCTGTTTGCTGAGACGATAATCGAAAGCGAACGAGCAAACACTTGTTGCGAGGCAAAGGAGGCAGCGAACGTGTACTCATTAGCCCCTCCAGTTACTTTTGCATGGCTTCCACATCGCCAGCCTCTAGAGCAGCGAGACCAGACCCGGCACTCACCATGCATTGTCAATCAAATATAAGGCAAGGCAAACGTACTAAAGGTATATAGCAGTGCACAGAACCACAATCAACTTCTGTAGGCATGAATACAATTTTTTTCAGCATAATAACACGTGTAATTGAAAAGAGACGTAACTTTCGTCAACAAAACGTGCATCTCATTTACTTCACTTTTTGGTCTGCTAGTCAACAAATTAAAAAAAAAAAAAAACGGAACACATAAACACTTGTGGGAAGACGAGGAGAGTTATGGAATGCTCAACAGCGAACACACACTCGCTCGCCTCCCGGTTACTTTTGCATGGCTTCCACATCGCCAGCCTCTAGATCAACGAGGCCAGACCCGGCACTCACCATGCGTAACTACTATGGGCAAGATTAATACACAAGAAACTTAATTTTTTCACTACCTTATATATAAGTAGATATAAGCATAGCAGTAGATGTACAGAGGGTAATCCCGATCTCCACCAACAAAAAATTCAAATGTGTGTGAAATCTTATGGGACTTCACTGCTAAGGTCACCAGTCCATAAGCTTACACACTACTTAACCTAAATTATCCTACGGGCAAACACACACACCCATGCCCGAGGGAGGACTCGAACCTCCGCCAGGACTAGCCGCAAAGTCCATGACTTCAGCGCCTCAAGACCGCTCGGCTAATCCCGCGCGGCCACCGACAAAAACTTCGAAGGTTTTTAGGTGATATCTTCTGAACACTTCGATATAAGCGACGCACGGTCTGCGGTGGCTCTCTACAGAGTAACTGCACTCCGTTTGATTTCCCGTCCCCGTTTACCTGTGAGTCTGGACTGTACTGAAAATATCTGCTCAACAGAGCAAATGTCGTCGGCGTGCGTTGTGTATCTTGTTCGGAAACAAACTTGTTTCCTTTGCTCACTTTCGGTATTTTTTGTTGACAACACTATTACCGGTAGTTGCGTCGCAACAGCTACACACAGCGGGTTTATCGATAAAGAGTTGCCTACCCTGCAATCGCGTAGGGATTCACCCAGTACTGTGGGACACCGGCACAACGACGCTATGGCCAGTTGCTCCCGCAGGGAAGGGACCCACACCAGAGTGCAGCGTGACGTCAGAGCGCTGGTCCGGTGCTCTGCAATTCGTAATGTATGACTTTGTAATTTTATATTATAGGTTTTTCAGATTGCCGTGAATATATTTTCTTAAAGACACTCTTAAGTGGGATAACAATCGGAATAAATCGCAACTGTGTCATTGCTCTGTGACAAGCGATCGGAGACCATAGGACCTTTACGACGAAATACTCTGTGGACTTCGGGTTCCCCGTGTACATCTTTAATTTCAATAAATAATGAATGTACAGTACCACAGCAGAATTAAAGCAAAGTCGAACATTCCACTGTTAGTATACAGTTCCAAGATAACATCACAAGCTATTGTCAGTGCTATTGACAAGGGGTTTTACATTGATTCCGTATTTCTGGATTTCCGGAAGGCTTTTGACACTGTACCACACAAGTGGCTTGTAATGGAATTGCGTGCTTGTGGAATATCGTTATCAGTGGATTCGAGATTTTCTGTCAGAGGGGTCACAGTTCGTAGTAATTGACGGAAAGTCATCAAGTAAAACAGAAGCGATTTCTGGCGTTCCCCAAGTTAGTGCTATAGGCCCTTTGCTGTTCCTTATCTATCTAAACAATTTGCGAGGCAATCTGAGCAGCAGTCTTAGGTTGTTTGCAAATGACGCTGTCGTTTTCAACTAATAAAGTTACCAGAAGATCAAAAAAAATTGCAAAACGATTTAGAAAAGATATACGAATGATGCGAAAATTGGCAGTTGACCCTAAATAACGAAAATTGTGAGGTCATCCATATGAGTGCTACAAGGAATCCGTTAAACTTTGGTTACACGATAAGTCAGGCAAACCTAAATAGCGTAAATTCAACTAAATACCTAGGAATTACAATTACGAACAACTTAAATTGGAAGGAACACACAGAAAATGTTGTGGGAAAGGCCAACCAAAGACTGCGTTTTATTGGCAGGACACTTAGAAAATGTAACAGACCTACTAAGGAAACAGCCTACACTACGCTTGTCCGTCCTCTTTTAGAATACTGATGCGTGGTGTGGATTGACGGAATACATCGAAAAAGTTCAAAGGGCAGCATGTTTTGTACAATCGCGAATCAGGGAGAGAGTGTCACTGAAATGATACAGGGGAAAAAAAGGCTCTGAGCACTATGGGGCTTAACTTCTGAGGTCATCAGTCCCCTAGAACTTAGAACTAATTAAACCTAACTAACCTAAGGACCTCACACACATCCATGCCCGAGGCAGGATTCAAACCTGCGACCGTAGCAGTCGCGTGGTTCCAGACTGAAGTGCCTAGAACCGCTCGGCCACAGCGGCCGGCTGATTTGCAGAGTATCGATGTAGATGCATACATGTCTACTGCGAAGAATGCTCTTCTGTGGCCGACGTTAAACTGGACGATCCCTATAACGTTAACCAACGCTGCTGACTACGAAAATATTCATGTAAAATGAAACCGTCTAATTTGGTTGTCTAGAGGATGCTGTTATGTGTAGGTCTCTTCCACCTTTCGGAGCCAAATTTTGCGTCGGATCGCGATTTATTAAAACGCATGCAGGTATCTGGCCAAAGAAAAATCTGTGATGTACTTCATTCCGATTATGACGGTGCGCTAGCACGGCTGTAACGGCAAGACGTCAAAGAAGCTGTGCCTGGGCATCTCGTAATCTGCGTTGCTCGCGCCAAAGGCCATCACACAAAACAGACCCCTCCAAAATGACAATTTTTTACAGATTTTACACATTCTGGGATTCCAAAAGGAAGCACTATTATTTTAAGTGTTAACTTTGTTATTAATGACACAAATTCTCTACTTATACTCAGTGGGAAAAATTCTCCGCAGCACCGCGATTTGCGCTGGAAACAACTGACAGCTTCAGAGTGTCTGGGAGGCTATCTGCTACGAGGTACAGTTGGTAAGGTCTTATGGGACCAAACTGCTGAGGTCATCAGTCGCTAAGCCTTCACACCACTTAATCTAACTTAAACTTACGCTACGGACAACACACACACCCATGCCCGAGGGAGGACTCGAGCCTCCGCCGGGACCAGCCGCACAGTCCATTACTGCAGCGCCCTAGACCACTCGGCTAATCCCACGCGGCACAGATAGAGTTGTAACGTTATAATGGCTCTGAGCACTATGGGATTTCATATCTGAGGACATCATCCCCCTATAACTTAGAACTATTTGAACCTAACCAACCTAACGACATTAAACACATCCATGCCCAAGGCAGGATTCGAAACCGTAGCGGTCGTGCGGTTCCGCAACCGCTCGGCCACACCGGTTGGCTGTAAAGTTATAAAACTGAGGTAGAGGTCTCATCAACTGGTTTAAACGCCACAGTGATGCTCTGTTGGTATTTCCTGTCTTTTCTCCGATCTCTAAACTGAGTTACAGGACGGACCCATAGTTTAAGGTGGTCGCTGAAGCACGGTGCAACTCGGCACTTGCCACATTATCAACCAATATTAGTGGCCTGGGAAGTGGTAATTGAAAGACAACAGTCCTGGGTATAGAGCCCTGGACCTTTAGCAGAGTACCACTGAGCTGCTGGGGCACTATGGACGTGTATCAGGTGTATAGCTGGTTAGAATCCTCATGTCGCCCGACATTACATGCGTAGCGTTTGATCGGCAAAGGGCAGTACCATACAGCACCCCGCAAATGTACAACGGAGCAAGTTACGCGATTCACATGGTCCATTCCAGGAAGCTCGTCGTCGTACGGAATTGTGCAGAGAGGAGAAAGAGCTTAATTGCACTTCATCGGTAACAGGCAGCGAGACAGGGCGTTTCAAAGTAGCCCGTGGAAACCGCAAAGCACTCCGCTGCAGCACTGCACTTAATCGCGCGCTGTGAAGCGGCACAAATAGGCGGCGCCGCAAAAAGCAGCCGCGGCCGCCGTAAACACGGCCACGTGACTGCGCGAGGCCGGCTGCGGCCCACAGCGATTTAAACGCCGCGCGCCGGACTTCCAGCCGCTCCGAGTCCGGGCCCTTACCAGCCGCGATACCAGGGACACGATTTCAGGACTTAAACCGTGTTTCACACGACACAGCAAAGTGTGTCAACTTATTCTTTACTCTCAGCTTTATCCGTTGTAATATGACTTCTAATTAGTAGAAAGGTTCTGACCGTTCACGTGTCCTTTTCAAGCATTTCACGGGTAGGATATCTAGATTTCAAAAATTCATTGAAAGGCATAGTAGGGTATCGTTTAACTGAATATCGATCAGCCAGAACATCGGCGCGTATGCACGTACAAGTTCGGCCGGTGCTATCCCGGCTGGTTTCCTCTCTCTGACAATCGTCGCCGTTACTGTTGCTATTATTGTGTTGTTGTTGGAAACACCGCTCGTGCCTGAAGTTTTACAACTACTATAGGCTACCGTAGACTGTCGTAAGTAAGCGTAAAATGCGCTAGTTTTCCCAGCAGCTGCGGTCAGTTAATGTCGTACCTACGGTACCATTATGTTAGGTGTGTTGCATATCCATTCGGCCGTTACCTCATGACGATCGCTTTCCTTACGTATGGGGACAGTGTCTTACTAAATTCCCCTTAAAACGGAATCCTCTGGTTATTGAGTGACGGTGTACGAAGGGCCGGGTTACCTATGAAACATTTTTATTCTACGTAGTTATCGTCCTGTCTATTACTTAAAAGTAAACAGTACTTATACCAAAACTGGAATTGTCAAGGTTCAATCCAGGTTTTATTCGAAAACTTTTGATTTCTAACGTTAAACAGGATGTAGATAAAGAAAAATACAGATTATTCATATAACGTTAGAAAACGAAGTTTCTTCAATAAGAAAGTAAAATAAAAAACTCAAAACAAAAACATATCTAACGTCAATGATCTATTCATTTTACTGGCTGTTGAGCTCCGTGGCGAGTTGCTGTACATATAAGAATAACATCAAACATCGCGTCAGTACTTCATCGAACTCATATAAAACGTGTTTCTGTTATTGATAAACAACTTTCGCATTTATCAATAGTAACAGGAAACTCTTGACTTTGATCATCATGAAGAACGTTCTATTGAGTACAAAGTAACAATAATTATATATACATATATTTTTGTGCATGTAAACTGTACTTGCTTCAAAAGTTATTATTTTGGTACATAAAAGCGCAGAACTTAAGCGATCAAGTACTTGTTATTACGTATAAAATGCAATTTATATTCTGTAAGAATTAAAATACACAATGGACTAACACCGAATGATGTGCGGCACTAATTACGTGCAAAATAACCAAACAAACGAAGGGAAGTCGTCGGCTCCCAGTTTCTCTCTCCCACATTCATTTACGTTTCTTCCTCTATCAATGCTACCAATAGTACCGGTAATCTTACCTTTGCCTACGTTATTTATGTTCAAAAAATGGTTCAAATGGCTCTGAGCACTCTGGGACTTATCTCTGTGGTCATCAGTCCCATAGAACTTAGAACTACTTAAACCTAACTAACCTAAGGACATCACACACATCCATGCCCGAGGAAGGATTCGAACCTGCGACCGTAGCGGTCACGTGGTTCCAGACTGAAGCGCCTAGAACCGCACGGCCACACCGGCCGGCGTTATTTATGTAGTGTATCAGAATCACCGAACCAAAGTGTTTTCGTGGAGCGTTACTTGTGACAGATCGTGTTGCTGTCGTGCCGTTCGCAAGGAGTGTGATGAAACTTCTATCTTCGCGGAGACGGTCACGAAGTGAATTCGTGAGTACCCGCTCCAGTTGTCAATATGTTCCTCATTTTAGTCTACGACCAACATCGGCTTTTATATTGAAGACGTTTACTATTAGATCTGAAACTTACATTGTAAACGCATGATAGAATACGTTACGCAGTAGGACACGAAAAACTTCAAGTTTACACGTGTACAGTATAAGCCCAGAAAAAGAAAAAAAAGGAGATAAATATAGCTCACACTGCGCTATGGTGAAACAACGGCAATGATTACGATAGTAACACTCGGTTCGATTTAAAAATAACGTGATAGACAATATCGTAGGAAAAATGGGCGTGAAACAATTATGTAAATTCAGCACTTTGATTCACAACAAGAATTCAAATGCTTTATAGCCTTAAAAGCAGTTACATTTATGACATGGTAAGAAGAAGTCACGTTGTCCAATCGCTGACTTTGAAAATGTTTACAAGATTTAAAGAAAAGAAATAACGAGTCTCAGCTCTGCAGCAAAAACATTTTTTCGACTTCTTTCCCTTCCCCCGCGGACCTAATTTAACAGCCATTTTCAACTTTTTAAACGAGGCCGAGCAGTCAGTTTTTCTAGTGTTATTTCTAAGATGGGTGACGCAAAATATAAATGTGGTACGTACAGTTGTGTGTGTAATTTAGTATTTCTTTTTTTTTTCTTTCTTTCTGATGAACACTGTTATTGTTTTCGTAAATGACAGTTTATCCGGAGACTCAGTTATCTAACACTCACCCGTCCGCAATAGTTTTGGATAATCGACGCTCTACTGTATTTCATTGCATCGTAACAGCGCAAAGGCAAAATCTCACTCTGCAAATAAAGCCTAACTATGAGCAATTCACTCTCTGTATTTAGTTTTCTCCTTGAAGTGCCAGTCCAGTAACGTATTTACTACAGATTACACAGAAGAACAAAGATAAGGGGTTACTGGTCCGCCGTTGACTATGTTCTTAGAGACAAAGCAATATTTTCCATAGGAAAGGATAGATAATGAAATCAGTTACATGCTTTTAAATGGAACAATCCCAGCATTGGATTTAACATTGGATGGAGCTTTTGATAATACAAGACAAGGTCAAGTGTAATTGGTTTATGAACACTTACTGCAGACAACTAGCAGTTTTGATTCTCGACGATGTTGCCAACCGAAAACATTACATTTACGTTGAACAATCATTCTTTAGAAACAATAAATCATGAAATCATCATTTAGAATATTGCATCAATTAGCTAAGGCTTTCGTTGCAAAAGTTAACCATGGAATAGTAAATTCAGCAGCTTGTTTTCGTTTTATCTGCGCGGTGCAAACGTATCATAACAACATACACTCAACTTTTGATTCAGAAGAAATCGTATAGCATGGAGAACCAGTCTGAGCTAACTTTGTTGTTTTCCACATAAAAAACAACCTGTGAGAACTAGGACCCAACGAATAACTCAATATGTTGGTGCAGGTCTCTAGGCACACCACCAAGTCCCAAGTAAAGTTTCGAGAACAGCTCTCGGAGTGTTTCTCGGTCAAGACTGGTGTGAGGCAAGGAGACGGTATTTCGTGTATTTTGTTTAAATGTGTCCTGGGAAAAAATGATCAAGGAATAGACCAGACATCCACCAGCGAACACCGGTTTAGAGATGGGGACCAGAGCAGAGCAACCTAAGAGTTCTTTACTGGCAAACGACACACAAAGAATTTAATCGCACAGAAAACTGTCTATTGATGAACATCGGAAAGACGGAATTCATTTCCAATACTGAAGATGCCCTTAGATCCATGAGAATCAGTGTTACCAGGCACATCAAGAGAGTCTAAACCGTGCAGTACCTTGTAGGATAGATATCTGATGATCTTTGTCAGTGAAACTGTAGTTCTCAAGCAAAGGGAAACCAAATTAGATAGGGCATACTACGCTTAACACAATAGACACAATAGCACACTAGTCACATCGTCAGTCCTCTATGCAACAGAGCGCCTACCTACAACCAAGACGACCCCAATAAGAATCCTAGAATTACAAGAAAGAAAATTTATGTGAAAGATAGTGGCACTACGGATTCTACCAGACGTGAGACGGTGGTACGAGCCTAATCGTGAACTGTACCAACACCAATAAAATTTCAGCGTCACCATCGGCAGAGGACGACCAGCTCTCTATTTCCAGCTGTACAGAATGGACACTCATAGACTGTCGTGTTAAGATCGTCCACGTATCCAACAAGGGTACAGGCACCGGATCCCTGTGGATCAAGCAAGTAGAGAAAGACTTTGCAGAAGTTCATATTAGCTAAAACTTTACAACTAACAGTAGTCACTTTGTAGTCCTTCCTAACATCCCTAACAAAAGTTAACCAAAATGAGACCAGAAAATGGTCGTAGGAACACAAGATGGAATTAAGCAGGAAAATGATGGAATGTTGGGCTAACAGAAAAGCTCAAGTTACTAACAGGAAAACAGCTACTAAACATCAAGAACACCAGACATGGCAGACAACAGCAAAGCAAAAACGCGAACTCCGTGGTCGTTAGATGGACCAAAAGAGTTAAAAAAAGGCGTAATTACATTACCTGAACTTTTGTATTCCCCCTCCCCTCTCTCCTCCCACCCCCCACCCCCCACCCCCCTTTCTCTCTCTCTCTCTCTCTCTTTTCGGCCAACAGCATTTTGCCACATACGTAGAGCAGAGAGCAGGTATGGTCGAAGGACGGCAACAAGGCAATCTGGTACGGAAAGAAATCGTTGGAACGGCGTTTAGTTTTACGCTGGCCCTACTATTCCAACCGTCCAGTCGCAGGAAGACAGTGCCATAATGAAGCTGATTATAATGCACAGGCCACAAGATGATAGTTTTGTAAGCAGGAGTGTAATCACATTGCCCCACGTAAGTCCAAAATGGCAACAGAGTGTATTTATCACTTCGAGTATTGCCAACTCTCCATAAGGTGGACGCCTCACACGCAAACGGAACGTGCTACTCTTGTGCAGCAGAATGTAAATCGCCCGAGGATAAAGTTTCCAGTTCATACAAGCCGTCAACTAATGTGGAATTAACACAGTATGACTTGTTGGGGAATCCCCAAGAGACTTTCAGCAGAAGAAGGGCAGCGTGCGTCAGTGATGTGCGCAGTTGGCGGCGCTGGTCTCCTGCAAACAGGCAGGCTGTTTATGTTATTAAACGGCCAGCGGGAAAAACAGCACGCGGCACGCCTTGTCGAAGCAGTAAACGTGCGTGTCGACTCGCAAGATGCTGCCGTACTGTGACCTAGGTCCAGAGTACTGTGTGCACCTCACAGAGATGTGCGAGTGGCTCAGTAGCAGTATGGGGTGTAAGCGGTCTTTGTAATTCGGTTTTTTCACTGTTAAAATATTTCCCCTGAAAACAACGCGGGCAGCAAATGCGTTACTTACTGCGGACTATCGCTGTATGGAATCAGGGATCAGACTGGTGGAAGAACCGTAGAGACTTTAGGCCTTCCTGACTGCCAATAAGACAGTCGTACAATTTCGGCCATTCGTATCCAGTCTGACCGGACGCTACTTCTAAAAAGACTGTCAAAAATTTTCTCCAACACATTTTTAGGAGTATACATAAACAACAACCTTAACTGAAAAAGCCGCATCCTATAATTCACGAAATTCTCGTTTCAGTTAATTTCGCAGTACGTCCAATTACTGATGTAGGTGATTTAAAAATTCAGAAAGTAGTTTATTCTGCATATTTTCTTTCCTTCATGTGTTAAGGAATATTTCTCTTTTTTCACAAAATTTGGCAAAGAATGAATACATAGACAAAACCAAAAACTCTACAGAGGCATAGTATCAGTACAGAAACTGGCCAGATACACAGGTATACACGTGTTCTCAACCTGCCAGAGCAAACCAAATGCCAGGTAATGTGCTGGAGATTTAGACTTTTCCTCTACCTACTGTAACCTTTTCACATGTTGACAACGCGATGGGACCCTAACGTCGTGGTAGTAGAAGTTTTATAATAGTGCCTGGCAAGCGCTACTATGTTATAACTGCTAATCGTCTATGTTTCCTCACTTCCATACAAAGCTACACTCCAGGTAAATACCTCCAGAAACGACTTCTTGACTTAAATTGATATTATATACCAGCTGTTACCAGCAGCTGCGCTTGCATACCAGTAATTTTGTTATGATGAGGGATGGCGAATAAGTAAGCTACTGTTGTACGTGCAATAAAGTCAGCTGCCCTCACGTGTCACCCCGCTCTCCCCCCCCCCCCCCCCCCTCCAAAGCTATAGTGAAGCAAACAGTGCGTACAGAGGGACGCATCTATGCATCGTGCTATTGAAGAAGCTATACAACATTTACATTATGTATCAAATAGTGTGGAATTATTGATTAAACACATTGGAAGAATGTATAAGCATTGTATTCATTACTTTGAATCGCACCATGTAGCACATTTCAACAAATAAACGTATTTTCACAAATATTGTAATTATTTTAATATTAAAAGTCAAGGAGTAAAAAGTAAATATTTTACCTAATTTGTGAAATATCTTCGAATCAATAAGTACAGGGTGATTCAAAAAGAATACCACAACTTTAGGAATTTAAAACTCTGCAACGACAAAAGGCAGAGCTAAGCACTATCTGTCAGCGAATTAAGGGAGCTATAAAGTTTCATTTAGTTGTACATTTGTTCGCTTGAGGGAAAAGTTCTGGACGGCCGAGAACGAGTGATGAAAATGTAGCACGCTTCCAGCAAGCATTTGTTCGCAGCCCAGGAAAATCGACTCGCAGAGCTAGCAGAGAGCTGCAAATTCCACAATCAACTGTATGGAGAGTCCTACGAAAAAGGTTAGTTATGAAACCTTATCGTCTGAAATTGGTTCAAGCACTGTCTGCAGCTGATAAGATTAAAAGAATCGATTTCTGTGATTTTATCCTTGCTCAAATGGAAACAGATGAATCTTTCGTTTCAAAGATTGTGTTTAGTGATGAAGCAACTTTCCACACTAACGGGAAAGTCAACCGTCACAATGTCTGTATATGGGGCACTGAGAATCCGCGGGAAACAACTCAGTATGAACGTGACTCGCCTAAGGTGAACGTTTTCTGTGCCATTTCAGCCAATAAAGTTTTTGGTCCCTTTTTCTTCGAAGGTGCTACTGTAACTGGACTACAGTATCTGGAGATGTTAGAGAATTGGCTGTTCCCTCAGCTCGAACAAGAAGCACAACAATTCATATTTCAGCAGGATGGAGCGCCACCACATTGGCACTTATCTGTCCGTAACTACCTGAACGTCAACTACCCGAGGCGATGGATCGGCCGCCAGGCAGCCCGTGACAGAGCACTTCATCACTGGCCTCCAAGAAGCCCTGATCTTACCCCCTGCGATTTTTTCTTATGGGGGTATGCTAAGGATATGGTGTTTCGGCCACCTCTCCCAGCCACCATTGATGATTTGAAACGAGAAATAACAGCAGCTATCCAAACTGTTACGCCTGATATGCTACAGAGAGTGTGGAACGAGTTGGAGTATCGGGTTGATATTGCTCGAGTGTCTGGAGGGGGCCATATTGAACATCTCTGAACTTGTTTTTGAGTGAAAAAAAACCTTTTTAAATACTCTTTGTAATGATGTATAACAGAAGGTTATATTATATTTCTTTCATTAAATATACATTTTTAAAGTTGTGGTATTCTTTTTGAATCACCCTGTATTTTGTACTACACACGTTCCAAAGTAGCCTACGTTCTTCCTCGGTGTTCAAGCTATCTGCATACGAAATTTCATTGAGATCAGTTCATTGGATTAATCGTGTACACTTATACATTTATAATATTAGTGCGGATAAAACTTTCAATAACTGTTCTTTTTATGTGATCCAGTCTTGACGAAACAAGCCCTATGCAGTGTTCCAAGCTATTCTCAAGTTACCTTTGAAAACCCAAGAAAATTCGTTCAGCAGTTTTGGAGCAGCATGTTCAGACAGATATACTCAAAAGTTTTACAGGTTTATTGTTGGTATAGATTAACAAATTCCTCTTTTTCAGAAATGCTTCTCTTGCTATTATCAGTAAGCATTTTATACCGAAAGTCGTGTTCTCCTTTTATTGTAAATACATAAAACTGCAACCAATCACTTTTTAATAGTTATTTATTATTCCCTGAACCGGTTTTAGAACCTTTTCAGGTTCCTCTTCAGATGGTTTTCTGAAAGTTACGTCACTATTTCTAGCATAATACTCTGTGAGAAGAAGACAGAAACGCTTTAATGTGTCGCCATGACTACTGTTTATCTGTCGACATGGATGCAAAATTTAGTTCTTTACTTACTGCGACAGTATGGGCGGCTTTTTTCATTAGTGTCCATCTGTCTGCTTTCATTTTTATGGCCATCTGGTACACCCCTTCGCACACTTTTACACAATCTATATTCATTTACACTGTGATAGCGAAACTTTGCCAGCAACCAGCATGCGCAATACAACTGTTGCTTGTTTTTTTACATGTGTTAAAGTCGATGTAAGGGCAAATATTTTAATCAGACTCTCGATAACATGACAGCATAAAATAAAATAAATATATGAATCACTGCAACAACAAACTTCAAGTGATCTGATGTCTTATTTCTATTCGTATATTAACATGTAATACTATCAGTTTATGTTGACTGTATTGTATGTTAATATACGAGTATAAATAGCGATGTAGCTTCCAGTAAACCATGTGAAGATGAACCTCAAAAGGTTCGAAAACCGGTTCATAGAATAGTAAATAACTATTTTAAAAAGTGACTTGTTGCAGTTTTATGTATTTACATTCAATTAACAGTCACGGGTTCTAAAATATTCGTAATGGATAAGCTTCAATTACTTTTGTTGTCATATTTCATAATCTCATTCATTCAGTATCGCCTGATTCCATAACCGTTCATTTACTTTTAATGTTGTTCACCTTAGAATCTCCTTTCGAGACACTATCCATCTGCTCTTCCAAATTCTCTCTCATTACAAAGTCGTCAGCAGACACTTTTGTTTTTCTGTCGCTAAAATTTAATTCCCTTTCCAAATGACTTACTGCTAGTTCGTTGTACGGATAGCAACAACGCAATACGCATTCCCAGCTCACCAAGAAGGACCGTTAGGTCTCATCTAGTAACAAGTATTAGTGACCGCCGTTTTAACCCCCGCGCTGGCTAACGCCACACCGTGTGTGGACACGGAGCAGCGCGGTGCGTGCTCACACTCGGCCCGTGCCAGCACGTAACAGGTTCTCTGTGACAAGGCGTGCTGACGGCGCGCCGCTGAATTCTGTTCGCAGCGGCGACGTCTGGCGGTTGCGTCACGCCGCCTGCTGCCGCAAGGACGGCGCGCGATTGCAGAGGCGGAGGCGGCGCCTGTCCTTGGCTCAGCTAGGCAGCTCATCCCAATCAACCCGACCTATCTCTCTCTCTCAACTTATCTCAGCCTCAATGGAGAACAGATGCGTACTGCTACTCGCCAGAGACTGAACATTACTACTGGCAGCATTCATAGAAGCTTCTACCACTCTTCAGCTACGGACCACGTTCACTGCCAATACAGATCTTAACTTCCGCGTGACCTCAGTTTGAGGCCAGCTTCCAGCTGTTAAAAAGGAGGACGGCAAAAATCTAATACAAATATGTACAATTCACAGTTGGGTACGAGAGAAAAATCTATGAGACTAATCTCAAGGTTCCGTCATTTTCATCTCCGAAAACCTCTGTGCGAATAACTCTATAACAATGACAAAATTTCTGTAATCATAAATTACTTTTATGCAAGGTGAGCCTCTGACGTTAAAACGCGACTGGTTGGATTCTAAGAACAGAAAAATATCTGTTACAAAAATGCATCCAGTGCACATTTTTCAGTAGAAAATGGAAGTCAAAGAAATGTAATTTGGAACCGCTGTAATTGCCTATACCAAGTATCTTCTCCGCACGCTGTATGCGCGCTGAGCAGCTAATGCAAAGGGTATAGTTTCGTGTTAGGATACTGGAGTTTCAGAGCTCGATTCCTGGTCTACGTTCGATTTTTTTTCTTTGACCCGCCTAATAATGTTGTAGTACACTGTACCTTAAACGGTAAGTACACTTCAAATACAGTGTTTCTAACGTTAGACATAACGATTACTGGTCAGACGTTGGAAAAACATTCACACACAGTTAAAACCAGATAACTTAACGACATGGAATCAAACATACATGCAGTGACAGCGGCCAGTATTTTTCTACTTGGGGGCGGAAGAGGGGGAGGAAGCGCTATAATCGAACAAAGGGAAGCAACGCTGACACCGGAGTGGAAAGCACGAAGAGGTGTCGTGCGGGGAAGGGAACGGATTAATCGTTTAAAGGCAGCCGCGCGGGATTAGCCGAGCTGTCTCAGGCGCTGCAGTCATGGACTGTGCGGCTGGTCTCGGCGGAGATTCGAGTCCTCCCTCGGGCATGGGTGTGTGTGTGTTTGTCCTTAGGATAATTTAGGTTAAGTAGTGTGTAGGCTTAGAGACTGATGACCTTAGCAGTTAAGTGCCATAAGATTTCACATACATTTGAAAATTTTTTTTTGTTTAAAGGCAAAATACGTGTTTAACATCGCACTAATAAAATCTAATGTGCTCTCATTTCCGTGCAGCAAATCCCCGTTCGTTAAAGAATCGAACTGCCACGTATAAAACAGCTTCAGACATTTGACTACGTTACAAATGAGTTAAAGCGTCAAATATTTGCCTTTAAGGATGTAAACGAGAAAAAATTTGTTGCAAGTCGCGAACTGAATATTAAATGGGTAATCTGCGCTCCATTTTAAACGAAAGCTAGTTTTTCACGCTTCTAAATAACGCAGTATCTCCTGAAATGTGTGTCGTTCGTTGATATAATTTTGCAGGTACATTCAGTGACATGTGTAGGTCCTGTCTGCACAGTACATTGGTAACAGACTTAGCTGTAAAGTCAAAAATAAATTAATACGTCGTGCTTGACGCTGAAGCCTGTATGAACAGTGAAAATGTAGTAAGCTATAATATTCTTTCCTTTCGTCATTTTGTGAGAGATGTCAACGAGAATGACTTTTTCGTAATAGTTTGACATTGTGTGTAATCTTTGTCGGAAGTCGTTGTTGCTCTCATTCTCAAATAATGGATGAAAGAAATCCGCTTATTAGTGCTTCCTCAGGTACAGTTGTTCAAGACAACACAGAGTTCCTGATTAGGGCCCCCAATACTTGTCTTATCGTTTTAAATTTTTAACCAAGTTACACCTGTTTATGAACAGAGTATGACAGCATTAAAAAATTTTTAAGTTTGGTCAATGATAACGCGAAATATTCACAATCTAATTTCTGCTGCCCCTACTCTAGAACTGGTAACAATAACTTGGTTCTGGGAGGTTTTAGTAATATCCAGAGTCTTCGCAAATTCCCGTTACAAACTTTTAGCACTTACAAAATGGTTCAAATGGCTCTGAGCACTATGGGACTCAACATCTGAGGTCATCAGTCCCCTAGAACGTAGAACTACTTAAACCCAACTAACCTAAGGACATCACAAACATCCATGCCCGAGGCACGATTCGAGTCTGCGACCGCAGCGGTCTCGCGGTTCCAGACTGTAGCGCCTAGAACCGCACGGCCACTCCGGCCGGCTTTAGGACTTACAGAAGGGAGTGAGTACATAGTATTCTGAATAGGAACCCATGTCCGGAAACGTACTGTTTCCGTTCTACGACGAGACAAACTACAGTTATTAGGTAACAATTCGAAAGGAAACATAACTAAACATCCATTTATCACTTAAGCACATTTGATTGTATTAACACTACGCGTTTACATTATTCCAAAACAAAAAAGAACCCAGCATCTGTACATACAGAACAGTACTGATGCATTACAACAGCACAGAAAGTAGACAGGATTTTGTCAAAAGGGAGTTATTCTTAAAATTTCCATAAAGAATGATAAAATATTTTACTCGACAATGATCTCGGAATTTGCACCAAGAGGAGATGTAATTTCCGTACTTAGAAGTGCCGTGTGTGTTGGTAAACCACTAAGAAGCGGTCACGCTCCAATCTCACTTCACCTTCAAGATTATTCTTGTTTCAGGCTGGATTTAAACTGAGGAAGTCATCAGGAGTGGACGAAAGCTAGTTTTTTGGGACATCGTGATTATTACCGATAGTGCTTTAGGAAGAAACAGACACCTATTCTACGGAGAACTAGAACAATTTTTGGCGGCGAAAATGCAAATGATCCGGAATTATTCAACTTTATACTTCCCCAAATTTCGTCATTTAAGTATACATCTCTCACTTCTTGCAGTGCAATAAAGATCATTTTCCGCGTTGAAGAATGTCCCGGCAGGCAATTCATGAGCCTAAATGAGGAGAATTTGGATTAGCATTTATTTATCTATGGCTTTTAATGCTGGGAGTCTCCATAGAGTTCAATGTAGCTCTTTTCATTTAAGCAGAGAGGCTGCATTTTTAAATGCACTGGTATCTTTCAGGAAAGAAAGTTATTCTGAAGAAACTGGCCTATGGTAAGTGACCAGTCCAGCAAATGGGAAACCACAGAAAACCGCTTTCCGGGTTACTGTCGGATGGATTGAAACTACCTCGCCTCCCGAATCTAAGGGTTTGCTAGCTCAGCGACCCAACACGCAGAGCTACCCCAAGTCGGTGGAGAATTTGGAAAAACTGGTTGTTGTACATTCTTCTAAAATAAAAGAAAACGTATCACAAAAAAATGGTTCAAATGGCTCTGAGCACTATGGGACTCAACTTCTGAGGTCATTAGTCCGCTACAACTTAGAACTAGTTAAACCTAACTAACCTAAGAACACCACATACATCCATGCCCGAGGCAGGATTCGAACCTGCGACCGTAGCGGTCTCGCGGATCCAGACTGCAGCGCCTAGAACCGCACGGCCACTTCGGCCGGCAAAATGTATCACCACAAAAGATTGAATTCTGACATTATATGTTTTTCCCTTAATTGTTGCATGTTTAGTCGTCTGATACTGCATGAATGCTTGTGTATTTTAAGATTTAATTGTGCATGGAATTTCTGGCTTCAGTTATTACAGTATTACAGGAGCGTAAATAGATTTTAGATGGAACGGGAGGAAGGGATTCAGAGCGGAGACGGTTCGGACAAGTTCACGCAGCCCGAGGAAAATATCTTTTAGGAACGAACGAACGAACCGTAGAATGTGCTGTCATGCCATACCCCTTCCGCACTCCACAAATCCCTCTCCATCGTCCCGTATCGAAACTGGTTTTCGTAATTGAGTACCAGCTGGGTGACCAGATTTTGTAAAGAAATGCAACCATCGCCGTTTGGGCGATATTTTTGTTGATCAACGCGATTTTTGGGCGACACAGACAAATACAAGTGTATTTTTATGCACTTACTTTAATGTAATGTTATTTGTAATGATTTTTGTCGCTCCGCTGCCTTGTGAAATACTGAAATACTGCAATCCCAGAATTCTACCAGCCTCTAAATAATGAATCCAATGCTAATATTTAACTGCTACAGATGGATTATTAGGCTATTATAGAAGTGCGTAGGTATTTTTAATTTAACATAACGCTAGCGGATGAATCAGAGTTTCCTCTAAATTTCTCTTTAGTTACAAACTTATCCATAATTAGAAAGTATCCAACAGTACACAGCACAAAAAAATACACAGTATCGCTTACATTTAATTCAGCTGCAACTGATAACAAAACAGTAACTGAGCTCAGACAAGATCAACCACTGGTCTTTTCTACAATAGGGGTGGGCGACAGCCGAGAGAACTATGGATGTATAGATAAATTAAAACTAGCGTTGGCCTTGCTGGCTATTGATAGCGCGTCTCCCTTTTTTGTCATATGTCTGAAAATAAAAATTATTTCAGTTTCACTAGACGGCAGCTAGGCCGTGTGTAATTTCATTTAGGTTACATTAGGGGTTCGGGCCCCTGGACGGCCCCCTCCACCCCCTCCCCCACCCCCCCAATCCACACGTTTGTCTACGGCCTTGCAACAGCGGCTCGATAAGCCGACCACCAACGTTTTTACATTGTACCTATGAAGCACGTTCTGTTATACACGCTCCATCCCATCTGGTGCCTCTTTAATTTCTAGCGCAGTGGCCAGAGCTCGTGCCAGCAGATCTTTCTCTGTCTCTACAGGGATCTCGCAAAATACACTCCTGGAAAT
The DNA here is from genome assembly GCF_021461395.2 of Schistocerca americana. Lineage (NCBI taxonomy): Eukaryota > Metazoa > Arthropoda > Insecta > Orthoptera > Acrididae > Schistocerca > Schistocerca americana. Next base: position 1,134,290,341 of record NC_060119.1, read on the forward strand.
TGAAATAAGAACACCGTGAATTCATTGTCCCAGGAAGGGGAAACTTTATTGACACATTCCTGGGGTCAGATACATCACATGATCACACTGACAGAACCACAGGCACATAGACACAGGCAACAGAGCATGCACAATGTCGGCACTAGTACAGTGTATATCCACCTTTCGCAGCAATGCAGGCTGCTATTCTCCCATCGAGACGATCGTACAGATGCTGGATGTAGTCCTGTGGAACGGCTTGCCGTGCCATTTCCACCTGGCGCCTCAGTTGGACCAGCGTTCGTGCTGGACGTGCAGACCGCGTGAGACGACGCTTCATCCAGTTCCAAACATGCTCAATGGAGGACAGATCCGAAGATCTTGCTGGCCAGGGTAGTTGACTTACACCTTCTAGAGCACGTTGGGTGTCACGGGATACATGCGGACGTGCATTGTCCTGTTGGAACAGCAAGTTTCCTTGCCGGTCTAGGAATGGTAGAACGATGGGTTCGATGACGGTTTGGATGTACTATTCAGTGTCCCCTCGACGATCACCAGTGGCGTACGGCCAGTGTAGGAGATCGCTCCCCACACCATGATGCCGGGTGTTGGCCCTGTGTGCCTCGGTCGTATGCAGTCCTGATTGTGGCGCTCACCTGCACGGCGCCGAACACGCATACGACCATCATTGGCACCAAGGCAGAAGCGACTCTCATCGCTGAAGACGACACGTCTCCATTCGTCCCTCCATTCACGCCTGTCGCGACACCACTGGAGGCGGGCTGCACGATGTTGGGGCGTGAGCGGAAGACGGCCTAACGGTGTGCGGGACCGTAGCCCAGCTTCATGGAGACGGTTGCGAATGGTCCTCGCCGATACCCCAGGAGCAACAGTGTCCCTAATTTGCTGGGAAGTGGCGGTGCGGTCCCCTACGGCACTGCGTAGGGTCCTACGGTCTTGGCGTGCATCCGTGCGTCGCTGCGGTCCGGTCCCAGGTCGACGGGCACGTGCACCTTCCGCCGACCACTGGCGACAACATCGATGTACTGTGGAGACCTCACGCCCCACGTGTTGAGCAATTCGGCGGTACGTCCACCCGGCCTCCCGCATGCCCACTATACGCCCTCGCACAAAGTCCGTCAACTGCACATACGGTTCACGTCCACGCTGTCGCGGCATGCTACCAGTGTTAAAGACTGCGATGGAGCTCCTTATGCCACGGCAAACTGGCTGACACTGACGGCGGCGGTGCACAAATGCTGCGCAGCTAGCGCCATTCGACGGCCAACACCGCGGTTCCTGGTGTGTCCGCTGTGCCGTGCGTGTGATCATTGCTTGTACAGCCCTCTCGCAGTGTCCGGAGCAAGTATGGTGGGTCTGACACACCGGTGTCAATGTGTTCTTTTTTCCATTTCCAGGAGTGTAAATTCTGCATACGTTGAGTGAAATCAGGTGACCGTGTGACGTAGTAAACATCAGCCTGTCTACTCTCTTGCCTACCAGGACAAGCAACTCTGAGGATTATCTTTTTCCCTCTGCAGAGGATGACGCGCTGCAAATCTGAACTGAAACCGTTCCTATTCAAAACATCATGTACTCAACCCGCTCTACAAGTCTTTGAAGTTCGTAATTGGAATTTGCGAACTCAATGTAGATAACTGCACGTGTTTGGTGTAAATTACAGTTGGTATCAAAACGTTAAGTAGCCGGTGTACCCTATCATGCATTCTAGTATCAGAAAAAATTATTCCTTGATCTGGAATAGAATCTCAAAACTCGAGTATTCTGTCGCAAAACTGTACCCACAGAGATTTGACTGGAGAGCACTTGTCGCACATGTAAGTACAGCGTTGACAGAATGTCTTCCTGTGACGTCCAAATTCTACCAAAAATATGCAAGAGGTGAAATTTTTTACCCAGGTATTTATGTGCTGTTAGCATACAAAGAGTGAGACTATGGCGTCCGACTGCGCGACTAATGGTTCAATCTGTAAATACGAGGGGGAGCCAAAAATTATCTACACTTTCGTCATAACACACCTTTAAAACTTCGCCACTGCCTTCTACGTATGTACCATTACAATTTGTACAGTTGTACTACTTCATATGCATTCTGTCAGTAACAGAGTAAACATATCCTCGGTGGTAGTCATTTGCACAAGGAGGAACTTAGATCAGTGATTCGATTTCTTTGGTCGGAGGGTATGAAAGGACTGAAATGCACCGTAGACTTCAAGCACAATCCGATGACAGTGCCGTGTCCGCACGACCATCTCACGAGTGTACCGTGAATGTCAGGAATCCAGTAAAACGTCAAATCTCCGACATCGCTGCGGCCGGAAAAAGATCCGACATCAACGGCAACTGAAGAGAATCGTTCAGCGTGACAGAAGTGCAGCCCTTCCGCAAATTGCTGCAAATTTCAATTCTGGGCCATCTATGAGTGTCAGCGTGCGAACCATTCAACGGAACATCATCGATATGGGCTTTCGGAGCCGAAGGCCCACTCGTGTACCCTTGATGACTGCACGACACAAAGCTTTACGCGTCGCCTGGGCACGTCAACACAGCCATCGGACAGTTGATGACTAGAAACATGTTGTCTGGACGGACGAGTCTCGTTTCAAATTGCATCGAGCGGATGGACGTGTACAGGTATGCTGACAACCTCATGAATCAATGGACACTGCATGTCAGCAGTGGACTGTTCAAGCTTGTGGAGGCTCTGAAATGGTGTGGGGCCTGTGCAGTTGAAGTGATATGGGACCTCTGATACGTCGAGGTACGACTCTAATAGGGGACACGTACGTTAGCATCCTGTGTGATCACCTCCATCCATTCATGTTCACTGTACATTACGCTGACTTGGTAAAATTCCAGCAGGACAATGCGACACTCCACACGTCCAGAATTGCTACGGAGTGGTTCCAGGAACACTCTTCTGAGTTGAATCATTTCCGCTGGCCAACAAACGCCCCAGACACGAATATTATTGAGCATATCTGGGATACCTTGCAACGTGCTGTTCAAATTCAAAAGGTCTCTGAGCACTATGGGACCTAACTTCTCAGGTCATCCGTCCCCTAGAACTTAGAACTACTTAAACATAACTAACCTAAGGACATCACACACATCCATGCCCGAGGCAGGATTCAAACCTGCGACCGTGGCGGTCGCACTGCTCCAGACTGTAGCACCTTGAACCGCTCGGCCACCTCGGCCGGCTCGTGCTGTTCAGAAGAGATCTCCACCCTCTCGTACTCTTGCGGATTTATGGACACCCGTGCATGATTCGTGGTGTCAATTCTCTCCAGCACTACTTTAAACCGAGCGAGTTGGCGCAGTGGTTAGACACTGGACTCGCATTCGGGAGGACGACGGTTCAATCCCGCGTCTGGCCATCCTGATTTAGGTTTTCCGTGATTTCCCTAAATCGCTCCAGGCAAATGCCGGGATGCTTCCTTTCAAAGGGCACGGCCGGCTTCCTTCCCCGTCCTTCCCTAATCCGATGAGACCGATGATCTCGCTGTCTGGTCTCCTTCCCCAAAACAACCAACAAGCAACTACTTCATACATCAGTCGAGTCCAGGCCACGTCGCGTTGTGGCACTTCTGCGGTGTTGCTGGGGCCCTACACGATATTAGGCAGGTGTACCAGTTTCTTTGGCTCTTGAGTGCAGATTACACGCGTAAATGTTCCTCGTGAAAACCATATCAAAAGCCTCGCTGTAGTTCCTGAGACTGGCTTTGACATAAGGACAGTTAAATGCATTGAGAGACTTTAATTTATAGTATGCATAGATGTGGACAGTTTTGCTCCTACCTAGTCGGTGCAGTTGTTCTGAAACGCCAATTGTCTACACATCAAAGTGTGTAGTGTAGTTTACTTCGGGCCAGAGTGATGTTTGTTGCGTGCCGCCCCGGCGCCTTCCAATTTTAATGGTCAGCAGTGTGCGGACCTCGACGGAAATGTAGTGTGGGAAGTCCGAGACTACTTTGTGTAGAACAGGGAACAACTGTGATCTGTGACTGGTGACGAACGAAGTGGGAGGACTGAAACACGCCGGGAAAAAGGTGGAGGACCGTATCAAACAGTGTCTGCGCCTGAGCGCGGCGGCGGCGGCGAAGCGTAGCCGCCAGAGCGCACGCGCGCCCGGCTCCCGGAAGCCGCCCCGCGCAGGGCTACTGCTGCTGCTCTGCTGTCCCCCGTGGCGGGTTTGCCAGAGGCTGGCGCCGGACCGCAATAAACGCGACGGCGACTGCCGTAGCCGGCCAAGGACGGCTCCGCACCACGGCGATTAGCCGGCCTCAGCTCTGCCGCTGCGGGGACAATCCCGGCCGGCCGCAGGACTCTGCTCCTCCCTCCCTCCCTCCCTTCCTCTCTCTCTCTCTCCTTTCCCTTTCCCTCTTCTCCCGTTCTCAGTTCTCCTTAACAGATCTCGCGACCGCTCGCTGCTGCTGCTGCTGCTGCTACTACTACTACGTCTCTAAATCAGCCACCATACAGGCAGCTAGCCTCACCCCCCCCCCCCCCCTTCTCATTTACCGTACGCTCCCCGACTGCGTCTGAATGAGGCCACTCCAAGACCAGCGCGACCGCCGCTGCAATTCCAGCGTTGCAGATTAAGTGGCCTATCTTTCGCCGTCAGTTGTACTCCCAAGAAAACCGGCAATTGTCCCGGCCGCCGTGGGATAACAGCAAGTAGCAGCTCCGTATTCCGGCCGCGGAAGAAATTTTCATTGCAGGAACTCGGCCGGGAGTAGCCGGTGGCGGACAGTTCAAATACTCCAGACTGTGTGCCAATGCTCCGAATCCAGTCGCCTGGGGCCATATGACACCAGTTACCAAGAGTCCCTCCTGGGACGTCAAAATGAATCTCAGCAGGCTGTTGGTGCTATCCAGAAGTAGAGCATCTACCGACACCCTCCCTGCCAGGAACAGTACTCTCCTCAAGCACTACACTCATCCACATTGAAAAACGCCTAAAACCGTCATCCAATCACCCGGTTCCATTTCCATAATACCTTCCACGGACAACAAAGATTCGATATTCAGTATTTCGTTTAACTACCGGTCGAATTTAAAAATTTAAAATTCTGTCATAACAGAGTCATTACGAGGTATAATTTCACATTAAATATTTAACACAGCAATTAAAGCATTATAGCTTACATTTGACGTCTGAACTATAATAATTCCACATCTATTTCGGCTTAAGTGGCATGGTTCAAGAGGTGTTGAAGCATCTTACACGTCACAATTACACGAAACAATCGGTGTGTTAAACAGTTTAGGCCGAAAACCACAGAGGAAAAGTTGCCATATCTCACACATAGATTTTCGTATTATTACGAGTCACAATCAAACCGAATTTGACTTACTTCATTTCCATACGGATACACTAGTGCAATATCGGATTTTTTGCTATTCTCAAGTGATTCGTTATTGTCATTTCAGACTTAGTTATACTGCATGTCTTGCTACATGTCACAAACATCAAATTCGAAAAGGGCAACGGAGCTGTAATTGCACTACTCTACCAAGAAGAAAATAAAATAACAGTAAAATGGCGAAAGCCGTTTCATGTAGACAGCACCAGACGCACTTCACTGATGGAAATATTATCTATCCATACCCACAACCTCTTGCATTCTGGATTTCCATCTGCGTACGTCTTTGTTGTAAGCTGTCTCTGCCCTTCCTCTATTGGGCAGCGTTCTCCTCTGAAATATTCCTGTTCCTTTGTAATATCGCGCTATACGAGACTGGGATAATAGAGAATTGTGGAGGTGGATCGATGAACCCTCTGACAGGCACTTAAATAAGATTTGCAGAGTATCGATGTAGATGTAATATCTTTTAATGTTTGGCCACCCACCCCGTTGCCTATGAGACTTGCATGGTGTAAGTATATCCACCCTGGAGGTTCCGTATGTGAACCCTATGCTACAGTTAATACAGACACTTTCTTTCAATGTATGACTTTTAATCGCCCCTGGCGACCACTACTTGCATCCTGCCCAAATCCAACTCACCGTCCTGTACACATAAGTAAGTCGTCTAGGTCCCCTCTCTGGATCAATCCTTTCCATCTAGTGGAATATCAACGACTTAAGACAGGGCGTGCAAGACGAAACTGGCCCAAAAACTTTTTGCACTAGGAAGACTGCATTGGATGGCCCTAGTTAACGAACATCACGGCAGGTGCTGGAAATGGCCACTGTTGACGTCGATGCAGCGCTGTGCTCGATTTACCAAACTGTGGGACACGCTTAGCAGCTCTGCTCTGCCTGAGGGATAGCAGCAATGGAGTTCCCAGTGTCTTGCTGTAGCTCTTCCAGTGTACATCATTTCAGTACAACTGAACCTTCAATTTACCCCCCAGGTAAAACTTACAGCGAGAGAGAGAGAGAGAAGTGAGGCGCTCGAAGTGGCCAGGAGAGTACTCTGCCTCTGCTAATTGTATTCTCCCTTCCGAGCACCTCACAAGGATGTCAAGGCGACCCGTGCTGTTGCTCAGTCTTGCTGAACATCCATACAATCGTTCACCTTCTGTGAGTTGATTCACGTATGGATTAAACAGTTTCTGGAAAAAGCGATTAACACTAACAGTTTGGTGAAAGAACTGTGTTAGCATGTGGACACCAGATACTGCGCAGGAAACATCAATCTTACCATTATGCAAGAGGTCTTCAAAGTACTGTTGGCGATTTCATGAGGCACAACGCCGCATGTTCTGTGACTTGACATGCCCTGACAGGCTGAACCAGGCCACACGCGAGGACATAAAAAACAGAGGAGCCAAGTGTCCTGATTCCACTTCATTCACAAACCACTGGCAGAACTGAACACGTCCAAGTTCACCTGTACGCTTAAGTCATTCACAAGAGTAAATTTGTAAGCATACGGATGCAGATCTTTTTTGATAATGTGTTAATTGAAACTTACTGGCAGATCAAAACTGTGTGCCAGACTGAGACTAGAACTCTAGACCTTTGCCTTCGAGTCTCGGTCCGGCACACAGTTTTAATTTGCCAGGAAGTTTCATACCAGCGCAGACCCCGCTGCAACGTGAAAATCTCATTCGGGATCCGTTAATTCCATCTTACACAGATAAACGGCGTTGGGATTTCGTCGGACTTCATTCCATGCTTTCCTTCACTCTATCATCGTTTTCTGGAGTTCGAACTCTTTTCGGATAGTTCACGATTGTTATTCACAATGGAACCCCCTTTCGTGCCATTTTGCCACTAACAATGCAAAAGTCCAATCAGACACGTCGAAACCCACCTTGAAATTTTTATGCAGGAAGAATACAATGAAAGCAATGTACTGTCAAAATTTTAGCAGCTGACGTGCCCTGCAAGTATTTTTTAAAAACTGTGAAAATTATTCCTTTTTGTAGGACAAAGAAGCGCTTATGACATCGGTTTGTAAAGCCATTCCTGCCTAGCGCGCGGTCGGGCGTCACAGGAGAATGTGCTGCCACCTAGTGCTCATATCGGGGGCGTCACAAGCTAATTTGAAGCACTTCAACCATACAAAAAATGTCACGTAGCATTAAAGTTTTGAGTAACAGACAGTTCGTACAGACAGCCAAAATGTTGCGTATGTAATTCTTACAAAGGTGACTGGCAGAGGAATATAAACCAAGGCAGCGTTTGATGTTACATTACAGACGACCTTTAATTTATTGAAACGAAATATTTCTTACACATACATCGTTTTATATTAATGCCAGTAGCACAGTTCTTATGATAATTTCTGAGTAACGTTCATTTCTGTTATAATGAAACAGTTCCGTTTTTATTCCGCATAGTTATAATAATAAAGTGAAGCGTCATTTGAATGACGAAAAACAAACATTTTTCGTACACCAAGCACACCCGACGATAGATTAACTAATACTTGCATGCACGTCATAGTAATTACTGGTTTCATTTAGAGAGAATCGCGGTGGATTAAGAAATGGTCTTGGTCGTTGCTGTGCTTACTGTGCTGCATACCGACAATACTTGAAGTAATTCGTCAAATGTGCCAATGCAAATTGAGGATGCACAAATGACAGAAATTTAAGAATACTGTTCTCCTGAAAAGCCTCAAATGACAGACAGCTATCTAAAATTACATAGTCCGACAGTTTCCTTAAAAATACTTTCCACAGTCGGGAACATTCTTTACCGAGAGTCACACTGGTTGTTCCAGGCGGAATCTGATTTATATCAACAGTCTTGTCGTCATCTTCCTCAAAGAAAGAGGTAGCGCTATGTCCAGGCCAAGAGCCCAACAAAAGCAACGAATTCTTTTCCCTAATTTCCCAGATTTTGATAAGTCGATAATAAGGTTTTTGCCACTAAGGAGTCCATTTTTTTCTTCTTGTTGCTACTTTGCCTTGAGGTCCCCAAAGACAGATATAAATCTGCGGAAAAAGTAATCCACTCATACTCAGTGCTTCGTTGTTGTATATTAATGTGTTCTAGCATTAATCGATTGCACAAAAGACACTGTCTTTTCTTCATCTGGAAATGATAAATTGCGGTTTGCTAGCAGTTCTTTCACGAAACCTGACTGATCGGTGTTTGACACAGCAGATGTGGAGGTAACAGCAAGCTTTGTCTTCACGTCAGTTACGAATTAATGGCTCTACTCTACCGTTTTACTTGAAGTACACTTAATTGTTTTGAGTCTTCCTGTAATGTACGTTTTCATGAGTCTGCTTAATCAGGTGGAAGAAGACTTGAAATCAGCAATGTTTATCTCGACTGCGATTCGGAAAGCCCTGTCTCGTACACCTCCATCGGTAATGGTGCATTGCATCTCATAAAATCCTCTAAAGAACTGCTGTTCAAGTTATTTATTCAAGTTTAGCTGTTTATGTTGGTTATTAATGAGGGAATCTGCGGCCATCCTGTACAGTAAATCTTTCACATAGCTTTTCTTTCACAGTTTCGAAAGTTTCATTTTGACGCGCATTTATTACTTCGTGCACGTCTTGCTTCCATTCATGCAGTTCCTGGTCTCATTTTACGAAGCAAAACCGGGATCCCACATAGCGTAACACTGAGCGTTAAACACCTTGAACATTAATTCAGTTTTATCTCCATTGTAAACACTTGCACTATCGCAAAAGCAGCTGTTAATTATGGTCGATATTAGACGAGTTGCAAATCTGAGTGAACAGTAACTGCAGACAATAGTTTCAGAGAAACTATCAACGAAAACTGAAATTTGCTCTACAAATTACGGTCGCGCCGAGTCGCGTTAGCTTTTTACCGAAGTGCCCTCAGCCGAGGATACGCGCCTACCACGCTGCGCATGCACAGGCCGTTACAGTTCCGGTAGGCGTGTACATTTTTCTTCAGCCGTCTTACGAGATACGTATTTAGCAATTCTCAACATCTTGCACTATTTCTTAGCAGCTAAAATTTTGACACTGTCCTTCTTTCGGTGTATTACTTCTGTATTCCTCCTGTATAAACAATTTCAGGGCAAGTTTCTCTATTTCGGACTGGACCATTCTCTTGTAAGTTTCGCATTACCGTCTTTGGTGGAGGCTTTGCCAAACCACTTCGATTCTTAAATTCTAGTGCAGACACTTGTGCACACTCCCGAATGAACTTCATTCAGCAGCGAAGTGTGCGCTGATATGGAACTTCGTGGGAGATTAAAACCGTGTGCCGGACCGATACTCAAGCTCAGGACCTTTACCTTTCGCCTGCAGGGGCTCTAGCAACTACGCTACGCAAGCACGACTCACGATCCGTCCGCACAATTGTTCTTCCACCAATACTTCATGTCCTACATTCCAAACTTCACATATGCCCTCCTGAGAACCTTGGAAGTTTGAGGCTAGGAGGTGAGGTACTGGCGGAAGTAAAGCCGTGAGGACGGGTCGTGAGTAGTGCTTGGATAGTTCAATCGGTAGAGCACTTGCTGGCGAAAGGCCTCGGTCGCGAGTTAGTCTCGATCCGGCAAAGAGTTTTAATCTACCACGGAATTTCAGTTCCACACACTTTTTTTCGCGAATTATGCTTCGCGAATTATGAACGCGAGCTGTTTTATCGTGAGCGCCATTTTGTGTTGCATTCAACTGGTCACTGCACATTTCCTCTCAGCTCCCTCACTCGAACATTATGATGCAGCGAAGTACTCAGAACAGAGAATGGGGGCTGGGGGGAAGGGGGGGGGGGGGGTACATGGGCAGATAAGTGACAGCAACCGATCGGTGCACCGGAATCGCAGTTTCGAGCGTTTTCTGAGCTGGGCATTTCTCCTGTTTATTAACCAGGGTCTATCCCGCGTCAGTCCTATAAAAATGTTCCCGGCCAGTTAAGTTTTGCCCAGCGTGTATCACTTAGCGAAGCGTCGGGCGAACGGCGGCGCGCACTGTCACACATTACGGTAGCGGCGTAGCAGTTGGACGGATAAAACAGACACCTGTGTGCCGGGGCCAAGGCTGGCCGTTCGGCGGGCAGCAGCCAAGGCCGGAGGCGGCGGCCAGAAGCAGGCGGCCGATAGCGCACAGCAGCGCCGCCCGCGGCCGCTCCGGAAGCTGGCCGGCGACGCCGCAAACGAAGATCAACGAGCGGGGTTAAGTGCGCGCGCGGCACGCAAAATGGGTCGGCCCGCGCTCAATGAGAGGCTGGTGGCTGGTAGCTGGTAGCCGCGGCGGTGGAGTAGGCGAGGTCCCCAGCGGTTCAGCGACCGCTAGGCAGCGCGCTGCTACACTGCGTCTCTTCTTACTGTACTGTCCCAGAGCAATAACAGGAAGACAGGAAGGAAGGGACGGTAGGGTTCAACTTCCCGTCGACGCCATTTGAAACGCGTGATGGGTGAAGGTAACTGCACGTCCCATATTCAAAGTAACCTTCCACATATTTGATCTAATTCCACATCGACCTAATCGAGAAGCCGCCATACGATGCATGGCGGAGGATACCTCAGTCATACCCTTTCCTGTTCCACTCGAGAATGGAGCGAGGGACAAACGACTTCCGCACGAGCCACGATTTCTCTCGTCTCCGCGGTCCTTACGGGAGATGTACGGTGCTGGCAGTGGCGTAGTTCTGCAGTCTGACGCAACTGCCAGCTCTCTCAACTTTCTTCTTCCTTCCAGAGATTCCTATTTGTATTCACGGAGCATTTCCGTAATGCTCGCGTGTTGACCGAACCTTCCTGGAACAAGGTTGGTAGCGCCCTTCTGAATTGCTTCGATATTTCGTTTAATGCAACCTGGTGGGGATCCCAAACACTCGAGCGGTACTCGGTACCTGATTTTGTTCGTTGAAGACGGTTTTCTCACTATGAAACAAAATTGCGCTTCTATGAGCTGGTGCTATAGTGAACTACAGTATATCTTTGCGTCCCAGCCGCTCAGCGGTATTCCCAGCCAACCATCCCATACAGGATCTATGTGACGGCGGCATGCCTGAAATATAGCCGCAGACACTACAAAAAAGGTCTGCATTAACTCGAAACTCTCATTGCTGTGCACATGGAGACCTTAAGCACGTGATACTCGAAAGGCAATGACCAAAACAAGTGTCATATTCCCTACTCCTGCAGCTGAATAGCATGTGAAATAACGTAACACTGAGAGCAAGAACGATCCAGTCAACAATAGTCATCAAGACTGTTCAAATTATTCTCGAATCAGCTTGCGCCGGTGTAAGCGGAGCTCTGACATCGCTTACCTCTTCAACAGCAGAGAGACACCACCTTAAAGCACCTTCAGTTAATTAAGTTTTTTCATGTATACGATACTGTGTGTTTTTATGTGTTATCGTATGTGTAGAACGTGTCATGGCGAAGACAGTGTTGTTGAAGCTTATCGTGGCAAACTCCGCATGTTACTCAGTGGATGGAAAGAGGGGTGCAGTTTGAATAAGTGATACTGTGATAGCATGAGATGACAAGAGTATTTGTCATACATCACAACCAGTAAAATAATTAATTAAAAAAATACACGCGTTCACTGGCATGTGTCTGAACCACCTCCCTCGGCCATCGTCTCGTCAAGTTCCAGATCTTTAGACAAGGAGAGAGAGCTCTGTAACATACTTTGGAGCAGTAAAATATTATTAACTGAATTCCACCGACGCACACAGTTAACTTCGGTTAAGGCCGTTCTCCTTGTCTCAGTGGCTGACAGCGGCAGTAAAATCGTTCGCAAAGGGCGGAAAAGTGGCAGAGTATAGTTCCAGATGATCGAATCGTCAGATTTTATCTGCTCCGTTCTCCTGGCTCCACAGCCATTTCAAACCCCCCAACCCCCCCCCCCCCCCCCCCCACACACACACACACATTATATACGCACACGCTCTACAATCAGTGCAGTAGATATACCTCTAACACTCTTTCCACACACTGGAAGAAGGGAATTGCAAATCAAATGCCTTACGAACTTGAAGTTCGCAACACACGTCGCCCAACAATCATCGTCTTGGACCTGGGAGAGAGAAACTTACGTGACCTTGTTGGAAAAGCTTTCGGGATTCGAAACCAAGCCGTTATAGTTCCACGTCACTCAGTGCGAAATATATTTAGATAGTAAAATATGATAGGATTCTCTTCTACACTTCACTGTAGCCATTGCACTGAAGAAAACGAATGATACAGCTATCTGCAAAGAAGCAGCAGAGTAGGAGAAACTCGCTTTTAGCCCCTATAATAAGCCTCCTTCAGCCAAAATTTTGGGAATTCTCGGAAAAAAAAGACAATACCAAAGCCCTCCTTCGACCACCAAAACAAAACGATAAATATGCTTCGCTCGGTAAACGACATACTGCAGCTATAAGTACCATATATATATATATATATATATATATATATATATATATATATATATATATCTTATGAGAGTAGTTTCCAAAAATGGTTCAAATGGCTCTAAGCACTATGCGACTTAACTTCTGAGGTCATCAGTCGCCTAGAACTTAGAACTAATTAAACCTAACTAACCTAAGGACATCACACACATCCATGCCCGAGGCAGGATTCGAACCTGCGACCGTAGCGGTCACGCGGTTCCAGACTGAAGCGCCTTTAACCGCACGGCCACACCGGCCGGCTGTAGTTTCCAGTACGTGGGCAAACACAGCACTGCATCTCACAGTACTGCGTCGAGTACATTACATACGTACGGCTGGAGCATGGCGATAACACCAGCAGAACACAGCCTCAAAGACAGACATACGTTCAGATTTGAGGAAACAAAAATATTGTACCGAGCGAGAGGTTTTTACGACACCATTATTAAAGAATCGATTGAGATACGGCTCCATGACAATCTCCCCAACAGGGACGAGGGCTGCCAGTTAAGTTAGATATGTGATCATGTCCTAGCAGCTACAGGGCGAGTTAGCGCCCAACTGTTAACGCTTCGCGATTCTGGGCAAGACCGAACGCGCCGGGAATCGAACGGCGGTCCGCGTCCCTCTCCATCACGGGACGCTGCCCCCGCGTCAGAGTGAAAAGGGGGGGGGGGGGTGGCAGGCGCCCTCGCAATGTCGACAATTCGCCAGATGAATTCCTTTAGAACATCGTGATCATTATACCTGCACGAGATGGACTGTCGTGGAAAGTTCCTTCAGACGAGTCTTCGGCGTGAAGTCCACTCCTCCGGCACTATAGCAACAAGAAAAATACCAGCAAATATCAGAACACCAGCAGGAGGCTAGGAAACGAATGGGCAGCGCTTCTTTCGCACCGCGGGATCTCCTCATGCGTGCGCCTCACGGACACACGTGCGCTCTCCGGTCTCGACCGTGTGTGGGAACTGACAGCATCGCTAGTTGTCGCAATCTCGCTTCGCACATGGAAGCCCTCTTCTTATTGCTGGCTCCGCAAAAAAGTCGCTGACGAAGAGCCCCCAGTCGATGTGTGTGAGTGAGTCTGCCAGCTGCGCCGCCCACGCAAAAACGCGGCGCTTTGCCACTGGCCATCTCACCCTTCAGGGCCGCGAGGGCCAGCCAGCCTGAGGATGTACTGCTACTCGCTGCTCGAAACGCTGGATTGCCCAGCGACTTCAACCTGTTGCCGGGCACCCCTTTGTATATTGTCTATTCTTCCTCAAAGGAGGGACGGTTAGGGTTCGACGTTCCGTTTTCGACGACATCATTACGACCGGAGCTCAAAGTCAGACTAGGGAAGGAAATCGACCTACCCTTTCAAAGGAACTATCCTGATATTCGTCTTATGTGGGTTAGCGAAATTATCTTCCACCTTTATAATACAGCTGCCGCACCAACAACTGATAAATTATTTTTAACGAAGCAATACTCTTTGATACAGTGTCATTTCGGAGAAAAACGTAACAAAATGTGATTTCCTAGGCTTCCGTGGCCAGAGTCAGTTGACGTAAGTTTCCTGGGTGTGATACTGCGTCGTATTATATAAAAACTACTACGGGTGAAACAATCGTTTCGGCCACGCTTACGCTAGTCTTCTTCTAGCTCTACTGCACCTTCTAGGTATATCCAGAAGAATATTAGTGTACCCGTGGACGAAACGTTGGTTTCATCAAAGACAATTGTTTAAAACATGAAGCTGTATGTAGAAAGATTTTTAAAAAAATTAGTGGTACCGTTATGAACAGAAAGTAGACACTGACAGCAAGATTTCTGAAGATAAGCCGGTAACTAAAACGATGGAAACATCTGGAGAAAAATCTACATTACTACAGTGTTAAAAACGGTGCACAATTGCAGTTACAGGCTGCCTATCTAAGGGCTCCCAGCAGCAACAAAACTTTGGCGTTCAATATTTCGAATCGTTTTTGACGGATTACAAAAATTTAAAATACTGCCCTTATCAACTAATTCAGAAACATGATCTTATGTTTTAAATGTTTAACGCCCAGAAGTATTACAGTTAGAAACTATGTGTATGTGGCGAGAAAGTGTTAACTCACGGCGCACAAATTACCCACGCTATAGCCATACAACATTCGCCAACGGGAGCACTTAGCCACGTCCAACAAAATTGACACATAGTCTCCTCTTACAGGCTTAACGTCAAATATTTAACACATTAACTGATTTATAAAGTAATCAGACCTTTCAAGTTGTTTTATACGTACGAGTTCGATTCTGTATCGGGAACGAGAGAGGATATTGGGAATACACTGGCGTGATAGAAGTTATGGGACAGCGATATCCATACGTACAGATGGCGGCAGGATCCCGTACACAGTATATAGAAGAGGAGTGCACTGCCAGAACTGTCATCTGTACTCAGACAATTACGGCCGCACGAAGGCAATTAACAGACTTTGAACGCGGAATGATAGTTGGAGCTAGACGCATGGGACATTCGATTTCGGAAGTTAGGGAATTCAGTATTACAAGACACACAGTGCCAAGAGTGTGCCAAGAATACTAAATTCCAGGCATTATCTCCTACCACGGGAACGCAGTGGCCGATGGCCTTCACGTAGGATCCAGAGCAGCGGCGTTTGCTAAGAGTTGTCAGTGCCAACAGAGAAGCAACACTGCGTGAAATAACAGCAGAAATCAATGCGGGACGTACGACGAACGTACCCGTTAGGACAGTGCGGCTAAATGTGGCTTTAATGGGCTATGGCAGCAGATGATCGACGGAGTGCCTTTGCTAACAGCACGCACCGCCTGCAGAGACTCTCCTGCGCTCGTGAGCATATCGGTTGGAGCCTAGACGAATGGAAAACCGTTGCCTGGCCAGATGAGTCCCGATTTCAGTTGGTAAGAGCTGATGGTAGGGTCCGAGTGTGGCGGAGACATCACGAAGCCTTGGACCAAGTTGCCAACAAGGCAGTGTTCAAGCTGGCGGTGTCTCCATAATGGTGTGGGCTGTGTTTACATGGAACGGACTGGATCCTCTAAATTGACCACTGGCTGGAAATGGTTATGTTAGGCTGCGTTTTGAGATCATTTGCAGCCATTCGGGTGGATTTCATATTCCCAAACAACGCTGGAATTTTTATGGATTCCAATGGCGCCATGTCGTCGGGCCAGAATTGTTCGCAATTGACCTGATTAACATTCGGGACAGTTCGAGCAAATGATTTGGCCAGACAGCTCGCCAGACATAAATTCGATCGGACATTTATGGGACATAATCGAGGTGTCAGTTCTTGCTCAAAATCTTGCACCGTCAACACTTTCGCAATTAGGGACGGCTCTAGAGGTATATTGGCTCACGTATTTATGCTGGGGACTTCCAAAGACTTGTTGGGTCCATGCCACGTCCAGTTGCAGCACTACGCCGGGAAAAAGGAGTCCGACACGATATTAGGAAGTACCCCATGACTTTTATCACCTCACTGTACAATGAAATATTAACCAGTAATTAGACGTTGCGACTGCCGCTCATTTAAATGAAAGCGACGAGCTATTAGGATACAGTACCACTTTCCTAGCTGATAACTTCTATCAGTTCTTCAGTTTTGTTTTTTTTTTTAAAGAAAAAAAAGAAAAATAGAACAATATGCTACCGTATCACGAGCGTAACTTGCATCATACGCAGGTATATTATTCGAAGACCCTTAATATTAGGTTAGCAGGTCATAAACGTAACTAAATAAATCGGTAACACTTTATAAAGAGAAGCAAAAGATTTAAGAGTCTCCTCGGGTTTGCTGACGGATTCTCAAACCAACATGTCTCGATATTTCGTCGACCCGCCTGTCTGCCGCTTCCTGAAGAGACTCTTTAGAAAATGACGGACAGGTGGATCGCCGAAGTACCGAGACATGTTAATCCGGCAGCTTAGCCGAGCAGACTACCGCGAATTATCACAAGGGGAAATCCTACACAGGCAGAAGTTGAAGAAACGCTTAGGCTCGCAACAACTTAAAACAAAAGCACAGTGCTATACTGAATGTGCAAAATTTGTTTACGTAAACTGGCGAGACACGTAAAGAACTGTGTTGCAGCAGTGGCTGGTGACAACGAGCAGAAGCTCTTGCCCGTGAGGTGGGCGCAGCTGCTGCTGATTTCCTGGGCAAATATTTATCGGCGCTCAGGGGGTATTTTAGAAGCGTTTTAGCACCCGCCGCCTTCACATCAACAACGCGGCCGGCGCTGTCGCCAGGTAATCCGATTATACCCATTACAATGGGTCTCGCGTCACGCGTCACCGTGACGCGTGTGGGATCGTGGCTTCCTGCTCAGCGACAGCCTCTCCTGAGAAAAAGAGAGCCGTCACAGAGAGTTACGGAACGTACCGACGCTGAGTGCACCGCACACAACGCACTGCGTGTAAGCGTTGCATTTGCAGTGTCGGCATAAATACGGAACCAGACTTCACGTACCTTATTATAAGCAGTTAATTCACTCTGATATGAAAGGAACATTACCATTTACAACACTTTATAATAGTCTCAAGTGAAATTTTCTTTGTGAAATACCTGAGCCTTTTGACGAACATACAATAGTTCCGTAAGGAGATAGCCTCTCCCTCCTCCTGTTTAACATAGTATTAGACAAAGTCCTCCAACACTGGCAGACAGAAACCGATGATATACACATATGGACTACAGGACAGAAAATCAAAGTGAAGTACCTAGATTTTGCTTATGCTCTAACTAAGGCTAGTGAAGGAACCAAGCACGCTATCGAGCAGTTACACGAGATAGCACAAGAGAAGAGCTCCCAAATATCATATCAGAAGACTCATTTGATGGAAAATTTACATCAGAAAATTCAAAATCCTCACTACAAATAAGATGCGAGAAAATTTCATGCCCGGCTTCTTTCAAACACCTCGAAGAAATGATAGCGCCACCTGGAATAGACAGTGAAGCCAATTTATGAAGAGCCACCAAACTCAAGAATGTGTACGGAATAACATGGAATCACTACAGTAAACGAGAAGCGCGGAACTTCGGCATTATAAGACAGTTGTTTTGCCTGAAGCATCATGTGGAAATGGACATTTGTAGTAAGGACTATGGGACCAAACCGCTGAGGGCATCGGTCCCTAGGCTTACACATTAATTAATCTAACTTAACCTAAGGACAACACACAGACACCCATGCCCCAAGGGAGCCCGCGCGGCAAGCACGATGTGTCTAAGAACCTACATCTCAAGGCAACTAAAATATTGATGAAATCGGAAAGAAAAAGCGGAAAACTCTCAGAAAAATTGATGGTCCCATTAATGTAAATGGCATATTGATTAAAAGAAATACTATAGTCCTACATCCAAGTCACTGATTCAACATGTAGAAGACTCTTCAGGTTATTTGGCGCAAGTACAGACGGGACAACCTAATACGATGAATTGAAAAAAGACGAAAAGCACTTGGTTAGAAGAAATTAAACAGGACTTACGAGCAATGAACACCACAGAAGATAGCTTCAGAGAACGCCGAAACCTTTGGAATGTTATTTTCCAGTCACAAATTCGCAGAGAAAGATAAATAGACCACTGGCACACAGCGAACAGAGGAAGGCAAAAAACAACACTGAATTCACGAAAAGATTTTCGGTAGACAAGGATGAAAGGAAGCTTTCTCACCAAGCTACCACGTTCAAACGCACTCTTTAACTGGACACAACACAGAAAGAAAGAAGAATATTGTCAATACCGAGAACATTAGGGACTGAGCACAAGCTCTCTTATCGTAGAAGGTGGGAAGGAAATCGACCGTGATATTTTCAGAGGCCGGTGTAAACTCCGCCAAATGGCTGTCTCCTCCAGACTGTGTTCGCTATATGCAGTGAGAAGGTAGGCCAACGCTACTCTGTGAAATGTAATTGCTCCTGACCGTAGTTCGCACGACTTAGATAAAGGGACAGCTAAGATTTTTGTAACTGAAACTAAACGCTGATTTCTGGTGTTTCAGAAGAGTTTATGAATACTGTTTCAAAGTTCTGTTCGTACTCGTGTTATGTGAATAGCTTTCTTGGAAACATCTAAACAGCCGAAATGACTGGTACAACGACGAAGCTTGGCATTACAGCATCACTTGTCGATGTTTGCAACACAAAAGCCAATTCCGGAGCCTAGAAATTCAATTTTGGCACATTTCTCGGATCATCTTCCTGTTTTTGTTTTTTTGTTTTTGCGAAATGTTTCGATACCAAGATCAACAAGCGTTCTCTCGCTATGCTCGTCCTTTCAAGAGCATTCGAATTTCGTTGAGTCATGGTAAGAAAAACACCCACAAAACACCACACACCATCTACGGCATGAATTGGAACCTCCATATTTTGTGGGTTAAACGACTTACTAGACCGGGCGTGCACCAGAAGCACTGGATCATCTTAAAAACACCCATCTCGCCGTACGATACTGCGAGTCCACAATCAGTTACTGTCCAGTTTGTGTGCTGCTGCTCCCACGGAAGACTGCGAGCTGTATGTAGCGCTGTGAGCGATCACATTTTGCGAGGCAACCGACTCCACCTGTCGTAGTTACCTTCGCAACTTTTGCTCGGAAACTGGTTGAGATAGACCTCCATTCACTGACACCAGCGTTTCGTGTCGCTGACAACGCATGACACAGCTGCAGTTCCTGTCGGTTAGGTCTTTTATAACGCCTGTTCTTACTGGACACTCCGCGATGCTACACCAACAAATCGAGCAACGCAGTCATGGTCTACGTCTACATCTACATCGATACTTGCGTGGCGGGAGGTACCCTGCACCAATAAAATTTAAAAAAATGGAAACAAAGAGTAAAACAAGCAGGTGCCGAATGTCAGTCTGTGAAATGGAGTTCCATGTTTGTTGCGCTTGGTCACTCAACACAGGGATGGTTAATGCCGGTTGTAGATGATTTTCTGTCCCATGATGTCCCATATGTGCACGATTGAAGAGAGATCTCATGATCGGAAAGTGTCAAAGCAAAATGTCGACCCTCTGTAGAGCATCTTGGGTTACAACAGCAGTATGTGGTCGAGCATTATCATGTTGGGGAACACCCGCTGGAATGTTGCTCCTCAGAGGCAGTACAATAGGTCGAATCACCAAACTAACGCACAAATTTGCTGTCAGGGTACGTGGGATAACCGAGAGAGTGTTCCTGCTGTCATACGAAATCGCACCACAGATCGTAACTGACCTCCTCCTAATAAACACACGGCCATCACTGTCCCCAGACAGTATCAGATTTCATCAGAAAAAACAACAGACCACCACCGTGTCCTCCAATGAGCTCTCTCTTGACACCAGTGAAGTAGCAAATGGCGGTCCTTTGGTGTCAGTGGAATGCACCTAGCTCGGAGCTATCCTTCGCACCACCCTCTTATGTGGGTGGTGCGAAATTTAAATATACATCATCTTTGAGATGCAGAAACACGCCTGCGGACTATCGTTTATGTCGCAAAACTCCTCCTTGGTGTTGCGATTTTTTTACTTATGTATATAGCCCGTAAAATGTTTTTAGTAATTGCTAATTGTATTATTACACGTGTAAGGGATGTTGCTTATTAAGAGTCACCCAGACTTGCCAAACGGTGATTGTTCACAGAGCAGGACGCACTGTACCTGTGGTTAAAGGTGTCCCGCCCTCGCCGGACGGGCGGAGCCGCCCGCGGAGCCGCCTGCTTTGTCAGCGGTGCACATGTTGCGCTGAAACGCGAGACCGCAGATGGCCTCCAAGGCCGCGCGTCGCCCTGACCCACCCTCACAGATCTGGCTGGACCTTCCGCCCCCCAGATCTCACCCCTTCCCTGCCCTTGCCCGGCCTGGCCGCCCCTTTCTTCCCTTTTCTTGCCCGCCGCTGCTAACAAAGGGCGTTCCAGCGGCCGGCAGATGCCAGGAAGCAGATGTACCGAACGACCTCTTTGAAATGACCGTTCCCCAAAGCCGGCCACAAAAAAATTTTCGCCACTCGAGCGTAAAGCGTCCAGTAACCCCAATTCGCGGACGGCGATCGCTGAAAGATATTCTCGCAGTGTTCGCGGAAACGATCTTCCATTCTCGGTGCCTAAGATTTTCGATTCTTGACAGCTCCGGTTTTTTCATGCAGTGCTCCTGCACGTTCTTACGCTGTCTTCCGTCGCAACCGCACGGAGGCTGCGCTACAGAGAGGAGTTTTACCGGCAACCTGCCGTCGGACCCCTCATCGGTCAACGCTAATGTTTCCTGGTAGTAGCCACAATATCATACCGGGGTGTTTCTCGTAAGGCAATAACCACCGATAACACCTGAGACCACTTAGACATCGAGTCATCGGTTAAAAGAAGGCTTTTATGTTGACTGCGAAAATTTGTTTGAAGAAAACGGAATTGCTTTTATACAGGGTGGGTCGCGTAAGACTTAACACCCGCTTTACTCCGGGAGCGATTGCACGTATCGGCATGCGGTTTTCGGCAAATCATAGCGGACTATGGGGCACATACGTTGGTACATGCACAATAATCACAACGTTTGTATTGACCGAGATAATGAGGCAAGTACATGTTTTTTAAATGGGACGCTATAATTTTTTTAACATCATTCGAACGCTCTGGAAAAGACGCGTATAGTGATGTAACGCATGTTGCTATTGTGATTAAAAGTTTGCTTAAAAGAGGGCGGGTGAGGATTTACCTAAGTAGCGTAGGCCGTGGTGCATGCTGCATAGAGCACGGCAACTCGGCCTGCGGGTCGCGAGAGGCGTGTTTACGGTCTGCAGCCGCTTCAGACCGCCTCGACCTTCATCGTACAGTATTTCCCAGCGTCTTTTAAGCGAAGTTTTAATCACAATATCAACATGCGCTACATCACTATACGCGTCTTTTCCAGAGCGTTCGAATGATGGTAAAAAAGTACAGCGTCCCATTTAAAAAACATGTACTTGCCTCATTATCTCGCTCAATATAAACGTTGTGATTATTGTGCATGTACCAACGTATGTGCCCCATAGTCGGCTATGATTCGCCGAACACCGCTTGTCGATACGTGCAATCGCCAACGGAATAATGGGGGTGTTACGTCTTACGCGACTCACCCTGTATACAGAATGTATCAGCGTGGGGAGATATTAAAAAACAGTCACTGCTGTAAACGATGGTTTCAGGTGGAAATTAAGTCGACCACACTTTCTGATCGTTATATGGATGACGTCTTACTTTGATGATGACTTAACTCATCGCCACCATCAACCAGTCGATATCCACTGCTGCGTAAATACTTTCAGACTTATCCCTCCATCTCCGTCTTCGGCTATACTGCTGCTTCTGCACGTTTTCTAATGAGTCGATTGAGAGCTATTTTCTTAACTCCTGCAATCTAGCAAAGACGTTTTTTCGTCCATCTACATCCATTCACCAAGCTACGTCTATTTGCATTTGAGCACACCCCATGGTCCCATCATCCATTTGTTCGTTTTGTTGGTTTCCAACACTCATATGCCCACGCTGTGCAACAATCCGTTGCTGAAACATTTTCTCACTCGAAATACATGTCTCACTGCCACAAGTAAAACTGCTAAAATCACACTAATTGTAAACTTTCTTTTTGAAAGGAATCTTAGTTTGGAACCTGGGTCTAGTTTACCGAAACCACACACGTAATTTTCATACTCCTTTTTACCTCTTAGGCATTGTGGCAAGGTTGCTTGAAATGTTGGGCTTACCTGTAAAAAATACTATGATATACGGGGGTGGGGGGGTGGGGGGGGGGGTGGGGGGGAGGGGGACGTTATAATTGAATCTTCGCTGCTTGAGAGGACACCTGTGAAAAACAAGTGATCGTAGGACAATGAAACATTGTGGAAACATTTATAAGGACTTGCGGAAGAGAAATAACGAATAAACCTTTAAAAGACACATATTTTAATTTCCTCATAAGAGGGTAACACTTGTTAATCGCGTACCATGTTTACATTCCAGGCTACAAACGTTGCTCATTGTGATGACAGTCTGCATCCACAACAGGCTGGAACACCACGGAAGGCTGCTCTATTTCTGCTCGAAACATCTCAGGTGGAATGGTCGCTGCCTCCCTCGCTATGGTCACCTTCGACCTCCAACATGTGTTAGTGTCCCGTTCATAAATCCTGTCCTTCAGATAACCCCACAGCCAGAGATCATATGGGTTCAAGTCTGGTGATTTTGGTGGCCACGCGGTTTGCAACGATCGGCCTATGATTCGGTTTTCTCCAAATGTGTTACGGAGTAACGGAGTGACCTCACGAGATATATGAGTTGGAGCTCCATCGTGTATCAAAACAGCTGAGTCCAAAGCACTTCTCTCACTCACAGAAGCGATCACGTACTGGCGAAGCAGACCACAGTAAAGTGCGCCGATCACGCTGCCTGTCCTCTGCCCTGGGGTCAGAGTTGCTCCTAGGCGCCATACCAGTACCTGCGCGCAACCGGAAGTCATGACGCTGACACTACTAACAAAGCAAATCCTGCAGCGCACAGCCTGAGCATCATCGCTACAAAGTTGGTTAACCATGCAGTAAAAACGCTACGCAACACAATTAAAGGATCACTTTTTAGAAACCCCCCGACGCATAAGTTTGAAATTTGGCTCAAAGCTGCTTGCAACTTTTCTTTGTAACGGTGCAAAAGGTAGCGGTCTGTGACGTGACCGTCGGTCTCGAGGGCGCTTCAAATAGCGAGGTATCGACACATGCGAAAAAAAAGGCCAGTCCTCAAGAAGTTCATCTGACGTGTAAAGCGGGTTAAAGTTGGCAGAATTATGGTGTGGCTCCAGAGCGACATCACTAAACCACTTTACAGGTCACATGTACTTCTGTGATCTGGCCTATTTCCACACGTCCACAGGTGTTGATAATTTACTGTTTGAACAGTCCTCTAGCCCGAGAGTGACAAGGCGCTACGCTTTTGCACCATTACAGAGGAATGCTGTACGCACCTTTGAGCCTAATTTCAAACTTATATGTTCTAATAGGAGACACTTATGGGGCCTCTAAAAAATGATCCTTTAATTGTGTTGTGCAGTGCAGATTTCCGTCTACACTGACTCAAGTAGCGGAAGTTTAGTTATAACCATCCTGTAGCTATATCCTCCAGAAAGCTCTACCTGCTGCCACTATCAACAACGACCGAAACAAGTGAGGAGACTCACGCTCAAAATAATGAAGAAAGGAAGTTTCAATATTTCATCGATTTCGATCTCAGTAGATACTCGGGACATTTTGCTTGAAAAGATTAGTGCAAAGAGGAAAATTTAGTGTACAAAGAGGAAGACCTACAGAGTTGGGAAGAGTGCTTAGATAACCTATCTGACACAGAACGGGCCAGCGGCCTTGCCGCAGTGGTAACACCGCTTCCCGTCAGATCAGCGAAGTTAAACGCTGTCGGGCTGGGCTAGCACGTGGATGAGTGACCATCCAGTCTGCCGAACGCTGTTGGCAATGGCAAGCGGGGTGCTGTGAGGCAAATTAAGGAGCTACTTTACTGACAAGCTGCGGCTCCGATCTCGTAAACTGACTTACGGCAGGATGAGCGGTATGCTGACCATATGCCCTCCATCTCCGCATCCAGTGAGACCTTTGGGCGGAGGATGCCACGGCGGCCAGTCGTCATGACCTGTTCGGGCGGAGCTTAGTTTTTTTATGACACTGATCACAAACGAACAGCTCTGGAATTTGAATCCTTGAACAAAGTGAATGATAGGAAAGGACCAATAATCATACTGGAAGAAGTATAGAGTGCAATAGCTGCAATGAAAAATAAGTAAGCAGTAGGTACAGAGACGATACCAGGGGAAATACTAGAATAGCTGAACAAAAGAGTAGTATGAGAAATATTGAGATTATGTAACAAAGTATATGAGAATGCTGTATTGCAAGGCAATTGGCCTCATTTCACATGCAACCAAAGTCATGATAAGAATAATTTATAAAAGGCTGGAGAAGGTATCGGAGGAGAATCTGGCTGAGGAGAAGTTTTGTTTTAGACGCAACACAGGCACAAGAGATGCAATAGAACTCTTGCTAATTTTGGGAGAGATATTGAAAAGTGAAGGGACCTATACAGGGCGTTTCGAAACCATTCGCTCAAGTTAATAAAGGAGGTAGAGATAAAAAAAATGGTTCAAATGGCTCTGAGCACTATGGGACTTAACATCTATGGTCATCAGTCCCCTAGAACTTAGAACTACTTAAACCCAACTAACCTAAGGACAGCACACAACACCCAGTCATCACGAGGCAGAGAAAATCCCTGACCCCGCCGGGAATCGAACCCGGGAACCCGGGCGTGGGAAGCGAGAAGGTAGAGATCATATATATATATGAATGCTGTAATATATATATATATCGATAAGGAACATATGGTCTATGGTCTCTGAAGTCAACTTGTAATGTTAGAGAACATTTTCTTCGTGGCGCTGATATAAGATGTCTTGCCTGTGTCACTGACTAGGAATATGTGTAATGGCCCTCAAAACTTCCCTGTGTACGGAACATGTGTTGCAAGAACTGCTGGAGGGAGTACCTTGACCTAGAATCTGGCTGACCTCACGTTTCTCGATCTCTGGGGAGGAGTGGAGTGGGGGGGGGGGGGGGGGGGGTTAGGTACAGCAGCTAGTGTAGAAAACCGTTGTGGGGCACAAGAAAACCCTGTTGCTACAATTGCTGTCACCTTTGCGGATATGCCAGGTTGGCTGGAAAGGAATTTCAAGCGTGCCAACAGTAAATAAGTCCTTTATTTTCAATAAGCGGTATCAAATCACCTTATGGAATCTTCAGGATAATGCAACGTAGAAGCAGAGAGACAGGAACAAACGCAAACTTTATTTATAGAAAACAGCAAACGGAGTAATGAAATAGAATAAAAATTATTCAAATGAATGTTGTTAGTTGAATGCTGTAAGAAAGTACAATTACTGGGGCAATTTTTTGTCATGTTATTAATATTAGCTAATTGTTTCAGTTTGATGCACCTATAACTTCTGGAAATGAAAAGTGGAATGGTGCAGCTGAGAAAAAGTAAGAGTGTAGCAAGTGAAATTAAAACAATAGCGATGAAATTTGTAATGTGATAATAATAGTGTAACAAAGATTTTGAGTCACACGGGTGAAAGAGCTAATGCATGCAAAAGGCAGTGCTCCGCTGGACGAAGCGTGCAGAGAAGTGTGCGACAGTACGGTAGAGGACTCCCGGTGCGCCAGCAGGTTATCCTACGGCTGGCTCGCCACTTTCGCGTGTGCGCTCTCCTCGCTGGCGCCAGCGCCGTCTCCTCCCGCCCCCGGTTCGGCTGGAGTCCAGATCCAGGGCACGGCCGTTTGTAACGGCCGCCTTTTAATGCCAGCCACAACGTCATTTGGAGAAACTTTACGGCGCTATGCAAATCCTGCGCGACAGACCGGATTCCTCCAGAAAACCGCTTACGTAACACGACTTTCTCCAAATACATTCTCTACACCCACTGCTGCACTATCTCCGCGAAAGGCGACCTGGCGCCCCGCTTCTTACTACTAATGCTGCTGCTCCTGTTAGACATTTGGCCCAAACGCCCCCATTGTGTTCCTCGTTGTTTATTGAGCGTTCCAAGTTACTAGTGCTGAGGAAAATGCACAACTGCTTTATTAAAACAACTTCTGGGAGGCGCCATAACGCATCACGTGGAGCATCAATGTCAATTCTCTTCCAGGAGTTTGCAGCAATAACCTTGTTCGCAACACACAAAATTATTCGTTACATTCTATAAAGTTAATGCACTTTTTCTTCCGTAGGTTGCTTTATTCCGCAGGAATTGGAACATCGACGTGTTCCCCAGACGCCTTAAACGAATCGTAATATGACGTTTTGTAATGAAGGATTCCAAGTAAGCTGCAAACGGTTTCATTAGTAATCCTCCTCCTTTATTACAAGCTTCTTTCGACTATAGCGCCATTCTCAAGTAGACACCTAGTTGGAATAGATGCCCATATTGCATCAGTAAGTAAACTGTCGACTTTCTATTTATTGCTAGATTTCTACAATCACGTAATTTTTGTTTGTATAGAATATTTTCGTGAAATGCTACAGACAGCTGGATTGACAGTTTATTCTCGTTCCTGTAAACATGAAGCATCAGTGACAATAAACTATCAATCTAGCTGTCCACAGCATTTCACGAAAATATTCTATACAAACAAAACTCATGTGATTATTGCGATCAAGGAACAAACAGAAAGTCGGCACTGAAGCAATATGGGCATCCATTCCAACTAGGTGTTTACTTGAGGATAGCGCAATATTCGATACAAGCTTCTAGTAAAGGTGGATTTTTAATTAAACCATTTGCAGCTTACTTGCAATTATTCCTGGCAAAACGTCATATTATAACGTATTCTGTGCTGCGGGCTCGACTGAGAAAAAGTTAAACGAATCAGTTATCCACTCTTCTCGTAATGGAAAGAGAGATTTTTGCACGCAAAAAATGCTGTCCAGTAAAGAGATAGTATTTGTCTGCATTAGCAACTGCAATATGTTTTGTATATCAATAGTTCCATTTCACTCAGCTGCACTTTAATGTTGATAGTTAGTTTGCAATGTGTTTGATTTCGGAATATCAAAATTCCTTCCTTACACAATCAGTGCGGTAGAGTATGTCTGTAGAAGAGATAGTATCGTTTGATTAAGTGATTTTCTGCTAGAGATAATGCTCTGTATACTTGTTCGAAACAGGTGATATTTTCCTCCTGTCATCAAATTTGCAGGTATTTGTCAACTATTGTGCTGCTGGGCAAAACAAGAAACAGCCTCCTGTAGATCCACCACACCAGAGGCATGTTACCTTTGGACACTCCAGCGACATCCTGGAATAATGACATCGTTGCCATGTGTTAGTCGAAAAAGGACGTAGTATATAGGAAAGAGCACTTTACAATTCACTAATGATCTCGCCCTGAAGGGCAGCACTGCAATTTGGTCGACACGTTAGTCTGTGTTTTATAGTTTCTGTCTAATTCACCAGAATGTTCTTGCCTAATACTCTAAACGATTTTATTCGAATAGCATCGTTTCCGTCAATATTTGCCGTTTACGTCTCTATTTTCTGACTCGGAAAGAGCGCTCATAAGCAATGTTTACATGTGACCCAACTTGCGGAAAACGAAATCCAATATCGCGAAACGATTTTCGCTGTCATGGTTACATGATAGGCACGAATATATTATCCTGACCCGAATACGTATAGGTTTTACGGTTGTCAGTTGTTTTAGGCGAATGGTACCTGTCAATCTATTATTATGACTTGTCGGGCCGAAGGCAGGTTCAGGAGTGCTTACAGTTGAGGTCGACAGTACCATCGTAACTAAAAACGCGGTATCTTTACGCACGCAGTGGAAAACGTTACTGGGTTGACAGTATTCTTAGTGAGTATACAATGTCACCCTAAAACACAACACCTTGAGTGATAATACAGCGTAAGCAAGCGGAAAGAACAAACCTTCTCGTTTCATTGTAAGGGACAGAGGAAATAATTCGTATAGTATAGAGATGAGCATTCAGTTTCGATACCATATCTTGAACGTGCTAAGAAAACCTTCCATCTAATCTCAAGCCTAAGAATTTAAAACAGTAGGCTTAACCTTTGGACAATACAATTCTGGTTTTGCAAGAGTCCCATGACTCAAACTGAATGTGTTGCGTTTTTTGTTACAGTTAGACTGGCGACCTCGCCGTTCAGTCCTATAACGCCCTTCAATCAATCAATCAATTGTTACAGTTAAGTGTTAATCTGTTCTCTGAAAGCCACGTGCTAATGTTACTGACAACCCTATTAGCTACCTCATTTGTGTTACGTTCCATGTCTTTCGTAGTAACACTTGTGCCAGCTGCAAAGAAAACTACTTTTGTTTCCCCTGTCATGTTTAACTGCATCTCACTGATACATTATCGTGAGAAACGACAGGGCCCTTTGGAGCCTCCAACTTTACGTAACCTCTGTGAGACTGAAACCTCATCCCCATTTGTTGACTATGAATGACAGCCTTCTGCTCCCTCCTTTCCATATATAATCGCATAACTTTCAACTTTTGCAAAGGTTCTGTAAGGTCCACACAATCAAATGCTTTTCTTGAATCAAAGTAAACGCCTACCGTCCTCAAGCGCTCGGCTAGCGCCGGTAGTTCCGCGCACACAAAAGAGTGAATACTCTCTCTGTGGATACTCCCTTCCTGAAAGCGAAACTGCGATTCTAACAGCAAATTACGTGTACTGAGATATGCCACTACCGTTCTATACATTAGTTTCTCAAAAACTGTCGATAACAACGGTAGCAAAGGAATTGGCCGGTTACTTGTTACCCTTTTTATAAAGACGCTTCACTGACGAGTACTTCAGTATGACAGAAAATTGACCAAACGTGACTCAGTACATTACTAATGTATGACGCACTGATTTTCATAATTCCACTTCACATTTCATCATACTCAATGGAATCATTAATCTCTAATGGTGCAGTATTTTATTGCGTTCCATCTTTGCTTATGAGGAAGGAAATTGGCCGTGCACTATGAATGGAACCATCCCGGAGCTTGGCTAGAGCGATTTAAAGAAATAACTGTAAAGCAAAATCAGGACGCCCGGACGGGGGTTTGTACAGTCGTCCTCCCGAATGCGAGTCCACTGAGACAACCATTGCCCCATCTTGCTCGGTGGGAACATGTTTACCGTTGACAGTTGAGCGTAACGGCACGAACTAGTCAGGAGCAACTACCGCTAACAACGGCAACAACAAAACATGCACACAGCTCAAAGTGAGTAGGGAAAACGTACACAGAAACTTCACTGTCCGATTTGAAAGGAAACAAATGAAATTTACTGGCACGAATTACCCCTTGGCAACATCGTCTCTTCAATCCATTACCGCCTCCACCTAGATAATGACTCCACGTTCAGTTCTTTAGTTTCTCTTTTTACGGAACAAGTTCGCCCGTTAATTTGCAAATGAGGAAAGTAGCTAAGCAGAATTCGACGCATATGCACGGGAACGCAGTTTCGAATTCTATGCTTTCCGTATCGGACAACTAGTCTCACTGATCACGGAAGATCACTAACTCCTGAACTACGGAATGTTGGCCGTCTTAAAAGGCGATTTCCGCTCTAGAGCGCCCACCTTTTTTCGCCTCAACCCCACGAGGACTTGGGCGACGCCTCGATTTCGCGAGCTCCGAAGCCGCTCCAGGCCTTCCAGCAAATCCGAACCAGGAGACGAAATGAAGGTAATCTGACTGGCTACTTCCTGGTCCTGCTTACAGCGCTTGTTCGAGTTGCTTCACGCTGACAGGCAGCACATTAAGAAACTTTCCTGTAACGCCTGTTGGAGGCACCGGCCGTCAAGGGAAAATTATTCCCCTAGCAAGCTCACCATGTAGACTCCGGCCCCTTTAAGGAGGATTAAGGAAACACCGGCCTATCAGCTCAGGCTGAATATCCCCCTCTACAGCTGGATACTGGCCCACGGGACTACAACAACAAATAGGGCTCAGCACACATGGGCGGCTACGAAATGGTATGTTACAGGTTATCCAAACTGGTGGCTCATTTGTACTGCATATATCACTACACTTTTTCAGTGGCGAAGAGCTCTCGAAGAAACTGATAAAGATTGAAAGACATGTCTCATATTTATCGTTCCAGTTCCAACACATATTAAGTAAATGAACAATATGGCTCCCAGATCTCGCTTTTTCCATCTGACGACACGCGGGCAGCCTACACAATAATAGTCGAGATGTGAGATTTACAAACTACTATCGTCTGTTAAAACTATTTTTAGTTTATTTTGCAGTCTCAGTTCCACATTTTAAGTTACGTGACATATATCGATCAGTCTGGATCATATTCCCGTCTTGCCTACCTCATAACGTCGTATCAGAGTACTGTTATATGAGAGTACAGTGACATGACAGAATTCCGATACCAGGTTCTGACACAGACAAGACGGGTAGCTGACACAACTACTTAGATCTGAAGATAAAAATGGCTCTGAGCACTATGGGACTTAACTTCTTAGGTCATCAGTCCACTAGAACTCAGAACTACTTAAACCTAACTAACCTAAGGACATCACACACATCCATGCCCGAGGCGGGATTCGAACCTGTGACCGTAGCAGTCGCGCAGTTCCAGACTGTAGCGCCCAGCCGGCGCGGTTGTCTAGCGGTTCTAGGCGCTCAGTCCGGAACCGCGCGACTGCTAAGGTCGCAGGTTCGAATCCTGCCTCGGCTATGGATGTGTGTGATGTCCTTAGGTTAGTTAGGTTTAAGTAGTTCTAAGTTCTAGGGGACTGATGACCACAGATGTTAAGTCCCATAGTGCTCAGAGCCATTTGAGCCACTTTTTGTAGCGCCTACAACCGCTCGGTCACTTCGGCCGGCCACTGACGATAAACCAGAGTGATGGAATCATGTCATAACTGAAAATGTGCAACTGAGACTTGCAAAATAAATGACAAGTGTTTTATGTACCAGTACAGTAACTGACTCTCTCGCAACGTACATGTCTGCTACGGTGATAGACTTTGGGACTTTGGCTGAGCCGCCAACCCCCCCCCCCCCCCCCCCCCCCCCTCCCAGGCCCCTGTCGCGGTACAATGGCGCGGCGGTGGGCCGCGATCTGTCTTGCGAGTCGCCCCGGACTGCGCGACGAATGCCGCCGGCGCCTTCTCAATATTCATTAGTGCCGAGCCGCCCCCCTTTGTCTGGGGCGGGCACTGACTCCCGCCGGTCCTTCACAGGGCGGCTGCCGCACGCGCGCCGCCCCGCGGCCGCAGAGCCATAAAAAAAGTGGCATGCACTGGTCGCCGCTGTCCCATGCTGTACCACACTGTCCGCCGGTCCTCTGGTACTTATTTCTATTTTTTCCCCTTTTTGTTCTACATCTCTGTCCCGTGAGGGGTTGCTGGTCCCCCATCGGGTGCCTCCCCAGGTGGGGGATAGGGGAATGCTCACCAGATATCTCAGGCACAATGCCAGCAAAATAGGGCTTTTGATCAACCAAGAGAAAACCGAATATATGGAAATAGTTCGAATCATAAACCCAAATTCTTACTTTGAAATTGACCAACATTTTAAATTCAGAAAAGTTCTCCAGTTTAAATACCTTGGATCACGTTTCAACAGTAAAAATATCATAACAATGGATATAAATGAAAGAATAGCCTCAGGGTCAAGATGTCTGTACTCACTAAGCAGCCCACTCAAAAGTAAACCTTTGTCAATCACCACAAAGATGAAGATATACAGCACTGTTATCTACCCCATAGTACTATACGGTTCAGAAATCTGGACGCTTACGAAGAATGAAAGAGAAAAACTGAATGTTTTCGAAAGTAAAGTAATGAGAAAAATCTGGGGACCTGTGCTGGAAAATGGCGCATGGAGAATTCGAAAGAACAATGAAATTTATCAGTTAATGAAGCAACCCACTATCATCCAGAAATTAAAAAGTAAGAGACTGCAATGGGCTGGACATGTGGCCAGAATGGGAAACAACAGAATCACCAAGAAAGTATTTGAAGGAACTCTCCAGGCAACACGATCATTGGGCCGACCTGGTACAAGGCGGAAAGATGACACAGAGAAGGACATGGCAACATTAGGAATTTCTGCAGGGTGGAGAGAGGCTGCGAGAGATAGAAGGCGATGGAAGCACATCGTTGGTGCAGCGCGTGGTCTACAGGACCTGTGATCGCTGAGAAGATAGATAAAAGATAGAAGATCTCTGTGAGTACATTTGAAGACATGCGCGGAAAAACGGGCTAACCCTCAAATGTAAAAGCTTAGGGACAAGTGTTGCCATCTGTTCCTGGGTACGAGAATTATCAAAATTGACATTGTGATAATTAGGGGTGAGAGCAATGTCAGTTCTGATATTTTACTTACCCCCAGCAATAGACGGCAGCACTTCCCTCTAAGCTTTTACATTCGAGGATTAGCCCTTTTCTCCGCGCATGTCTTCATTTTATGGTACAGGATCATAGAATCACTATTTCCTGACTTCCACTCTCAAATCGCACGTGCGAAATATGTACACCTAAATCTTCCCGTACGAGCTATGATTTCTCTTATTTTATTAGCATGATCATTTCTCCCTATGTAGGATGGCATCAACAAAAACATTTTGCATTTAGAAGACAAAGATGGTTATTGACATTTCGTGGAATAACTCCCCGCAACGAGAAACGCCTTGGTTTTAATGGCTGCCACACCACTGGTGTATCTCTCCCCATACCGTGCAGCAGTACACCAGAAGAGTACCAACAAGCGTAATGTAGGCAGTCTTCGTACTACATCAGTTGCAGCTTCTAAGTTTTTTGCCAATAAAACATAGTGTCTGGTTCGCATTCCCCACAACATTTTCTATCTGTTCTTTTCAGTTTAGCAAATTTGACTGATTTCTCATGTAACAGAGTGGTTTTTTTAGTATTTGTGTAGAGGACCTCACAATTCTTATTCTGTAGGGTCAACTGCCGCTTTTCGCGCCGTACAGATATCTTGTGTAAATTATTTAGTAATCCGTTTTGATCTCCTGTGGACTAGACGATAAAGGACAGTACCATCTCCAAATAACGCAAGAGAGATGCTCAGATCATCTCCTAAGTCGTTTACATAGATTAGGAACAGCTGAGGGCCTCTAACACTTCGTTGGGAAACCCCAGGTATCACTTCAGTTTCAGTACATGATTTCTTGTCAATTACTACGAACTATGAGATGTCTGACAGGAAACCACACATCCTGTCTCACAAATGAGACGATAATCCACAGGCACGAAATCTGATTTGAAAACTAGCGACTGAATGCAGTGAACACTGTCTTGAAGAGGAGTTATAAGGTGAACACCAACAGAAGCAAAACAAGAATAATGCAGTGTAGTCGAATTGACTGTGCTGATGCTGAAGCAATTAGTTTAGGAAATGAGACATTAAAAGTAGTAGATGAGTTTTGGTATTTGGGCAGCAGAGGAGAAGATATAAAACGTGCACTGGCTACAGCACGAAAAGCATTTTTGAGTACGAGAAATTTGTTGTTATGTACAGTAAATTTAAGTGTTGGGAAGTATTTTCCAAAGCTATTTGTCTGGAGTGTTGTACGGAAGTGAAAGGTGGACGATACGCCGTTCAGAGAAGAAGAGAATAGAAAGTTTTGAAATGTGGCGCTACAGAATAACGCTTAAGATTAGATGGGTAGATCGGCTGACTACTGAGGAGACAGTGAACTGAAATGGGTAAAAGACAAATTTGTGGCACAACTTGACTAAAAGAAGTGGTCGATTGATGCGACACGTTCTGAAGCATAAAGGAATCGTCAGTTTGCTAATGGAGAGAAGTGTGGGGCTAAAAACTGTAGGAGAAGACAGAGTCTTGAATATGGAGGTATGGGTCTAGAAAGGTGTGTACCGTACCGAGACACCAATGTCTCCCTGCCTTTTGCGGGCAATGGCCTCCAGACATACAGATTGAACCGACACGCACCCTGTTTTTTTATACGTGGCAGTCTCTGCCGTTCAAGCGACCAGCATCCATGGTTGTGCGTCGTTACGGGATACAAAAAGGACGACAGCACGCGGAGTTAATGAAACGACTGTAGCCTCCGCCTGTGGAATCATCCACCAGCAAAATCCCTAATTGCTGAAGAAAGATCGGAGCGTTCGCTTTCGTTGAAACGCGGTAGTCGCCTAATGGGGGAAGTCGGCGGGCGCGCCACTATACTTTGGGCGGCGCAGCCAGGGCCGCCGTTTAGAGCCCGTAATGACAGGGTCGGCGCAGCCAGCTCCGGCTACCGGCTACCGGCTTTACTCGTGATCACGCCCTGCCGGCCACGCACACTTCTGTTAGCCGGAAGCTCCTTCCGCGGAACTACGCTGTCGCCCATCAGCCGCCAGCTGTTAACGTCATGTCGGCAGATTCGACTTAACGAGTGTCATTACCCTGCCGTCACAGTGCTGTGAACATCTGTCACGTTTGGAGAGCTTCGTCAAGCAGTTTCTGTCACTGCAACTAGTAAAATAGAGGGTGACAATTACTGAACTACATAAAAAAAACGTGAATTAGTTACAAACTACTGTATGCACACATTGGCACTACAGATATTCGGATTTAGGTTATGACATGTTCGACATGTCTGCCATCATTGGCGCAGACAAACGGCGAAATTTTGCATGACCCACTGAAGTGTCGGAACATCGATGCTGTCGATGACTTCCTGAATCGCTGTTTTCAGATCAGCAATGGTTTTGGGGTTATCGCTGTAGACCTTGTCTTTAATATAGCCCCACAAAAAGGAGTCGCAAGTGTTCAGATCCCGAGAATATGCGGCCAATCGAGGCCCATGCCAGTGGCCTCTGGGTACCCCAGAGCCGGAGTGCAGTCCCCAAAGTGCTCCTTCAGGACATCAAACACGCTCCTACTTTGATAGGTTCGATCTCTGTCTTGCATGAACCACATCTTGTCGAAATCAGGGTAACTTTGGATAATGGAAATGAAATCATCTTCCAGAACCCCACAGGTACCGTTCGGTGGTCACCGTGCCATCTAGGAATATAGCACCGATTATTCCGTGACTGGATATTGCACGCCACATAGACACCTGTTGCGGATGAACAGACTTCTCGATCGCCAAATGTAGTTTGCCAGGCCCACCCAAATGCGTCAATTTTGCTTACTGATGAATCCATCCAAATGAAAATGGGCTTCGTCGCTAAATAAAACCATATTCGCATCGAAGTCCTGTTCGTCAGTTCTCTCGACAATAGTATTGGTGAAATACAAACAGTTTTCCATGGCCCTGGGGATTAATGGCTGATTGGTTTGAATTTTGTGTGGGAAGAGCTGCAGGTATGAAACATAAATTCGTCGCAGTGTCTCCCTGTTGATTTCAACCTGTTGTACCGCTCGTCCGATCGATTTTCTTGGGCTGGTTTCAAACACAGCGCGAGTCTTCTCGATGTCTTCAGACGGACGACCGACATTGCCAACACTGTCATCACGAACACTGATCGTTCTCTCAAACTTGCGAATCAAATTCTTGATTGTTAGCACAGCTGGAACGGTTGTCTGCAGCTTGAACTCGGTCACAAACTTCCATTAAGCCGCTGTTGGACCGTTATTGCTCGTACAGTAGGCCTTCACAAGCGCTATACGCTGTAACGTGAGATTTTCATGTGCAAATTGCCGACAACAAAGCGCGTGGGCGTGCGCATACGAATTCCCATCATGTCCCGCAGTCAACGGTGCAGTTTGTAGGTCCTAAGGCACACAGTTGAGACGTTGTGACGATTTTATTTCATACAGTTCAATAATCGTCACCGTGTACATTACACTGTGAATTTGACACAATTTATTACTGACCCTGTAATGTATTTCACTACATGCCTACCCTTTAAACAAAGTACTTGTTAGAAGGCCAGAGGAACAACAGAATGTTAATTTCATGCTCTTGAAGTTTAGGAAATTTTGAGGTAATATTTGTACAAACATCGATTTCGCAATATTAGGGGTAAGAACAAAGTGTGTTCACAGTGCGAGGTCGATTTCAGCGAGAAAAATACAGACTAAGCCGGTGGCGCTAGTGGGCGCTGCGATCGTCGCGCGGACGCGTACGCGCTGTAGCTAGGGTGGCTTTTGCGGCCCAGTTAGAGGCTGGAGCTGCTTCCCGGGTTGACAGACCACACGGTTTGTCGGCCACCAGGCAGGGTGGCCGCCGCGGCGACCATTACTCAGTCTCTGCGCGGCCCGAAGCGCGCCCGGCATTTCTGTCGCGCTAATGACGGCAGCTACGCGCTCGCTCGTTGCGTATGCGCGACGCGTCGAGCTACTGTGCGTCACGGCAGGCGTTCAGACGGCGGCGCGAGAGGTGCACAAAACGCGCAAAGCGGCCGACTCCTCGGCGGAGTGTGACGGGTCGCCTGGAGACGAGGAGTGGCCGGGGGGGCATTCGTCACACGTCTCTGCCGGCCGGAGCGAGGTGGGCGCGTGAATGCGAAAACCGCCACGGCGGCGGCCGGCGCGCTAATGAATGCTATTCATCCGCCCGCACGCGGCGCCCGATTGGTATTTCCGTGCGCCCAGCCCGCTGTGACCAACCGAATACCTGGCGAGAGCACGGTAACGAGAACTAGAAAAGAACGCGCCACGCGGCAGTGCTCGAGACAAAATTTTCTTCCTCACACAGACCTGAACAGGTGGCAAACTGGGAAGGTGACGGCATTTCTTTAACCAGAAGCTCGGTGGAGAAAGACAAAAATATAGTCTCCTGCTCTGCTGGGAAAAAGCCGAGAAGAAAGGAGGTAGGCCCGAGTTCAATGAGGTTGTGGTCATTTGCAGTTGGAGCACTAGGTCCCATTAAAATTGATGTATATGTGCAGACTGAAGCGACGAATGAAAATTTGTACCAAGGCTGGGATTCCAACATAGGTCTCTCGCTCACTAGGCAGATGCGATAACCACTACGCCAGCCTGGCACAAGTGCCTGGACTACCCCAGCACGCCTCCATCAACAATCCAAATTTCAATTCGCACCCCAGCCCACTTTGTATTCCCCCTAAACTCCAAGAGTGTTGCAGAGGCTCTCCTCAGCATCGAACGAAATCGAGGATCCTGCCTGAAACCCAGGCATAGGCAACAAGTGAAACTATGTGGTTTCAGAGACCTTTTCAAGTCTCAAACATCTATGATGTATATATGCTGACTGAAGCTACGAATGGAAAGTTCTACCAAAGCCAGGCATTGCTGCAAATTTTCATACGTAGCTTCAGTCTGCATTTAGAAATCATAGATGTCTGAGACACTGACACCTCCAGATGTCAGACACTCAGATCGGTACCAAACGTTGTGTCGATGGAGTATCAACGAAAACAATGATTTAGTTCTGCCAAGTAAAAGGACTTTTCATAGTTTGTAACAATGTTCCTTTGACAGTCTGCTTTCGCTTCGTTAGTTGAAAGTAGCTAACTTATAGCGTACATTTGTACAGATAACTCCAAACCTATCTATACAAATGTACTCAATAGGTTTGCTACTTTCAACTAACGAAGCGAAAGCACACTGTCAAAACAACATTGCTACTCTGAAACGTCCTTTTACTTGACAGAAAAATGTTCTCCCATATACTAATTTCATGCGTAATCTGTTAAAAAAGTCGCCGGCAGCGGGTTTCGAACTCGTGACCTTCTGTACCACGACCAGACGCTCTGCCATCTTCTCCACCAGAGATCTTCCGACTCAGGATTCACAGATACGGTTTGCCTGTACTCCGTATTACCTTTTATCTTGTACTGGACGGCAGCACACAGTAGGAAATAAATCGGTGTTTTGGTTGATACTCTATCGAAACGCAATGTTTGGTACCGATCTGAGTGTCTGACATCTGGAAGTTCGGGTGTTAGAGACGTCTCTGGAACCACATACTTTCATCGGTTTAAATACAGCCATTCAAACCTAGGTCAACGAAAGGAAAATAAAATAAAATAAATAAAAAGCACGGAAAATGTGCCCCTGGTTGAAAGTAGAGTGAGCTGAACCCAGCGACTTCTGTATGAACACCATCTGATCAAAAGTATGCTGCTACCTGTTAATGGACTTATGCCAGCCCCTTCTTTCTCAAGAGCGGAAACCTGAAAATGTGCTGTATTGCACGTCCGGGTCTGGATCGAAGTCGACGTTCTAACTCATACCAATGGTTGACATTTTCACTCTGCAGCGGAGTGTGCGCTGGTATGAAACTTCCTGGCAGATTAAAACTGAGTGCCGGACCGAGACTCGAACTCGGGACCTTTGCCTTTCGCGGGCTAGTGCTCTACCATCTGAGCTACCCAAGCACGACTCACACCCCGTCCTTTCTGCTTTACTTCTGCCAGTACCTCGTCCTCCTACTTTCCAAACTTCACAGAAGCTCTCCTGTGGACCTTTCTATACAGCCCAAGTCGGGACTCCGGGCAGGTCAGTCCAGTTCAGGAATGTTACTGCCCACAGACACTTATTATGACAGGGTGCATTACCATCCGGATCCAGTGTACACAGCACACAATGCTGTAAAACGAATCCTTTCGCATACAGGGTTTTCTTAAGCACAGCAACCGGACCACAAGCTAACCACGAAAAATACACCCATATTGTAAGACCAGCTCCTCCTCCTCACTTCACTGTTGGTACTAAATTCTTCCCTCGCATTGCCACAAGGTATAGCGTGATTCTCCACTCCAAATCACTCTTTTTCCAGCCACCCACTGTCTATTGACGTCGCTCTCTACACCACCTCGTGCGTCGCTCAGCGCTGACTACAGACATGTGTGGCTGATGAAGAGGTTCGACCGTTCAGCCCCTAACGCACAGTCACTGCGCCAGCTGCAAGGATGGTAGCACTTTATAAATCACGTGTGATTCCTTCGGGGGATTTCATGTGATTTTTTGCAACCATCCTCCCCAATGCTAGAAGGTCGCTGTCCGTCAGCACTTGGTGTCTGCCTGGTCTCGGTGTAGTTGGGGCTGTTCTTTAAGAGTTTTCATCACGTGACCAACAGTCGACTTGGGCAGCTTTAGAAGGGTTGAAATGTCCCTCGTGGATTTTTTACCCAGGTTTCGTCCAGCGACTAGTCCAGGCTCGAAGTCAGTCAGCTCTCCTGACGGACTAATTCTGATGTTACGAACAGCACAGTATTCCCCGCCCCTTGCGGTCAGTTTCTCATTACGTAGGTGTGCAACGACTTTTCATCACAACTGTACGCGTGTGCCATGTCACAAATACTGTAACGCTTTAGTATTTTCATTCATGCCGGGCGAGATGCATACTTGCGAAGTGCAATTTTTAAAGTGTTCAGCCAACCGAGAGTACATGAAGATTCCCGAAGAGGATTCCAACAGAAGGATCGAAATCGTTAAATACTTTGAAGACGAACGTTACAAAAGATGCCGTGTTCATTAGTGTCCCCTATCCAACGGACGAAGTATCAGTAAAGTCGGGGTCATATGGTGTGGAGGAAGGAAACATCGTTCTCAACGGATGTCCATACCAGTTTGTCGATTTGCTTTCATCGCAGTTTCCTACGTCCACATTATTGCTCTTACTTCCTTGTTAGTCTTTCTGCCGATGCTGTTCCTGTACTCTTTCATACAAAATCCATTTCCAGAGATACTTCTGATCAGTCATATTAGCACTCACAATCCCCACCTCTGATCCAAAGCACAAGAGTAATACAAAGTTTAGTGGTTGGTTCAAACGTCTCTGAGCACTATGGGACTTAACATCTGTGGTCATCAGTCCCCTAGAACTTAGAACTACTTAAACCTAACTAACCTAAGGACATCATACACATCCATGCCCGAGGCAGGATTCGAACCTGCGACCGTAGCAGTCGCGCGGTTCCGTACTGCGCGCCTAGAACCGCTAGACCACCGCGGCCGGCAAAGTTTAGTGTACCAAGTCATTTGTTATTTCGATCTTTTTAAGTTACACTTAATTACATTAGCCGTATTGTATGAATGCGAGGGGACAACGAAACTACTTAACATAAAAAACTACTGTATTTCAGTGCTTAGTACTCATTATAGCTTATAATTTTCTTTCAAAACACTATTCACTGGAGTAGAACAAACTATCCAGCAGAATAGAACGAGTTATCGAACAGCCTTGGACTTCACCCTATAATTTACATGACGAGTACATCCACACCCTCTTATATGACCCCTTTCTGTATTAGTGGTAGCCGCTTGAAGTCTTGGAGAGGTTGTGTCATGTTCATGCTTTTCACTATTTCTTGAGAAAAGAGAAAAAGTTATAATAATTTTTGTTAATATACGTTACTTAAGATTTAAATTTTTGTACTTGGCTCATAACTGTCTCATCAGTGACGTGTATTTCAAACTCATTCAGTACGAGTTACAATGGTAAAGCTGGCGTTATTGTTGTTATGCCTTCTGAACTGACTTAGGCAGCCACTTGTAAGGATCTACAGTTTACCTAGAAGTCCAAACCACACTACATCTCGGCAGTTTTCATATACACAAATCATTGCCACCTGTGAAAGTAACTATAAGAGACAGAAAAATTCGCTAAGCTCACTGAAGATGGCAACCCGACATCTGGATCTGTAGTCTGGCATCTACCCACCGAGCGATAATTATTGCAGCAACGTCGTATTTAACAATATCTTCCATCAGTACTTGACCCTTGAACCACTGAGAATATCTATACATTCATCTTTTTGCACGTTTCCGAACTTGATATTTTATAGAAGCACAGCAATTTTTGTTCAGTTAATGTTGCATTGCCGTGTCGACGCAGTTTCATATTATCTATGGGACTGGGATTTTTGGATCACATCACAGCTACACGAGGTCGGCCACGGGCTAAAATGCGAGGAGCGTTCAGTAAGTGATGCAAATATTTTTTCTCGGCTTATTTTGGTTCAAAATTGTGAAATTTGTTGTGTGAGATAGTGGAATATTCCCACTTCAGCCCATATATTTTCATGAAGTTCCGATAGGTGGCGACGCTGTATGTAGCCTTCAAAAATGGTGTCTTGGACGCAGGTTCATTCCAAACAGAGAGCTGTCACTGTATTTCTTTTGGTGGAAAGCCAGAGCATCGCAGACATTCATAGGCGCTTGTAGAATGTCTACGCAGACCTGGTGAGCCGTGTCATCGTCCCCACAAAGTAGTGCCAACATGTCCCATCTCCCGCATGCCAGCCGGCCGTACACAGCTGTGACTCCTGCGACATGGGACGTGCGGACACTCTTATTCGAGGTGATCGACAGGTCGGTGCTCAGTTGGATGGCTCTGTTGACAGCGCTGACACACTCGTCAATCATTTGGACTAATTAAAGGTGTGTTCCTGCTGGGTTCCTCTCCGCCTAAAAGAAGACCATTAAGAGCAACAAAGGACCATTTGTGCGGAATTGCTTGCGCGTAAACAAAGCTGACCGTGACATTTTTTGTCGAACATCCTCACCGGCAATAAAACACGGGTGCATCACTTCAAACTGGAAACAAAACGGCAATCCATAGAGTGGCGCCACACCACCTCACCACAGAAGAAAAAGTTCAATTCCGCACACTCGGCCGGTAAAGAAATGGCGGGCCTGCTGGGGCGCTGATGGCATTATCCTGATGTCTTCCGTCATGGTGCAGCGATAAACCCTGAAGTGTATTGTGCTAGCTTCAGGAAAATGAAGAACAACTTCTGCGTGTTTGTCGCCACAAAAATGCAAACTAACTTCTACATCTCCGTGACAACGCAAGGCCTTACGCAAGTCTGCGCACCCGAGAGAATCCCTCAAAACTTCAGTGGACTGTTCGTTCTCGCCCACCACACAGTCCAGATCTCGCACCTTCCGACCTCCATCTGTTTGGTCCAATGAAATACGCAGTCCCTGGGAAACAGTACGTGGATGATGGTAGGTTAATGACGCAGTAAGACACTGGCTCCGCCGTCGAAAAGTAGAATGGTGCCTTGAGAGCATACAGGTCCTCGCAGTAAGGTGGCGTCAGGCCATCGCATTGGACGGAGATTACGTTGAAAAACACGGCCAAAAGAGTGGGGGATTATACGGTATGCTGGAGTCCTAAATAAAGCCAAACTTCTTTCAGATAAAAATGTATTACATTACTTATTGAAGGTTCCTCATAACTGCCACTGACGCTACTTCGGTGGCTTGCACAGCGATGTCGCTACTACGAGCATAGTGCACCGATTTGCTGCGATGCTCACGCCAGCGGTAACGCGCCGGGGACCGAACCCGGGACGCCAGACCGCGGAGGCGCTGATTAGCGTCGCGTATCGAGCGCATCACCTGGCGTCGCGGCGCCGGCCCGGACCGAGTCTCGCGCCGCGGAGGCGGCGTCGGCGGCGGCGGCGGAGGCGGCGCCTTTGTTCGGCCGGGCGCAGACGCCGGGCGCCGGCGGCGGCGGCGCCGGCCCCGAGATTAATGGATCATTTTTCTTCTTTTCCCGCCATTCGGGGCGCGCTGAAACCCAGCGAGGTCCTACCCTTTCAACGGCCTCTCTTCCCGCTAAGATGGAGAGAGAATATGGGCGCGGGGAGAAGAGGGGGGTAGAAGTTTCCAAAATGATTCCCACACTCCGGTTCCTCGCCGTCCCTCCCACCGAGTCGCCGACAATTCCTCCCTCTTTCCCTCGCCGGCCGACACTAGGCGCGCCCCTTCCGCTAAAAACGACCCACTTTTGCATAGGCGCTACAATTCCTCCTAAGAAAGAAAAGAGAGAGAGAGGGAGACGGAAAGGAATAGTGGAGCAGGGACGAAAGAGCGAGAGGGAGAGCTTTTAACACCAACGAGAGGGACACGGGGCTCCGCGACGACGGAGTGCACGAGCGTCCCTGTGTGAGGATGAAGAAAATGGATTGGAAGGAAGGAGCGGAGGCAAAGAAACGGACACGCGCGCGCGCGTGTGTGTGTGTGTGTGTGTGTGTGTGTGTGTGTGTGTGTGTGTGTGGTGTCATTAATCACACTGCACTGTGAATGCATGCATCGATTAGTGCTCTGTGGCGAGGGGGCAGCAATGATGCAGAGAGGGGTGCCAGAAAGAACGAAGGAGAGGGGAGCAAGAGGTGTGGGGGTAGCAACGAAAGAGAGCAGTCTCAACAAGATCTGCCACTTTTCCTCGTACTCTGTTCCGCACCGCGTTCTCTCCCTGTTTTCTTAGGGTCTCCTGGCACCGCTGTT
Organism: Schistocerca americana; assembly: GCF_021461395.2. NCBI lineage: Eukaryota > Metazoa > Arthropoda > Insecta > Orthoptera > Acrididae > Schistocerca > Schistocerca americana. Next base: position 1,134,333,881 of record NC_060119.1, read on the forward strand.
GTTATTAATTGTTTAGCATCGCTGAGAATAATTATATTCCTACGAGCGGAAAACCCGTCTCTTATTATCCCAGCGCATTTGTACCCAGTGCACTGGAGTCTGTCCAAGGGAACGCTACAATCAGCGTGTGATACCAGTAAGTGGCTGCCTGTTGCCAGTAACCAACGTCCGTTCTAACCCAACATTTCATTGTTCTGTGAAGTCTGTAGTGCGTTTCGTCTATTGCCCAATAACACATCATTTCCAACAATACGACTTTATTGGCTCGATTCTCAAGTGCCACCCATGTATGAGCCATTTAGTAAACTGTTCACATATGTATTTAATAAAAATAAGAAATTTCCATTAGCGAAATTGACACGTCTTGGGAACAACAACAACTAGGAAATTAGATGATTCCAACCTTGTCAGACATATCTTGGCGCAAGTAGCACCATAGTCAACTGCACAAAACAATAGTACACCGCTTGTACACTACAACTTCTTATATATATTAGTAATAAAATTAAAACTTTTATATATCACAACGTAAGAGTCATTCCTTTTCGTCCACCTATCAGATCTATCACATGTAATAAAACCAGAATCTTATCGATTCCAATGCGTCTACAGAACATCACGCTGTTGTCAGTTCTACACAGCAAAAGTCAACTCACTCTATTAACAGAGTTAAGCACTTCCAAAATAATCCGTCCTACGAAAGTTACCCTAAGATTCTAAGACTCTTTCGAACAGAGCCAAGCGGAAAACGAGTCAGAATTGCATCAGCTTGAATCTGCAGCAGGTAATTTGAACGTAATCCTAGAAACTAGGCAACAACCACGTTTTAGGGAAATTTGTGGTAAGTTCCTGTAGGACCAAACTGCTGAGGTCATCGGTCCCTAGGCTTACACACTACTTAATCTAACTTAAACTAACTTGCTCTAAGGACAACACACACACCCCCATGCCCGAGGAGGGGCTCCAACCTCCGACGGAGGAAGCCGCGCGAACCGTGCAAGGTGCCTCATACCGCACGGCTACGCCGCGCGGCCCGTCTTTTAGATTATTATTCCCACGTGGAGACTGCGCATCACTACGAAAGGGGAAAGTTTTACAATACATTGCGTTTACATCTTGTATGTTACCTTGCTACAGGTTTCACCGATTTTAATTTTTTAATTCAAGTAGCTAATCTTCAACGACTTTTATTTTCTTTCCACATTTCTGCACACATAAGTTTCTCTCAAATGGAACATCAATATTACACACCACTCTGGCCTCATCCCATAACTCACGACCGACCGAGGTGTGTTTTCGTTGCCTTGCAAAGGGATTTTATTTTTTAGATGGTGACAAAGTTGCTAGATTCTTAAAGCAAAAACATTTTTTTCAGCCTGCTTTCTATTTTCTCATACCATGAGGCCACGTAAAATCCGACCGATCGTTACGACTTACATACAGTTCATCGAAGCAAGAGAGAAGTCTCTGTCAAAGTCACAAAGAAACACAAAGTATGTTTTTTTTTTCCTTTTAGATTGGCATATTGTCAAACGGATGTATGTGACCTTATACAAGTTTGTAGATCGCCTAAATGCTACAAATATTTACATTGTTGGTTTCAACGATTTCAAATGGCTCTCAGCACTATGGGACTTAACTGCTACGGTCATCAGTCCCCTAGAACTTAGAACTACGTAAACCTAACTAACCTAAGGACAGCACACAACACCCAGCCATCACGAGGCAGAGAAAATCCCTGACCCCGCCGGGAATCGAACCCGGGAACCCGGGCGTGGGAAGCGAGAACGCTACCGCACGACCACGAGATGCGGGCTTCAACGATTTATTACCATCTTACAACATCTTGAGTTTTCACATCTGGAGACGCCAATAAATTGCTGAAACTGGTAAAATGAATTTTTGTACCTATTCGGTTACCCAAACATTATAAACCATTATATAAGTACGCTACGTATGCAAAGCTACATTTGACAAACAAATTCCTTACTTTATAGTGAACTCCTTGTATGTGCCATTTCACGTAGTGCTTCGAGTCAACGACAAAAGATGAATGTCCACGTGACAACTCTGCACCAGAATACGTTACTTCATTCTGCAACTTAGACGAGGAAGCAAAACCTCTACGTGCAGACTATGGAATGTAGAAAGCCCTTTGGGCTCGCCTTTCTTTCGCTCTGATTATTCAGTTCACGAAGATATCTGCAATTACCGTAGTTGTATCGAGTTCTGGTGACAATGTGATTGGTATAATGTTTATTACGAAGGGTTGGGAATGATTTGCGTACTAGTTTCATTAGAAGCTTGTTGCGTGGTTTAGTTAGAGGCGACGCGACTGCATTTACGGTTGTTTTTTTTTTCCACATACAGGACTGCAGCTAGGTGAAGGAAGCTCATTGTGTGTAGATGGCGAAAATGACGACTTTACTGCTGGCACTCCGTGGAACAAGGAGGGTCGTGGATGTAAGTATGTCGGATCGGTGTGGGAGATTTGACTGCTGCTTTTAGGCTATCGAACTCACGTCGGCAGATACAGGCAGAGCAGCGGAACGGAGCCTAGCCTAACCTCAGGGAGAGAGAAGCTCTTAGCAAGCCACAGTATATACTCCCAGACGCTCTAGACTGAAGTTTTTACAACTTCCTTAACTGAGGCGCGACATCCCGGCACCTTGATAATTGTTCCTGGCTGGAGAGAAAGCATTCTTCTGAACCTAGAGGTGATGCTTCCTGAGGACCTTCTTGCTGAGATCATGGAAAACATTTCGCCACAGCGGCACAGCATGATGCCCGTCACAACGTCGCCGGGGTGGCTCTTACGTTTTAAATCTTAGAGTGACACAGGCGTCCTCGCCAAGCGGCATCCCATGCGCATGGGACGCCGACTGGGAGGTCAGAGGACATGCCAGTGGGCGTTTATTCTGTGTCACGTATGGCGACACGACTGGAAGAGGAGAATTTTCCCGTCTTCTTGAGGGAGGCCGGAGAACGGAGAATTTTGCGATTGGCGTACGAAGGTGTTGACGGATTATTGTTGGTTGTTTTAGCTTCTTCAGAGTACTCCACTTCGAGTTGTTAAAAGTCATTGGGAAGAAACCGGGAGGACATCTGGGCGGAGGCCACTGTACGAGTAAGATTCGGGCCTATGCCGTGGAAGATGTTGGATCATTTGTAGGCCAAGGGCCACGATAGGCGTCAGAGCGGAGATTCGGGTGTAGACGCAGGTCCACCGTTCTAGGCGAAGCAGATGTGAGCTGGTGGCCGAATTGCTGATTCCACATAGCGACTGGCGAGCATTCCACAGCTCTGGCCCACTAGGAATTTTGAAGGTGTATTCTCACCATACATGGCGACAGCTTCCAAACAGCAGCAGTCGCTGCCCAATTTCCATTTTGACGTAGCTTGCAGCTTTGTAGTTCACAATCACTGTTAAAGATTTACTTTCAGTCAGACCGCATTATCCACCCACTCCCCCAGCTTTGTGAACTGTCCATAAATGCAAACAGTTCATTTCATTGCACAAGGACTTGGATGTAAACGACGACGTTTATGACAATTCAAGTGTCATACGCTTTGCTGTAGTACATTTACAGTTACTTAAAACCTCATCTGTTATTTCGGAAGATTTTTTACCTTATTCATCTCATTCATTTATTGGGACTTGGTAGGAATTATTTTGGAATATTATACATAGTGTCAATTCACCTTCACTGCTAAGGGCCACAATCAGTCATCCGCGTGTGAACTTGCAGTTTTGCTACATTCTACAGTACTGTAGCTAAACTGTGGATCTCTGCCGTACGATATCTCAGGACAAAAGTTCAATAGAGGTATGGCACATAGCTTCCACCAAAGCAGAAGCGTTGTAACTACGTGCCTTCTACTGTGACTCTGCAAATCATAGTTCAGCTGAAACGTGGTTTTTCTGACAGTAATAAAAACCGTTCAGGAATAAACGTACCGAGAAGCGACTGTTAAGAATTCTAAGATCCTTAAAGACGACCTTCCAAAATAGCGGTTGCCTACATCACGCAGTATTCTGAACTCTTCAGTTCTCTTGTTTAAGAACTTTGTTTACTTTAGGTGCACTACCCCATAAGAGAAAAGAGAGCGTAAGCCTCGACGAAGCAGTACAGCCTGCCTGTGACAAAGCTTTCGCGCCCGTAGCGAAAAAATTCGCCGGCGTGTGGCGAGCGGCGGTAGCTGGCGCCGGACGTGTCGGCCGCAGCGCAGTGAAAACACCTGCCGCTGTCAGCCGTAATGACAGTATCGACCGCAGATTCTCCCACGGGACGCAGCTTGCTTAAACACAGGGGGAGACAGAAAAAGCGGCCGCAGCAACAGCCGTGTTGCTCTACGAATGTGGGACGCATCGAGGCGCTCATTAAAGCTGAGAAGCAGCAACCTGGCCGCTTTTCTTATGGGTAATCAATGAAGTAACACGAATTACCGACAGAAACGGCCTGGCGGACCATCAGCTGGGGTTGCGGATAACTGTAGGAACAAGCGAGGCAATACTATCCCTATTACTTATTTTACGAAATCGTCAAGCCATTAATTTGCCGGATATAGACTGGGAGACTCAAACGTTCATAACGGGTGGCAGGGACAAAGAATCCAGTGAAATTTTTTAAGTGCTTTATCTGAAAACTACCTTGAGCAGTTAAACAGAGAACCGACTCGTGGTGGTAACATATTAGACCTTCCGGTGACAAACAGACCCGATCTATTTGAAACAGTTGACGCAGAACAGGGAATCAGCGATCATAAAGCGGTTACTGCATCGATGATTTCAGCTGTAAATAGAAATATTGAAAAAGGTAGGAAGATTTTTCCGTTAGCAAAAGTGACAAAAAGCAGATTACAGAGTACCTGACGGCTCAACACGAAAGTTTTGTCTCAAGTACAGATAGTGTTGAGGATCAGTGAACAAAGTTCAAAACCATCGTACAATATGCGTTAGATGAGTATGTGCCAAGCAAGATCGTAAGAGATGGAAAAGAGCCACCGTGGTACAACAACCGAGTTAGAAACCTGCTGAGGAAGCAAAGGGAACTTCACAGCAAACATAAACATAGCCAAAGCCTTGCAGACAAGCAAAAATTACACGACGCTAAATGTAGTGTGAGGGGGGGGCTATGTGAGAGGCGTTCAATGAATTCGAAAGTAAAGTTCTATGTACTGACTTGGCAGGAAATCCTAAGAAATTTTGGTCTTATGTCAAAGCGGTAGGTGGATCAAAACAAAATGTCCATACACTCTGTGACCAAAATGGTACTGAAACAGAGGATGACAGACTAAAGGCCGAAGTACTAAATGTATTTTTCCAAAGCTGTTTCACAGAGGAAGACTGCACTGTAGTTCCTTCTCTAGATTGTCGCACAGATGACAAAATGGTAGATATCGAAATAAATGACAGAGGGATAGAAAAACAATTACAATCGCTCAAAAGAGGAAAGATCGCTGGACCTGATGGGATACCAGTTCGATTTTACACAGAGTATGCGAAGTAACTTGCCCCCCTTCTTGCAGCGGTGTACCGTGGGGTCTCTAGAAGAGCGTAGCGTTCCAAAGGGACGTCGAACAGATGTAAAGAACTATAGACCTATATCTCTAACGTCGATCAGTTGTAGAATTTTGGAACACGTATTATGTTCGAGTATAATGACTTTCCTTGAGACTAGAAATCTACTCTGTAGGAATCAGCATGGGTTTCGAAAAAGACGGTCGTGTGAAACCCAGCTCGCGCTATTCGTCCACGAGACTCAGAGGGCCATAGACACGGGTTCCCAGGTAGCTGCCGTGTTTCTTGACTTCCGCAAGGCGTTCGATACAGTTCCCTACAGAAGTTTAATGAACAAAGTAAGAGCATATGGACTATCAGACCAATTGTGTGATTCGATTGAAGAGTTCCTAGATAACAGAACGCAGCATGTCATTCTCAATGGAGAGAAGTCTTCCGAAGTAAGAGTGATTTCAGGTGTGCCGCAGGGGAGTGTCGTAGGACCGTTGCTATTCACAATATACATAAATTACCTTGTGGATGACATCGGAAGTTCACTGAGGCTTTTTGCGGATGATGCTGTCGTATATCGGGAGGTTGTAACAATGGAAAATCGTACTGGAATGCAGGAGGATCTGCAGCGAATTGACGCAAGGTGCAGGGAATGGCAATTCAATCTCAATGTAGACAAGTGTAATGTGCTGCGAATACATAGAAGAAAGATCGCTTATCATTTAGCTACAAAATAGCAGGTCAGCAACTGGAAGCAGTTAATTCCATAAATTATCTGGGAGTGCGCATTAGGAGTGACTTAAAATGGAATGATCATATAAAGTTGATCGTTGGTAAAGCAGATGCCAGACTGAGATTCACTGGAAGAATCCTGAGGAAATGCAATCCGGAAACAAAGGACGTAGGTTACAGTACGCTTGTTCGCCCACTGCTCGAATACTGCTCAGCAGTGTGGGATCCGTACCAGATAGGGCTGACAGAAGAGATAGAGAAGATCCAACGGAGAGCAGCGCGCTTCGTTACAGGAACATTTAGTAATCGCGAAAGCGTTACGGAGATGATAGATAAACTCCAGTGGAAGACTCTGCAGGAGAGACGCTCAGTAGCTCGGTACGGGCTTTTGTTGAAGTTTCGAGAACATACCTTCACCGAAGAGTCAAGCAGTATATTGCTCCCTCCTACGTATATCTCGCGAAGAGACCATGAGGACAAAATCAGAAAGATTCGAGCCCACACAGAAGCATACCGACAATCCTTCTTTCCACGAACAATACGAGACTGGAATAGAAGGGAGAACCGATAGAGGTACTCAATGTACCCTCCGCCACAAACCGTCAGGTGGCTTGCGGAGTATGGATGTAGATGTAGATATTAATAGCATTTGCGGACTGATATAAAGTATGTAAATGCGGTCTAGAATACGCTCTTAGAAAAATTGAAGTTACCGGGAGAAAATACAGGGTCAAAAGTCCACGAGCAAGTAAAGTTTTAATTACTACCTAAAGAAAATAAAGTCGCGTAAGTATTTCTTTGTATGCAGTCGTGGCACACATTGAAATCGCCGTGCCACAGTGCCGAAGCACGTCGACAGAGGAGCCGAACCAAAATGGTTCAGGGCACTTTATAAGGTGGGGGTCTCGACTTACCTGCTTTTGCTCCTCTAGCGACGTGCTACGGTAGGAAAAAAATTATTATTTACCTAACTGTACTTTCCCGAGACAACAAACTTTATGACTAAACAAATCACAGCTTGTACAGAAACCAGACTGCTCCCACAAGAAATGAAAGGAAAGTAGTAATTGAGAAGAGAGAGAGACAGTTTGCAGCTTATCCGCCAAGTTATTAGTTCTGCGTGTAGAAAAAGTAATCTACGAAACTAAAGCGAGGTCTGTAAAATCGATTAAACTTCGTGGAGAAGAAATAAAAAAAAAACTGAAGTTTGTTGATGATGCTGTAAAGCTAACAGAGATGGGAAGGGACTTGGAAAACGAGTTTAGTTGATGTCTTGAAGATTCGTTATAAAAATGAAAATCAATAAAAGTTAAATAAAGGTTATACGGTTTAGAATAATAAAACCAGGTAATACTGAGAGAAATTAGAAGCATAAGAGATGCTAGAAGTCAGTCATGAGTTTTTCAATCTGGACGGAAAAATAGCTATGGTAACAGCAGTAAATAAATATAAAATATAGACTGCAATAGCGAGAAAAACGTTTCTGAAAAAGAGAAGTATGTAAAAGTCGAATAAAAATTTAAGTAATAATAACATTATCTTGGAACTCTTCCATCTGCTCTGTGTTTGCTTAGAAAAACAACAATATGGGAACTGTGAATCCGCCTTGATGCAAAACACATTGTTATTTGTTTACTTATTTATTCTCCACACTAGTTTCTGCGACAAATATAGCTATCGCCAGTGGGTTCTTTAAATCTTATTTATTGAACGTCATGACATGTTTTTAAGAATTGCTGTCGCTGTTTGCGGCACATTTTCTGTGCTTTTATTGTTGCCGTTTTTCTCTGCGTACATCATGTAATCTGCAAGTTCGTTGGACGGCATGCAGCTAATTCTGTACACAGGAAAACAAAACTTTCGCACGTTTTTATGATCCAAAAACGAGAACAATTCTTAAAAACTTGTCATAACGTACAATAAATAAGATTTAAAGAACCTACTGATGATAGCTATATTTGTCGCTGAAACTAATTTGGGGAATAAATAAGTAAAATATTAAAGCGTTTTTCATCATGACAGACTCACAATTCCCTTATTGTCGTTTTTACAAATTTAAGTGTTAGGAACGTTTTTGCTAAAGCATTTGTCTGGAGTGTTGTCTTGTACGAAAGTGAAACGTACACGATACCCAATTCATGCAAGATGAGAACAGAACCTTTTGATATGCAGCACTACAGGAGAATGCTGAAGGTTAGACGCGTAGCTAGAGTAACAAATGAGGAGGTACTGAACCGAATTGCGGAAAATGAAGTTCATGGTGCAATCTGAGTAAAAGCTGAGATCAGTTGATAGGGCGTATTCCCGGGAATTGTCGGTCTGGTGATGGAGGGAAGTGTCTACTGAATACAGAAGACAGTGGGTGAAGGGTGTGCTAATTACTAAGATGTGAAGAGACTTACACAATATAGACTAGCACGGAAAGCTGCATCAGACCAGTCTTTGGAGTGAGATCTACAACAACAATCTGTGAACACAGGTCGATGACTATTGGAGGCACCAACAAGTGGCGGAGGTGTTAATTAGAGGCGCTAACAAGTATCGATCAGCCCGTCAGATAGGGGAAAAAAACACGTCGTCTGACAGATTAGTGTCTAGAAATGTTCGACAATAGCTAAGACGGCGGGGGAGGGGCGACCGTGGGAAGACGCGCCGCGGGCTGAAAGGTCGGGGGCGCACAGTGTTTTGTAGCGGCCGTATTTTTGCTCCGGGCCCGGCGAGAGAGCAGCCTCCCGTCGATTTTCGCACGTCTTCCTCCATCATTCACCATTGTGATCGATTATATATTAGAGTATTCCAATTCAAGAGCGTAAGAGGTTTTAATAACAACAAAAAAAGCGGTGTCGAGGAGGTGCCGGCGAGCAGCCGCTCCGGTGGGGTGGGGGCGGACTATTAGTCACGGCCATCAAAACACGCCTTTGTTCTGCTGCGCGCCGCCATGAGTGATGGGCCGAGCTGTCCGCCGGCACGCGCCGGGCATTAGTTCAAGCCTCGCCGCCGGTGGCGGCGTCATCAACACCCCAGAGCCGCCGCCGCCATCGCCAAATTCAATCACCTGGCGGAGGCATCCTCTGGATATAGCTGCTGCGGATGCGTACGAGCCTGGTGCAAGGGGAACACCACCTCATATTCGTAAGCTTATCCGTGTTGTGACTTTTCCATGGCATTTATTAATTGCAGAAAATAAATTCCACTCCTGCTCCCATTTCTATTACAAATACATTTACTAGTTTGCGAAGATTAGCCCGCAACTTCCAACAATCGCAACCACATAGTAAAGTAACTAGCCTCCAGTTTTAATTGCAGCTGCGTGGGTTGAGGTGCCATGTCACGGATTGCTCGGCCCCTCCCGCCGGAGTTAGAGTTCTATACGCGGCCTCTATTAAAAATGAGCCACACTTTCTTAAAATTCTCCCAATACTCCGAAGCCGTCCATTCGTCTTCCCTAGCACCGCCCTGACGTGGTCGATCCATTTCATACCGCTTTACATCTATAATTTTCAATGCGATGGGGTCCGCAGCTGCGATGAATTTTTTTGAAAGATTTCTTGGACCCTCCAGCTGCCATTCTCTTTATCTCATGTACGATTATACAATTTAGGCCTAAGGCCATTTTCAAGTACCTAAAACGGAAGTATCATACATTGGATATATTAGTGACGGTTGTGATTTTGATGTAGGAACAAGATACTTGAAAATGGCCTAAGGCCTAAATTGTACAATCGCACATGAAATGAAAAAAATTGCAGCTGAAGGCTTCAAGAAATCTTTCACAAAAAACCGCTTTCCATCGTTACGCCCGGATATTTAATCGATGCGACTGTGTCGAGCAGCACACCACTAATGCTGTAATCAAACTTTACGGGATTTTTTTCCTATTCATCTGCATTAACCCACATTTTTCTGCATTCAAAGCAAACTGCCACTCATCAAAACGCACTAATAAATACTTACCGTGCCGGCCCAGCTGCAGTGAGAGGAACCGACGCTACTTTCCCACCGAAAGGAGTGAGCGAACAACCCCAACATTAGCAGATGGCTCGACTCTTGAGGGGAGCGGTTGTCCATCGTTGCATTTATACCTTTATGCGCACGTTTTAGTTTTAAACAAGCGGTCAACGGAATTCAGTGAGTGAATAAATAAAATCAATTGACACATTTGAACAGCTGGAATCAGCGCGTTAATTTATTTATTTAAATTATTTTCGCTGAAAATTATTTATTACAAATATTAAAATGTTCTTTCATTTCATTCACATTTGTTATAAAGTTTTCTTTTTATCTTTACATCACCGGAATCCACATACACCACTCAAGAGTCCTACTATATTTACTCCTTCCGTTACCACTCTGCGCTTTTCACTTATTTTTATAATACCGTTTTCCAACTTTTCATTCAATAAACATACAGTGAAGTCTTACAAGGATTAATGCAGAACCTTAGTTGTTTCATAGGTGATGACTTGTCTTGGCACTTTTATTTCCAGATCAGTTTTGTCTCCTCTTATCGGAAAATTTCCCAGTACACATGGTCAGCACACAACAGAGACACAGGTGCCTTACGTCTTGTTGTGCGACACTGTCGCCTGTTGCCTTACATCACCGAGCAGAAACTGTAAGTCACTTTGTAACCTCCTACAGTCACACATCTTGCCTTCATCCGAAAGTTGACAACAATCGTTCCTGGTCTGAGCAACAACCAGGCACAGTGCCGCACCACGCTTCGCCCGACCCGCTAAACCACCCGATTTGGTTGGGACTATTCGTAGCAGCGGATGAAATGCCCGACATTGGACTGTTGATGACTGGAAACATGCTTCCTGGTCGCAAGAGTCTCGTTTCAAATTGTATCCAGCGGATGGATGTGTACGGGTATGGAGACAGACTCAGAAATCCATAGGCCCTGCATGTCAACAGGGGACTGTTCAAGCTGGTGGAGGCTCTGTAATGCCGTGGGGCGTGTGCAGTTGGAGTGACACGGGACTCCTGACACATGTAGATAAAGACTCTCACAGGTGACACGTACGTAAGGATCTTGTCTGATCACCTGCATCAATTCATGGCGATTGTGGATTCCGACGGACTTGGGCAATTCCAGCAGGACAATGCGACACCCCACACTTCGGAATTGCTACAGAATGGTTCCAGGAACACTATTCTGAGTTTACAAACTTCCGCTGGCCACCAAACTCCCCATACATGAACATTATTGAGCATATCTTGGATGCCTTGCAGCGTGCTGTTCAGAAGAGATCTCCACCCCCTCGTGGTCTTACGGATTTATGGACAGCCCTGCAGGATTCATGATGTCAATGCCCTCCAGCACTACTTCAGGTATTAGTCGAGTCCACGTCACACTGTGTTGCAGCACTTCTACATGATCACGGGGGCCCTACACGACATTAGGCAGGTGCACCAGTTTCTTTGGCTCTTCGTTGTATAACGTATTGTTGGGAATGTGACAGAAGCACTGTTGTGCAGAGGGGAGGCAGCTGCGGAATTCGGATATGAGCGGATAAATCATCTGAATAGACAAAGTGACAAAAAAAAATTAGGACAGCGCTGCGACAAGGCAGTCAGAAATCTGACGAAAATGCTGGTAGTGCGAAGTTCGCTACTGCTCAAAGGCTTACGCGTGACTTGCGCTCTGGCAGATGCGCTGGTCCCGGCGGGAAGCACGGCACACATCAGTCAGCTCCAGCGCGCGGGCGCGGCGACTATCTGACGAGTCGTACATTACCGGCACCACAGCCGTAAATCACGGCAGATAGACGCGGGCCACGGGCCGCCGGCCGCTATCTGCAGGTGCCGCGTGCGGCCGACGACAGCCGGCGACGGCGCAGACGCGGGAGCGGGCGAGGGCGCGCCCCGGCCACGTGCAGATAGCCGCAGCCGCGCACGTGCACGTGCACGGCCGGCCTACCGGCGACGGGCTCACGGCTCTGCAGCCCCAAAGCCGGGTACTAGAAGGCCTGACGACCCACTCCTACAACTACTCTCAGACTCTGATGCTACCTGTAGCTCGACATGTGCGAGTAGCCCATAGTGGCTTGCCTTCCGTGTATTCTATTCCAAGAAGTTTTGTGACTAAAGATTTATCGCTTGATATTTATTTTATACGTGACATGTAAGTACTGACTCTTTCTTGTACTGTCAGTCAGTACTTACACTTAGAAAAATTTTTTCCTACAATTTTTGTACTTTTTTATAGCCCAGTTTGAACATCTTACTTCTGATGAAGGCACTCATAGCATTGCCGAAACCTAGGTCGAAAGACTTTTTGCGACCGAGGGCTGTTATTACTTTAATTTTAAAAGAAAATACCTTTAGAAGTGGAATTATAAATACGGCTCCCTTTGGTATCTATGTTAGCGTTAGAAAATTGTACGTATTTTGTGTAAGAACAGCTGTAACCGCTGTACAACGATTAAAAGGCCAGATACGACAGGTCCTAAAATTAGCGAAAATATACGCCAATACCCTGGTTCGAGCCCTCCAGTTCGAGAGCTCTCACCCAACATAGGAAAGCGATGTTACACCGCGCTGAATGGAGACACTTGCCATATGTGATTACAGCGTTGCAAACTGCCGTTTCTAAGTCTAATTTCTACTGAAAATTTGTACAGCACAAAATGTTGTCACAGACATTTTTGTATTTCCATAATGCAAGGAATCGCGCGTATTTTTCTTCCCTTGTAAAACTTAGAGGGTTTTCGCTGTGTGAAAGGGCTCCACGTATTTCGCTCACTTCACTCCAGACGAAGGTCAATGTTAGAGACAACTCAGTTACTAAATACAGACATCGTTCCTGAGAAGGTCTTACAGGTCACATCAGCATTACAGAGGGGCGTTACAGCAGCTCCCCCGGTGATTGACGAGGAAAGTGTTGCTTCCTGAATCTAATCTATTCCTTTTATTTGCTCTTTCCAGGTGAAGGGCAGCGACCGGAAGCAGGAACCGTACAGTGCCGGCCGCTGCTGCCGCCGGCATGCAACCCGGCAACTTAATCGAACCTAATCCCAACAACTTAGATGGGCGTTATTAAGGGCGCTCCGGCCGGAATTCAAGTTGGAGGATTGCCGCCATCAATCCTCTGCCCCCGTCACGATTCCTGTCGTTACCGCCTGGTCGAACGCCACGGCCTGGGCATAGAATGGCCGTCGCACACAACTGCGGCAGTAAAGGCAGAGAGACACCCGTTCGTAAGTACGGCGCTACATGTCCTCGCCTCACTTCTCAAAACGCCCTAAACACTAAATTCGCAGAGTGGGCAGCAAAGGTGTTTGAAACACAATCCACGTCAAATGTCACTTGATGAAGGGCACAGTCTGTGAGCGTGCTTCATACTTTCCACCACTCTAGCGAGTGTACGGCACGCAAGAGTAATATCTTTGGTGGATGTGATTGCGGAAGTGGAAGCAGTGTGCAGGAAGACAAGGGAGGACGAAGTGATAGCTTGTGGGGACGTATGGGACAAGGGATGTATTTGAGTGGTCTTTCCTTCTGCATGAACAGTGCAGTCAAACAAACTCCGTAAAAATGATGAAAAGTATCATAAACGACACAAATCGTCCACCGTTTTTCCTCGTGGAGGCTTTCTCCCTCAACTGATCCCTCAAATGGTTCAAATGGCTCTGAGCACTATGGGACTTAACTTCTAAGGTCATTAGTCCCCTAGAACTTAGAACTACTTAAACCTAACTAACCTAAGAACATCACACACATCCATGCCCGAGGCAGGATTCGAACCTGCGACCGTAGCGGTCGAACCAATCCCTCGCTGCGCAGCACAAATGCAATGCGGCAAGTAATACAGCATTTTAAATTTGTGGGTGACGTGGCGCAGAACCCTACAGGTTAATCTTCTGAACAACTGACTTTTCAATTACGAGAGTTACCTGTAGGCTGGGACAAAAATACATGTCAGTAATCGTGTACAGTTTTACGTCACTGCTCCCTACTGAAAGAGAATACATGAATAAACTCGCACGTCGCCCTACGTCCGCTTACAAACGTACGGGAAGTAGTGAGTTGACACTGACTAAATAACAATTGTAGACACTGTCTAAGGAACAGAAGTGATTGATTTTTAAAACTAACCTTAAAAAAAAGTAAACCGCGAATTATTTCGACTTGGTAATAAATTTTAGTTATACAATCATCTTCCGACCAATTCCTGTTTAAAATGCCCATAACGTGAATAAAAAGTTATAGGGCAACAAAGAATGAAGAAAACAGTGTTATAATATCTACAGTGAGGTGTCAGCGTCGTCCAAGTTACATCTTCTAGTAAGTACCAGCAATTATGGGGAGCAAAAACATTTTACAGAGCTCTTCATAATTGACATATCTATGAGGAGATTTCAGTTTTTCATCGTACTACAATTTTGTACACGTATTATATTAATTCCTTTTAACTTAGCAAAGGAAAATAAATCGCCTTTGGCCCTTTTGAAGATCAGTCTAAAATATAAGTATGTAAACAAAAAACAGCCATTCAGTAGCGTACTTCATTGTATGGAGGGTATGGGATATCTGTATATTAGCAGCACTAAACAAGAGAAATATGACAAAGATAAACTGATTTTGAAATGTTATCGGATATTCAGCAGGGTAGCTTCGTCCAAATATGTACTATTCCGGCAAGTTGGCTAGTTGCCTAAATACACACATACATTTGCCTCTTATCTAAAATTAAACATAATTACAGCAAAGAAGGTTGAACTGCGACAAAGTTTATCATAGAAAAAGAACAAAGTACGACAGCTTTTCTCGGGAATGTAAATTTGTGGTAAGATCTTATGGGACCAAACTGCTTAGGTCATCGGTCCCTAAGCTTACACACTACTTAAGCTAACTTAAACTAAATTACGCTATGGACAAAACACACACACACACACACACACACACACACACACACACACACACACACACACACACACACACACGCACGCCCGAGGGAGGACTCGAACCTCCGAAAGGGGGACCCGCGCGTCTCGGGAATGAACCTCTAGCAAATGAAGTGACATCGACAAGTGCAATTTAGAATTCTAGTGAAAAATGAATCTTAGATCAACGACACACAAAATAATTTGAACAAGTAGATACTATTATTCACTGTCAACATATTTATTATTTGCAGTTTCATTTCGGCTGTTTTTCATTTTCAAGGAAATATATCAAATGCCGTGGCACGCATGAGCAATATTACACGCGAACAAAATGGCCATGTACCCTTGGGAAATCGAACTATTAAAGACAAGAATGGGATAAAAACAGGTTCGTCCAACAGTGCATTTCAGTCAACATTAATTGGAGAAAATAAAGGTGCGAATGCTCCGTGTGTTATAGGCAATGGCGTAATAAAGACTTGAATAAACCATGGGAAAATTTTCTTCACACATTGTACAATAATTTATACCGTACCAGACAGTCGTTGTCCCACATAGTAACCGGAAGTCTCATAGGCGTAACAACCCTAAACTTTTGCCTTGTTTACTGTAATCGTAACTCTATTCTTAGAGCCACATTAGTTAAACATTCCACAGCCATAACATTTTAAATACATATTTTACTAGCTCGGACTCTAGTCACAATTCACTTCCGCCCAATAAGACGAAGCAAGCCTGACTGAGCTCGATCCGTGCACTTTAACAGCAGTGGATGACAAGCGGAGTCATTTCGTATTCCGGGAACACAGACAAAGTTGTTTCCCGGCTCTGCTGATACGTGTCCGTCAGACGGTTATTCGAAAGGCAATTAGATAGATTGCAGTGCTTCGAGATTAGATACGAAAAGGGGGAAAAACAGCCTGAAATAGACTGAGCGCCCTGTCGCACCGCCATCTATGCGATTCAAGATGCCTCTGATGCAACGCGCTCCGACACCCATACAGACATACTTAAGAGACCTTCGCGAACCGTGAGAGCTGCTGTAATGGCCAGGGAGCGCTCTGCCGCTCATGGTTGCATAACGCTAGGCGCTGCTGTCCTGCCTCAAGGGCAGCCAGCGAAGCTTGGCACACGTGTCTATTGGGACTGACGTAGTCGCAGATTCGCTGAAGCTGGCGAGAGGCCGGTTCGTTTATTTAGCAAGAACGCCACCTAGAAATATACTTCACCGAATAAACACAAACGTGAACGTTATCGACTGCCTCAGATGTGGATAGTGACCCAAGAAGAATTATCATTAACTACAAACCCTGCCGCTATCGTATCTATACAATCTTACCACAAAACAAGTCAAAATATTGTACAGAAAGTCAGAAATTTATTCCAGATAAAGTGTTGAAAGCAGTTGCGCAAATACTCTAAGTAGGCAATTACACTAAAGAGCCATAGAAACTGGTACATCTGCCGCAGAAGTGCCGCAACGCGATGTGGCATGGACTCGACTAATGTCTGAAGTAGTGCTGGAGATAACTGACACCATGAATCCTGCACGGTTACCCATAAATCCGTAAGAGTAGGAGGAGGTGGAGATCTCTTCTGAACGGCACGTTGCTCAAAAATGGTTCAAATGGCTGTGAGGACTATGGGACTTAACATCTGAGGTCATCAGTCCCCTAGAACTTAGAACTAATTAAACCTAAATAACATAGGGACATCACACACATCCATGCCCGAGGCAGGATTCGAATCTGCGACCGTAGCGGTCGCGCGGTTCCAGACTGAAGCGCCTAGAACCGCACCGCCACAACGGCCGGCTCCGCACGTTGCAAGGCATCCCAGATATGCTCAATAAAGTTCATGGCTTGGGCGTTAGTGGCTAGCAGAAGTGTTTAAACTCAGAACAGTGTTCCTGGAACCACTCTGTAGCAATTCTGGACGTGTGGGGCGTCGCATTGTCCTGCTGGAATTGCTCAAGTGTGTCGGAATGCACAATGGACATGAATGGATGCATGTGATCAGACAGGATGCTTACGTATGTGTCACTTGTCAGAGACGTATCTAGACGTATTGGGTCCCACACCACTCCATGTGCACACGCCTCACACCATTACAGAGTCTCCACCAGCGTGAACAGTCCCCTGCTGACATGGAGTGTCCATGGATTCCTGAGATTGCCCCCGTACACGTACAGGTCCATCTGCTCGATACAATTTGAAACGAGACTCGTCCGATCAGGCAACATGTTTGCAGTAATCATCAGTCCAATGTCGGTGTTAACGGGCCCAGGCGAGGCGTAAAACTTTTTGCGTCGCAGACATCAAGGATATACGAGTGGGCCTCCGGCTCCGAAAGCCCATGTCGACGATGTTTCGCTGAATGATTCACATGCTGACACGACGGCCCAGCAATGAAATCTGCAGGAATTTGTGGAAGGGTTGCACTTCTGTCACGTTGAACGATTGTCTTCAGTCGTTCTAACTAACCTAAGGACCTCACACACATCCATGCCCGAGGCAGGATTCGAACCTACGACCGTAGCAGTCGCGCGGTTCCGGACTGAAACGCCTAGAACCGCTCGGCCACTGCGGTCGAGCCACCTGTTTGGCCCAATGAAGGATGCACTCCGCGGGTAGTAACGATCAAACAAGTCGCTGTCTCCGACGACGACCAGTGGAGTGGTACCATGCAGTAAGGTGGCGTAAGGTCGTCGCATTGAAAGGAGACCATGTTGAAAAATACAATTTTCTAGCCAAAAGAGTCGGCAATAATATGGTGCATTGTTCGAATCCTGAATAAAACCAACGTGCTTTCAGAAAAAATTGTGTTGCATTACTTATTGAACGCTGCACGTGTATGTCCCGTCTTCGTTATACCTTTTTTCATTTTTTTTAATTTAAATCATGCTGCACCATTTCATACTGTCGAACTGTTTGCTCGATCGGGAGATCCTAAGAAGGTGCCTTGATTTTCCTCCCTTATGCTTATTTCAATGAGATAATTTCCCTCTCTTGGTCTTCCATTCTTACCGTTGCCTCTCGCTTCTGGCAGGTATCGCACATTGCCCATCTTAACCTAGTGTGCATCGGGATAGTGCGGCTAATGAAACGGATGATTACTGGAGAAGCGCCCCTCCCACGGCGGCGTCCCTCGGCGAGCCGCGCCGGACCGGGCGGGTCCCAGCGGGAGGCAGTAATTACGCCCACTAAGGCCGGCGTAATCGAAGCGTGGCCGGCGCGGCGCGGCGTGTGGTGGCCGGCCAGTGGCCGCTGGCCGCTCCGCCGACCCGACCGTCGGCCGTCGGCCGTCGCTTCCGGCCGACCGCGCTAACCCGACCCGACTGCCGCAAACAACGACGGCGCCCGACCGCTCCTTGGCCGCCCCTACCTGCCGCGCCGCTGCCTGGGGGTTCCCCTGCGAGCCTCCCAGTGGCGCGCCCGTAGCCGCTCTCTGATCCAATAAAGCAGCGAAAGTAACGTCGTAGCACGGTCGTGAGGAACACGAGCGACCTGTCCCGCCTTCACTGGTGCTGCTTAGTTAGCGTCACAAAAAAAACTCCGGTCGAACAGGCTTCGAACTGCACAGTGTGTTTTCACAAAATACAGTGCCAGTTTATTTTCAGGGAACAGCATAATAATTATTCTCTCTACAAAACTACTGATTCTGCTTGATGAATGTTAAGTGGAAGGTAGTTCACATATACAGGGTGAGGCAATTAAAACTGTTTGTCGAATATTTGGCGATATACACGTCGGTTTAAAAAAGTAGTCATAAACGTTCTTCACTTAGAACAAGGACATCCATAAACACAACGCTCGGACCCCCTGCACCACCCCCGTGTGCGGGAGGGGGGTGACTTTGAAATCTTAAATAGGAAACCCTATTCTTATTGCAAATTATTATTCTCCGTGAAAAAATGTGTAACTTTTGTATGAAACATTTCTTTCGTTTCATGATAGATGGCTGGCTCTGAGCACTATGGGACTTAACATCTGAGGTCATCAGTCCCCTAGAACTTAGAATTAATTAAAGCTAACTAACCTAAGGACATCACACGCATCCATGCCCGAGGCAGGATTAGAACCTGCAACCGTAGCAGTCGCGCGGTTCCGACTGAAGTGCCTAGAACCGCTCGGCCATTGTAGATGGCGCTGTAATCGGCAAACATGGAAAGGAGGTGACAATTGTTGCAAACCAGTAATATCTCACAAAAATACGCATCCGATTAGGAAAATCAAAGTACATCATTTGATATTTGGGAAAATGCTACCATGTGAACCGTCTACCCTCCCGCAATGCATTCATAGACTACGTTTAGCGTTACCGCGTCTGACCGCGGACTGAGCGTATGATTACGGTCAGTACTTCATTCGATTTTGAGAGGCGTCACATGATAGCATTATAAAAAATATCAAGAAAGTACCTCAATTGTTTTAATCGGATGTGTGTGTGTGTGTGTGTGTGTGTGTGTGTGTGTGTGTGTGTGTGTGTGAGTGAGAGAGAGAGAGAGAGAGAGAGAGAGAGAGAGAGAGAGAGAGAGAGAGATAGCACCGTTTTGCGACAATTGTCACCTTATTTCCTTGTTTGACGATTACAGCGCCATCTGTCATGAAACGAAAGAAATTGTTTCCTACAAAAGTTACATATTTTTTCACGGAGAATCCAAATCTGCTATGAAAATACGGGTTTCTAATTAAGATTTCACAGTCCCCACCCGCCCCGGCTGTGGTGCAAGGATTATGTTAATGGATGTCCCTCTTCGAGGTGAACAACGTTTATAACTTTTTTTTAATCCGACGTGTATTTCATCAGTTATTCCGACAAACGGTTTTAAACCCGTCAGCCTGTAAAAGTAATAGGAGTGCACGAAGAATTGAACCCTGTGGCACTCACTCCGTGATTTGTCCCCGGTTACTAAGGTTGTTTTCTCCTTCAGACATTATTTGAAATATTCAGTACAATGTTTTGCGTTCTGTCCGTTAAGTATGATTCAATTCAGTTTTCTATAAAGTCATCAATACCATAAAAGTTTTTTCTAAGAGAAACTGCACAAACTGATGCCTCGGAGAGATTATATAAAATTCCAACAGTCGACATTTTGTTTTTTAAGGCTTTTAATATTTGATGAGTGACTGAGTACACAGTTTTCTTATTCGAACAACACTTCTGGAATCTAAACTGTGACATGCCAGATCGTTCTCTTATTTCACTGCATGTGTAAACATGAACATAAACATTCGTGTGCATACAAGAGTGACGTAACACTTGACTGGAGACGAGTACAGTACGGCAACCTGCGCAATATTTTCACTGTAATTGGTGCGAATTATCACAGTACGTAATGTGCAGACAATACGTTGAGATGAATTATGCACAGATACCTGGGGATGTAATATTCTTGCTTCTAATGAAATGTCACGTCCTCCTGTCGTTCAAACAAGGAGTAATTTATTTTTATCAACGTGAAGTGACATTTGGCAATACGGTTGGATATTCAATGAACGCACACACGAGGCGAATAAAGGCCAACTCTTCATGAGTACTGTAAGATGGTATTTTTTGATGAATTGTCAACGTCCATGAAATTCACCAACAGGCGTGTAACTTAAGATGTTATTTTATTTTAAAGGCTACCAGTTTCAGCATTTCATTGAGCCATCTTCAGGACCCATATGTATCTCTCCAAACAAACCAAAATGTCACATAAAGCCACAAAATTCAATCGTTAACTAGTGTTTCATTGGAAGACAGTCCTTAACTGTCAATATTTGTTACATAATATTATTACGTACTTAAGAGTCTTCCGATTTTGGTGGAACAGTGTTAGACATCATTACTCGTGCAGTAAGTGCTTCTGCAGCGAAATGGGAAATGTAATCGTTAGTAACAGAAAGTATCAGTATGTGACGACTGCCACCGCACCAAGCGGTAGCCCTTCAAGGGGATTACGCAAGCTGTGCAGGGAGACATATTAATACACAGAGTTGCAGCCAGACTGGAGAGGCGGCCAACACGTGCACGAGAGTTGCGCAAAGTCTGGCCAGGTTGACTGCCGCGACTGGCTTCCTGCACCGCGACACCTTCACCTTCACTTGCTGCAAGCGGCCTCTCCCCACAATAACCGTAACGCCCCTGTCTCAACATAACTGTAACATCCGCCCAATAAACATGCTTTCACCTTTCCCCAGATGCATCTCTCTCATCCATTCAAAAATCATTACAGTTACCGTGTTGCCTGCAAAGCACCATGAAGTGTTTACTAGGCTTGCATATATCATTTTACATAGCAATGTGACACCATAGGTATGTTTCCTGCGTGCGTTGGGCACAAAACAATGGTCCCAACGAAAATCTTAGCAGTTCTCACGTTGTCAGTCGCACGTAATTCAAAATGGTTCAAATGGCTCTGAGCACGATGGGACTTAACATCTGTGGTCATCAGTCCCCTAGAACTACTTAAACCTAACTAACCTAAGGACATCACACACATCCATGCCCGAGGCAGGATTCGAACCCGCGACCGTAGCAGTCGCGCGGTTCCGGACTGAGCGCCTAGAACCGCGAGACCACCGCAGCCGGCCGCACGTAATTGCCAGACCAATAGTGCAGTATTTTGCATCATAATAGCACGCACGAACTGTGTGAGAACAAGAAATACGTAAAATGAGTCTCTCAACCTATAACTGCGTGAAAAAAAAACGCAGATTCAGAAGGATGTAGGTTGCAGTAGTTATTCGGAGATGAAGAGGCTTGCACAGGATAGAGCAGCAGGGAGACCTGCATCAAACCAGTCTCTGGACTGGAGACCACAACAACAGCACGCATGAACTGTGAGCAAACATATTTAAAATTAGTCTCTCAGTCTATAACTGCATGAAAGGACACGCAAAAATATTCAGCACAGGCAAAAATATATACGTAAACTGTTAAAAAATCTGTACGTGAAATATTCAGAAACGAAAATGTATATCATTCCAGAAAAAGAGATGCCTCCCATAAAAAGGTGAAACACGTGCGGCAATTAAGTAATAATATTTGACCAACAGGAAGATTTAATTTATAAACGAATATCTGCAAACAACCGACGCTTAACCATTGAAGTGCTTCATGGCGTTGATGTTGGAAGTAAACGTTTCTACGAAGAAATGAAGGACAACCGCCGTGGCTAAACTGAAGACTTCATCGTCCAAATGACTTAATGCCGTCAAACTCTTCGCTGCCACAACAGTACAGCAA
Organism: Schistocerca americana; assembly: GCF_021461395.2. Classification (NCBI taxonomy): domain Eukaryota; kingdom Metazoa; phylum Arthropoda; class Insecta; order Orthoptera; family Acrididae; genus Schistocerca; species Schistocerca americana. The sequence goes on from NC_060119.1 coordinate 1,134,356,249, forward strand.
TCACATATGACAACTGGTGCCGTGCAGGATTAGCCGCGCGGTCTAGGTACTGCAGTCATGGACTGTGCGGCTGGTCCCGGCGGAGGTTCGAGTCCTCCCTCGGGCATGGGTGTGTGTGTTTGTCCTTAGGATAATTTAGGTTAAGTAGTGGGTTAGCTTAGGGACTGATGACCTTAGCAGTTAAGTCCCATAAGATTTCACACACATCTGAACATCTGACAACTGGTCGCAAGCAGATTACTGCTCAAATCTCACTTTTTGCTTCCTATGACTAACGGACGTCAGGATCACCGAACAGAAACGTGAGACTACAAACTCATTGCAACCGTTGCTGCAAGAACACGAGGAATTTATTTGCAAATTTTCCACTTTACATAAAAGGCGTAATAGGTGAATCTGATACTAAACGTTGACTGCCTCAGCCTGTAGCCTATTTTTGTTTCCCTGTACCACAGGTAAAGCTGATTTCTCGCATTTATTTCGCTATCTGAAAATACAGTTGCCAGTTACGCACCAAAATTATTTTCAAAATATCGTTCCGAGAAGCTATTCAAATTCGCAGAAACGTTCCCATACAGTTTACAATACACTTACTACTACTACTACTACTACTACTACCACCACCACCAGCAGCGTAGCTACACAAAACTTCTTTTCCTTCTCGATGACTTCCTGAACAAGATACTCTCCAACAAACACAAAGCCTACCGAGAACACTATCTCTTGCACGAGTGCGATTATAGAATTTTACGAAAACATTAATTAGTAGCATAAGGCCGGAAGCTTCTCCTGCAATTTTAATTCAAGGACCTTGACAAGTTTCAAGCATTCTTACGCTCCGGAAAGTTGTTAAAACGTTTTGAATAGTAATTATACATCACTTTGGTTAAAAAGGAAAATTACTTTTGCAAATATTTAAGACATACCAACCGGTCCCTCCAACATGACAATGATCTTAATCAGCTACTGACGCAGTGGGCACATACCTGAAACAGAAGAACAGAAAATTAGTCGCGCATCTCTACGTTAACACAGTATAGTATGCTTTTATTTTTTTTAGCTACGTCGAAATTGCGTTTTCCGACCACTATACAGGTTGAAGATGAGGTCTGACAAATACAATCTGTTCTATTCGATAATGAAACGATTATTATTGTTATTACTATTATTCTTGAAACTTTCTGGCGGATTAAAACTGTATGCCGGACCGAGACTAGAACTCGGGATCTTTACCTTTCTCGAGCAAGTGCTCTACCAATTGAGCTACCCAAGCACGACTCATGACCCGTCCTCACAGCTTCAGTTCTGCCAGTACCTCCTCTCCTACCTTCCAAACTTAACAGAAGCACTTTTGCGAACCTTGTTATCTTGTATCAGAAACATACATAAAACACAATTTATACCATTACTGACAGATCAACACAATTTATATAATTTTTGACCAAAATTTGGCCACTTCCAGTGCATTTTCCGTTGCTTGATGAGGGTCTTCTTCTGTACAGGCGGCTGGACACAGTCGACAGCGAGGCATATGTTGAAGAAGTCCTTTTTAGGGCCACAGATACGCATTATCTCAGTCAACATTGAAATTAAACAATACAACCATGGAATCAGATTATTGACAAACTGTGTTTCTTTCTTTTGTGTTCGTGGAAAGCCTTTCGTTAAGAATTTGATTCGCACTAAGATACTTCTATAACGTCTTTCAAGGAAGTTGGAATGCAGTGCCAGCTTTTGCTAAAGATTTGACAAAAGGAAAGTAAGAAACGCCTAAGTCCCACACACACTCATAGCCGCAAACGAGCCACAGAAGACGGTAGCAGATCTCTCTATCAACCACGTCCCACGTCCCTGAACCCGCTAGTTACACCGCTTTCTCCAACTTCAAGCCAATGACTGACTCCAAAATACTCGACTCTTCAATACAGAACGAAAATACGTCAGTCGGCCATCTGTTTTACTTTATGTGACGTCTGCTTCACAAGTTTCTTTGCTTTTGACAGAGATATAGCTCGAACTGTACAGCTACGTCAGACACAGGCCTATTGGTAACATATTTATAATAGCTAAAGTTATATGTAAAAGCTTTGAAGTAAAACCATGTAAGGTTTGTGTATACGTATTTAATACTGCAGACGAACATTCGAGCTACTTTGCAGACGTGGAAATACACAATGCCGTCCTGGACACTGTTCTCCTGCAAGTGGTTCTGAAGCGTCAGATATGTATCTGTGTCGCGTGGATGACTGCTGGATGAGTCCTTGTGCGGTGCTGCGTTGTCTCTGTGTTGTTATGAATGAAGGGAAAGGAGAGGGTGAAACCCAGTGCCGACAACAGCCCAGTGCTCTCGTCTAACTGCAAAGGGGCCGTCGAAGATAACGTCCCCATCCGACGCATAAGCATCAACAAGTCCTCACTCCATGAGAGACTGCGAAGCGGTCTGGAATTTTACCCACGATACTGCCCCATAGTTTGGTGATCACGAACTGTGTCCACCAACTCTCTTCCCCTTGCCCGCCAAAAATCTGCGACAGAAGTTTCCTGTACCACGAGATTCCAACCGTGTATCACAAAAGATTTCTGAAGTTTAGATGGGTAGATCACGTCACTAATGTAGAGGTATTGTATTGTATTGTATTGTATGTTAACCGAGGACCTAGAAACGACGGAGAGGCTCCGTCCCCGCCGCAGCCGCAGTGGTCCACAACCCCACGACGACTACGGCAGTCCGCTTCACCCCTCCGCCGCCCCACACCGAACCCAGGGTTATTGTGCGGTTCCGCCCCCGGTGGACCCCCAGGGAACGTCTCACACCAGATGACTGTAACCCCTATGTTTGCGTGGTAGAGTAATGGTGGTGTACGCGTACGTGGAGAACTTGTTTGCGTAGCAACCGCCGACATAGTGTAACTGAGGCGGAATAAGGGGAACCAGCCCGCATTCGCCGACGCAGATGGAAAACCGCCTAAAAACCATCGACAGACTGGCCGGTTCACCGGATCTCGACACAAATCCGCCGGGCGGATTCGTGCCGGGGCCAGGCGCTCCTTCCCGCCCGGAAAGCCGTGCGTTAGACCACACGGCCAACCGGGCGGGCAAAGTAGAGGTACTGAATAGAATTGGAGAGAAGAGGAATTTGTGCCGCAACTTAACTAGAAGAAGGGATCGGCTGGCAGGACATGTTCTGAGGCATCAGGGATCACAAATTTAGTTTTGGAGGGCAGCGTGGAGGGTAAAAAGCGTAGAGGGAGACCAAGAGCTGAGTGCACTAAGCAGTTTCAGAAGAATGTAGGTTGCAGTAGTTATTTGGAGATGAAGAGGCTTGGACAGGATAAAACATCATCGAGAGCTGCATGAAAACAGTCTCTGAACTGAAGACCACAACAACACCTGGAGGTCGAGCGCCACTACCCAGGCGTTCGTTTGCGACCTCGACTACTTTGGTGGGCATCCATAACACTGCGACAGTGAAATTATGCTTCAGCTTCTACCGCAACTTAAAACAGTTTCTTCTTTCAAAGAAGACGCTGATTGGAGGATCCGATGCCAGATTTCATCGGAACAAGTGAACACAACCAAACAGCCGTGGCTGTGTGCTGTCATTATCGGCACATTCAGAGCAGAAGCCGAGGTCTCGCGTGCCACTGAAGGGCAGGCAGACCGACACTCAGCGGGTCAAGGTGCCGGCTCCAGCGGCGCAGCGACAACCGGAAGAGCGGAGCGGCCGTCTATTCCCCACTGTCACCCCCCCCCCCCCCCCTCCAACCAGCCGCCAGTCTTCTTCCCGGAAGTTCGCCTGCCGACCGGACGGACGGACGGAGACACTGGCGAAACGCTGCCGCCGTCCTTGTGCGACTGGACTGGCAACTCATCTCCAACGCAGCTGTTCAGTCTGCAAGGCACGACACGAACATGTATGTCTATGGCGAGGTACCTTCCAGCTTGCAGTGTCCATCTGCACATCGAATCAGATTTCGCACTAGTTAAGACATCGGTCTCTTGTAGGAGAATATCTGGATTTTCCTAGGTTTCTTTGAGTTGCAGAATGAGGCCTTCCAGAAAGACACTGTCCAACATCCCCCACATCTCTGCCTTATCGCTCAGCCGCCAGTCTTATAGCCGTCGGGTGGACATACACCCGAAACTTTCCTTTTCAATTTTCGAAAGGGCACTGGCAATTTGCAGGACAGCACCGTTTACTCTTCCTTTACAAATGATTTCCACTATACTTAATACCAGACTGCGTGATGCGAAACGACTCAACAAGATGCTACCCCTCCGCCCCCTTTTTTTCCCTAATGATTCCCTGGCAAGTAGGTGCAATCAAAGAACATCGCCGTCCTTTCAGCCGACTGTGCAGTTGTGAGTATAAGAAGCCCAAAAGGCTCAAGCCAAGATAGCAGCAAGTTTACTACAAAACTACCGATCCAGCTACGAGCAGTCGTCTGGTACACTGGAACGATGTCGTGATGAAACTTTAGGGTCTCGGTACGGGTGCACTGTTTTAGGGTCTTCCGCAACTCGAGGCAGACATTGCTCGCTGTACTAACCCAATCGTGCATTTTTGAGGTTCTTAACAGTTATATTGTCGTGAAAGCAGGTATCGTTCATGTATCGGGATTTTAGGCTACCAATCGTGACACACCCCTATTAAAACTCCTACTTCCAGATTCTTGTGTTGGGTAGTACACGTTAGTAACAGAACTATGTCTATTTGCATGTAAGGGTGCTACACAAAGAGGCTTGCTACCTTAATTACCAATTCACTGCACTACGATATACACTGCACCGTACCTATCCATCCGCCAAAGGGACCGATAACCATTATCGCAACAGAAGAAAAGTAAAAGAAACTTTAATTTAATGCAGTCTCGCACATGCGGACAGGCCCACAGATTCCCGTACTTTGTGAGTAATGAAACACTGTTTTCCGCACTATAGTAGTATTCAGTGAAGGATGGAGGAAGCCGATGTTAAACAAGTACTATCTTAAAAAAGCAAAAGGAAACAAACTAAATCAATGAATTAATTCTTGTTTTGTGGTCTTCAATCCAAAGACTGGAGTGATGCAGCTCCCCACACCAGTCTATATCGCGCAAACGTCTTCACTCATGCATACCGACAACAACCCACATACAATTCAAATTGTTTACTATCATTCCTCAAATAGTTGAACGTTAAAATCAATACGATCCCTTTCGAACCGGAGACATACTGTCACGTGGTCTGCGTCCACGTCGTAACATAATATGGCCACCACTGACCCCAAACTGTGCCAGTTTTGCTGCCCTAAACAAACGAGAGTTTTTATTAGATCTTAATGGTTTCAAGTTCCAATGCAATCTCACATGGCGGTCAATTTCAAACGGAGTGTATATCTCAGTGCGATTAAAAGATGACAGAAATGATTGCGTTGTGTGTGTGTGTGTGTGTGTGTGTGTGTGTGTGTGTGTGTGTGTGTGTCGAAAAAAATATAGGGGTCGTGATGATAAGAGTTTGGTCACGTTGGCAGAGACCAATTTTAAGAGAAGAAAAACAACTTTAGCTGAGGGATTGAATTGTTGTCATAAAATCGCGTGTTTAGCCGGAGAGCCTTCCTTGAAACGACAGAAGAAGGAAGCTCACATGATCCCGAAACCATGGAAAAGAGCTCTCGACAAATCAGCATGTGCGCCACCCTCGGCCCGTACAGAACACTTTGGGTGCTGCAAAATCGTCTGAGAATGGACGGAGAAAGGTGGAATGCGGAGGGGGGGGGGGGGGGGGGGGGGAGAGAGAACTTCTGATCAGTATGCCAGGGAACACCCGAAGACCTACGTCGTCAATACATTGTCACAAGAAGACAATAAAAACCGGCTACAACATTGGAGAACATCATAACTGACCATTCTTTGTATTTATTTTGTTTGTTTTCGTTTTTCCTGCTGCTTCATCGATCGTGATAACAGCTGTAGTGAAAATCTTGTATGTATTTCATAAAGGAAATCTTATGTTATACGGCTATGAAGTCCTTCGCGACGTATTTCTTGCTCAAAAAGTTCAAGGTTATCTTTCTCAATTCAAATACGGACAAAATCCCAAGCTTTCGATGACTGGCGCCCTCATCCTCGTCACGGGCTCAGTCAGACAGCCCCTGACGACAACGACAGAGCCAGTCACCGTAAGCTTGGGATTTTGTCCGTATCGGACACGGAAACTTTACCGAGAACATTTTATCCACAAGGGCATCTTGATGTACGCAATGAGGTGCGCTTTAAAAGTGTGTTCGCAACGCTGCTGTGATACGGTGCACAGCCACACTGCCTGGTCTCATCGGAGAGTGTGCGTCCGTTCAGTGTTCCACAGTACACTCTACCACATAAATATACACCATCTTTGACGAGCATTACGTTTTTATGCTAGACAGACACGTCCGCTGATGTAGACTTGCAGCGTACAGACGATTGATGATGGGCTGTATTACTGCTGTGGAAAATGAATACTTCGGGAGTGCAACTCGTGGAATACATCAAAATGTCCTTCATCGACAGCTGTAGTCTCTGTTCAGCCTCCCTAGAAAACGGCGGAACATTTCAGTTTAGCCAACGTTCAATCGGATCCGAAACCGTAGACGTTTGTACGTCAACATCCGTGTCGCGGCTCATCGAAAAGTAAAAATTTTCGGCGTTCAGCCACATCAACCGCAGAGAGAAGTGGTAAACTTAGAAATAAATAAAAAAAAAAGAAATTAATCCTTTTGAGCAGATGTGACCGCAGAAGCGAGCAGCGTACGGCGGCTTTTTCTGCTGTAAGCATAACGAACTCCGGAAGCTCGCTCCTCATCGTGCGACTTTGATGTTTACGAGGGCGCACGGAAGGACTGGGAGACGGGTGGAGGGGTAAGTCCGAAGGATTAAATATCCCGCAGTTAAACACGAGGCAGAAAACGGCCTTAATCGTTTCGCCACTTGCGGCGACGTACCGAGAACGCCGGCGCGACAGTTACGGCTGTGTGGGGGGAGAGAGACAGAGAGAGAGAGAGAGAGTGTTTGCGACGGCAGAGTGCGACAGTGGGGTGTGACACGGGCGGCGCCTCGCGCAATCAGCGCAATTGAGCGGCCGCGTTCTAATTTAATGCGCGATGCGACTGGGGTCGTTAGCCGGCGAATCATCAATAATGTCTTAATACGTTTAGCGTGGCCGGCTCCCCTCACGGGGCCGATTAGCGCGGGACGTACGCTGCCTAATTCAATAGCGCCACTTGCCGCCACGCCCACGCTGCCCAGCTGCAGCCGCCGCGTCTTGTGCTGGGCTGTGTCCAGCGTCCAGCGTCCGGCAGGCGCCCGAGTCCAACTGTGCTGCTCACAGTCTTACACCACACCTCTTCTGGCCGCCTTGTCTCGCAGCCTACGAAGAACTATTCCACGACGTCTCCACAAACACCATAGGAGGTGAGGGAAAACAGACTGATAACCAGGTCACAGCGTCGAATCGAGCGTAACTTCTCCGGCTAATCACAGGTCGCAAAGTCGCCGCAATGGAACCACGGGGATGAGCGACAGCCGATCAGCGACGAGCTTCCGCACATTGAAACTAACTTGCCTCAGTTGTATCTTCATTTGACACTACATTAGTGGAGTCATAGTCACAGTACATAATTTTTTTTCTTTATAACAGGAGGGCTACATTACTGGTTTCAACGAACTACGTCGTCATTTTCAAATGTAAAACATCAGTTGGAGAATATATAACGGGAATTGTGACCCTACACATGACAACAATACGAGAATTAATGAGACCAGGCAAGCGAGGCAGTGGTAGCACAACCAAGTCACTACAAGTTATGCCCATGCTTGCCCAAACGTTCATTCCATGTCCTAAAGTGGAATAAATAAGAACATCAGGGTAAATATTGCCAAGAATTGTTACATCTACATCTACAGGACTACTCTGCAATTCACATTTAAGTGCTTGGCAGAGGGTTCATCGAACCACAATCATACTATCTTTCTACCATTCCACTCCCGAACAGCGCGCGGGAAAAACGAACACCTAAACCTTTCTGTTCGAGCTCTGATTTCTCTAATTTTATTTTGATGATCATTCCTACCTATGTAGGTTGGGCTCAACAAAATATTTTCGCATTCGGAAGAGAAAGTTGGTGACTGAAATTTCGTAAATAGATCTCGCCGCGACGAAAAACGTCTTTGCTTTAATGACTTCCATCCCAATTCGCGTATCATATCTGCCACACTCTCTCCCCTATTACGTGATAATACAAAACGAACTGCCCTTTTTTGCACCCTTTCGATGTCTTCCGTCAATCCCACCTGGTAAAGATCCCACACCGCGCAGCAACATTATAACAGAGGACGAACGAGTGTAGTGTAAGCTGTCTCTTTAGTGCACTTAAGTGTCCTGCCAATGAAACGCAACCTTTGGCTCGCCTTCCCCACAATGTGTCCTGCTGTGACACAACAGTCCTATGGCTGATATAAATTCATAAGCGTATCATAAATTCATAAGCGTATCAAGCACAGCAGGCTTCCATATGGAATGCAGCACATAATTTTACTACGTTCCGAGTAGTGTGTCAGTCCTACGTGAGAGAACACTGTGTTCCGAGACCCTTTTTTCGGAACATAGTAAAATTACGACACGGGTTCTTGAGGTAAGTTCGAGTTTGTCCACACTCAGAAAGCCTAGTACGGAAACGTGAAGGAGACCTGCGACAGTGTCCGTTGTTCACCGCGGTATAAGGTCACACAGCAGGCGCGCTCCCAGCACACGTGATGCCGGCGTGCAGCAGATAGGCCCGCGCGTCACTGATAGCGCCTCCCAGCTGACTGACACACATTCCCCCGCCTCCTGTACAGTCCGCACAGCGGCGTCGCCTCTACAGCCCGCCCCCACATCCGTACTTCCCACGGGACAAGCAGGTCTAACCTACGCTCTATATGGACCTACTGCAATAGAGGCACAGCTGCCGCAGAGCAAACAGACACATTTGCGAGTAAAAATGTCGTCTTCTCCGCAGTAGCAACCATGCAAGTAATGCAGGCTATACAGCGTCTTTTGTGACTGTTATAAAATTCTTCTTTAGATCAGACGCATTTCCCTTTATTTTAAAGCATCTCCAGGCCTCATTCTACGATCGGCGTTTTTCTTACAGGTGTATTTGGCAAGACCGTAAACAGTTCTCATGTTTTAAATTACTACTATTAAACAGTATTAAATTACTATTATCACCCATTTTTGATTCCTACTTCAACCCTAACGTTATTTTACACACATGTCTTTCATTTTAGCACTCTGCACTTCACTGAGACGGAATATATTTTCTGCTACATGAAAATTTCCGAATTCAAATGTCAAAGGTAATAAATACGTCATAAATGACCAAATGAACATTAAGCAACCAAACGTTATTATAACTAAACACACACAGTTCTAAAAAAAAGCACCTACCCAACCACACACACATCTTAAGCTATATCACCGCTCCCACTAACCATTATTTAAAGAAAAATGTTTCTATATTTATACAGGACGAACCAGAACTCCACCGACAAACTTTCAGAGGTGGTAGTAATGACCAAAAAAGCAGAAATTCGCAAACGCACAGGCAGAGAGAGAGAGAGAGAGAGAGAGAGAGACAAACACAAAAACAAATGACGATTGCATCCCGCGACATGAAAACAAAATACAAGAGCTGTAAGCGGCTCTGCACAACAGGAAAACGAAAATATATTCAGTGTCAGTGAAATGCAGTCTACTCAGTTCGAGGAATAATATTTAGAAGAACAAAAACATGGTTCAAATGGCTCTGAGCACTATGGGACTTGGCATGTGAGGTCATCAGTCCCCTAGAACTTAGAACTACTTAAACCTAACTAACCTAAGGACATCACACACACCCATGCCCGAGGCAGGATTCGAACCTGCGACTGTAGCAGCAACGCGGCTCCGGACTGGAGCGCCTAGAACCGCACGGCCACCGCGACCGGCAAGCCATATTTATTATACTACAGTATTCATCCTTCCGATGCTCTGTGAGATAAAAAGATCCATTCACAAGATTCTAGCATTCGAGGAGATCAATCTTTGTAATGAAGATACAACCCTAGTTCAGTTCCCTGGAACCAAGGGCATTCAATGTATTTAGAGTTTATGAATTGTGAAATTACGCAAGGTTTTGCTCTTCGTGCCATTCTCCTCTTTGTTGTTTCAGTTTCCTGCCTAGTCGAGCTGTCTGTTTTGAACGCAGGGGGTTCGACTGAGCGCGGTTTCTGTTTCGTGTTACAAGTAACAGATCCAACTCTGTGGCGCAGACGCAGCGACACGACCAACCACTCCCGCGAGCTACTATTCCCTGACGGAATCGCTCTGCGTGGTCGACCAAAGGAAATGGGCCTCGGGATCCGCCGATTGTCGCAGACAGCCCAGCGAGCTACTCGATGACAGTCACGAACTGTCTGCTTCATCAGCCGGTAATCCACCAATACGGCGCCCATTTGAATCATTATATAAAAACAGTGGCATTGTCGATATTCCCTCAGAATCATTGCCATCCTTCGGAAAGTCAGCCCTTGACTGAACTATTCCACCTTGTGGAATACCCTCACACTTCAAGAAGAATGCGATACTTCCAATTCCAAAGATCCAGGTGCTGACAGGTGTGAGTACTACCGAAGATCAGTTTAATGAGTCATAGTTGCAGAATACTGATACGAATCATTTACAGAAGATTTGAAAAACTGGTAGAACCCGCCCTCGGGGAAGATCAATTCAGATCCCGGAGAAATGCAGAAACACACGAGGTGATACCGACCCTACGACTTATCTTAGAAGACAGACTGAGGAAAGGCGAAGCTACATTTATAAAGTTGTAGATTTAGAGAAATTTTTTTACAATGTTGAATGGACTACACTCTTTGAAATTTTGAATGTAGCGGGGATAAAATGCAGGACATGAAGGGTCATTTATAACCTGTATAAAAACTAGACTGCTGTTATAAGAGTCGAATGGCATGAAAGGGAAGCAGCAGTTCAGGAGAACAAGAGCTGTAGGCCGTCCCCAACGTTGTTCAATCTGTACGCTGAGGAAGCAGTAAAGAGAACAAAAGAAAAATTGCCAGAGGAAATTAAAGTTCAGGGAGAAGAACCTAAAACTTTGCTGTTCGCCAATGACATTGTAATTCTGTCAGAGACGGTGAAGGACCTGGAAGAGCAGCTGGATAGTGGAATATAGTCCAATTAAATCATGCTATGCTGAAGAAATTACATTATGAAATGTTATACTAAAAGCCGTAAATGAGTTTTGCTGTTCGGGCAGCGAAATAACTGATGTTGTGCAAAACAATTCTCGTTTATTCCTCTGGTTTGTGGGGCGCTCAACTGCACGGTCATCAGGGTTTGTACAATGTCCCGACTCTTACACAGTCCAATTTTCACACAGTCTTAATTAGCCACGGCCACGAATGATGATGATGAAAGGATGAGGATAACACAAACACCCAGTCCTCAGGCAGAGAAAAATCCCCAACCCGGTTGGGAATCGAACCCGGAATCCCGTGAACCAGAGGCAGCACCGCTAGCCACTAGACCACGAACTTCGGACGGTGGTGAGATGGGGGTAACTGTGTGTTTTTTTGGGGGGGGGGGCAGAAGGGTGTTAAATATAGTATAGGGAGACCAAGGGTTCAATACAGTAAACAGGAATGAGTAGCATGGAGAGTTGCATTAATTTATAAAGGTTTTCAGTATGTCGCGGCTTGCAACTCTCAAATAGTAAAGAAAAGACTTTTTAAATGTTTTACACTAGTGCTGCTATACTTATTGGCTGACATCGAATTAATCTTCAGGTGGAAGCACACAATAACAACACAGAAAAACTATTTTCTGTAAATTTATAAGCTTTCCTGTGTATAACGACAGCAATTTTCAAATGTTCATGAGCGTTATCGATTCCACTTTTGTCCAAAATTATTTGACAGCACTAAAGACTGATTGGCATCTATATAGCGAGCACATGTAACAACATTAGCCGCAGCAGGAGGTTCCTAAGCCGGCTAGCTCAGCTGGACATTCGAAAATTACCTTACTTTTCATGAACTATCTTGTCAATACGTTTCTCGTTTCAATACTGTTCACCGCTTCTATACCTATTTTACCTTCCACGAGTTTATGCCGAATTGATCCGTGTTTCGCAAAAGAGCTACGCTAACCATACAGCAATCCGACCCACTCTTGAGTACTGCTCGAGTGTGTGAGATTTCCCCCCCCCCCCCCCCCCCTCCCCCCGAGGTGGGATTAAAGGAGGGCATCGAAAACAATTCGGAGGCGGACTGCTAGATTTGTCACCGGTAGGTTCGATCAAAAAGCAATTATTATGGAGCTGTATCAGGAACTCAAATGGGAATCCCTGAAGGGAAGTACACGTTCTTTTCGAGCAACGCTATTGAGAAAATTTAGTGAACCGGCATCTGAAGCCGACTGCAGTACTATACTACTGCCGTCTACGTACATTTCACATAAAGTCGAGGAAAATAAGATAGCAGAAATTAGGGCATATAGACAGTCGCTTTCCCCTCGCTCCGTTTGCGAGTGGAACAGGAAAGGAAATTACTAGCAGTGGTACAACGTACCACTCCACTATATACAGTACGCTGGCTTGCGGAGTATGTATAATGAAATGTGGGCAGATTAATTTGGATTATTATGACCGAGAGAATTGGCGCAGTCGTTAGATAGCAGACTCGCACTCTCGAGGACTACAGTTCGTATGCCCGTCATTCATCGTGATTTACCTTTTAAGCGATTTCCCTAAACTGCTGAAGGCGAATGAGTTTTGTTTTGTCTTCCCTCCCCAAGCGGAACCTCTGTTCCGACTCTAGTGGCCGTCACGGTGAGATGGCGCAAAATCCTAACCTTCCTGCAATCGTTTTCTTTCTCCTGTTTACAATCAGTGGGATAAAATCACCATACAAGAATATTCAATGCCTGAAGATCTACCAGTGCGCATGACGGTCAACAATAATATTAAGTGTCGATAACTGAGTGTTGATTGTGATTGTGATGAAATGCTGACGCAAACTGTTACGACGGGAATGGATGTATTCGTGAATATGATGAGTGTCATAATGATTATGCTTTTCGTCAAATATTTTTACATGTTAATCGCTTTCTGGTTGCATTTTTTTAAATATTTACCAGACTGGCTAGACTGCAGGCAGAATGTAATAATTGGTCTGAAAACTTTAAAATCACCATTAAAGAATGAACGCTGATACCACGGTAGCCTGCCATTCAGACATGGGGGATTGAACCGTAATCCCAACTAGTCAGTTTTACGCAGTATTCAACGCATGAATGCGTATTCTACTCGGACGCACTAAACAGCCAGCTGTTGGGTAACGCTTGGAAAACATTGAAACATTACTGCAGTGAGCGCTTAGTCAATTTTGTGGGAATTAGGCCGTGCTCCAGGGCGTATGTTTGTGCAGAATGTTCGTAACATTGCAACTATTGGACCTTGATAAAACCATAGTGTCAGACGAACGAATCTGTTGTTGCCTGGTCCCAGTGCATGCACTACTGCTGTCGATTTATCCGTGTCTCCCAGACGACGAATGCTCTTGCGTTTCTTAATGCGGCTGTTGATGCTTCTTTCTGTGGTTCCTACGTACAGCAGACAGCATGTGCAAGGGATTTTACATACGCCCACTATCTGATGACGTCACGACCCGACCGTTGCTTTGATACGTATAACCAGTTCGTCTTGCTGACCTTGTTTAACTTTGACATTCTGTCTGTATCTTTATAGCCTCTGATGACGTCTCCAACATTAGGTGGTCAAACGTAACGCTCAGTAATATGCCTTGGACGTGGCCTGTCATTGTTGCGGTCTTCAGTTCAAAGACTGGTTTGACACAGCTCTCCACGCTAATCCATCCCTTGCAAGCTTCTTCATCTCTGCATCACTACTACAACCCACATCGACTGGAAGCTTGGACGTATTTACTATATTCATCCCTTGGTCTCCTACAATTTTACCCATACGGCTTTCCTGCGTTACCAAACTGAAGATTTCAAGATTTTAAACATGGCTGAAACAGCAACTGTTGAAATTCTTCACGGTAAATGATGACAGCCAAAACAATTGCAGGATAAAGATTTATTAAAATTCTTAACCACGGTTTCGTTATATCTAAATATACCTTCATCAGAAGTAAAATACAGCTGTTTTCAGGATTTTAAATGAGATGTCCATGTATTTCGAAACAGCCTTTGAAACCTGGGCAGGTACGTATTTCAAGATTTTAAACATGGCTGATACAGCAACTGTTGAAATTCTTCACGGTAAATGATGACAGCCAAAACAGTTGCAGGAAACCGTGGTCAAGAATTTTTATCTGTTTTGGCTGTCATCATTCACCGTGAAGAACTTCAACAGTTGCTGTACCAGCCATGTTTGAAATCTTGAAATATGTACCTGCCCAGGTTTCAAAGACTGTTTTGAAATACATGGACATCCCATTTAAAATCCTGAAAACAGGTGTATTTTACTTCTGATGAAGGTATATTTAGATATACCGAAACCGTCGTCAAGAATTTTAATAAATCTTCATCCTGCAACTGTTTTGGCTGTGATCATTTACCGTGAAACTAAAGATTTGTTGGTACCTTAAGTTGTGATCCCTTGGTTTAGTCAAATTATGCCATAAATTTCTTCATTTCCCCAATTCGATTCAGTACCTCTTCATTGGATGCTCAATCTACCCATTTAATCTTGAAACATACTTCTATAGTATCACGTTTCATATTCCCTTCTCGGTTTAACCGTTTATGTTCCATGTTTCACTTTCGTAGGAGAATTCATTTTACAGAAATTAGAAAAGGCCCCCTATAATTTAATTTTATTATCGCTGTTAGGATATTTATCAGTTTTCAGAGGAGGGCGCAAATACCACCAGCGGTGAAAGTACACGTCGTGCGGTGTACTCGCGGAAAAGGTACGCAGTGCGTCGGCCGCGTCATTCCCGAGGAACGTATCAGCGCCGAGTGTGGGTGTGAATGAGTACGGAGACGCCGCACGGCCACGCGGAAACAAAACATGGAAATCGTATTATAAATCATACCCTTTCCGTCTCACGATGTGCGCGTGATGTATGAACTGGCGCGGGTGTCCGGGAAATGGGCAACCGCCCGCCAGATACCGGCTCGCCCATTAATTCCGGGCAATGGCGGCAGATGCGCGGCTGCGATACCGGCC
Source organism: Schistocerca americana (assembly GCF_021461395.2). Classification (NCBI taxonomy): domain Eukaryota; kingdom Metazoa; phylum Arthropoda; class Insecta; order Orthoptera; family Acrididae; genus Schistocerca; species Schistocerca americana. Next base: position 1,134,371,502 of record NC_060119.1, read on the forward strand.
GAGCCGGCGACGAGGGCAGTTGCTGGTGCTCCTCAGACAGACACACTGGCGGACGGACGCGGGCCGCCGCACTTCCGCACGCGCTAATGGCGGCAGGCGACGTTATCTGGGCGCGACGCGAGCGCCCATCAATTACCGCCGCTCTGACCTTCCCCACGGGCCGATGCAATATTCACGACCGTCATCAGGGACACGCCACTCTCGTGTCGACGAGCACAACGCCGACACTCGCCCGCCGCCTCCGCTGAATATTGCAGCCGTTCTTCACCGTCGCTAAATACGCCCCACGCATTTGCTCGCCGCGATCGACGAATGGCGAGCCCACCTGACAATGTGGGTCACGAATTTCTCGTATTTCGCTGCTCGATTCACTTACTGCGCTGTTCGATTCCGACGCTACTACAAACGCTCCATTTCTAAGGTTACGTCCCATTCCGAGTTATCTCTGTTTTGCATCTACACCTGGACGAACCGAATTCGCATATAATATGAAACAGGTGAACAGGCTACGAGTCAATTAATTCTAAACGAGGAGAAGATGTGATCGAACGTGACAGTGTGCTGTATTGTGGCCCCTCATTTCTTAAGTGTCAGTTTGGAAGGAAGCAAAAAATGAGAAGTTAGAAGGATAAAATAATGCCATTAGCAAAAATCAACATTTTCGTTCCGTTAATAAATAAAGGCAGTACGCTTTCATTACTCTGAAAGGACCAATGTGGCCGAGGGGTCCCTAAAATTCACTTCTTAAGAAAATAAAATGTGTTCTGTACTTCAAAGTCTTGAAAAGCTCGATACGGTCTGTAACCCAGTTCTTACATCCTGTCTCTCTCTTTGGTGGTTAAACGTTGAGAACAAACACAATCCACTTTCTGAAGTACTGCAATACTGAAGTACTGTATGACGATATCCTTCATTGGATCAGGATTTTTTTTTTAATTAGAGATATAGCGATTTCATTTACGTTCTTATATGACCGACTTCAGTCGTATCAAACGTTCATCCTGGATGGGGTCTGTGGAAGTGACTCGTGGACTGTGGAGGGTAGGTGAGAAGCGTTTCAGATGCGATGCTACAGAAGGATGCTGAAAATTGTGTGGAGGGATAAGAACTGTGGAGGTTCTCGACAGAATCAGCAAGAAAAGAAATGTGTTCGGACATCAGGGGAACAGCGTCCCGTGGTATTAAATGGAATGGTAGAAGATAAAAACTCTAGGCGAAGACCGAGATTGGAATACAGCCAACAAATAACTGACGACGTTGGTTGTAAATGCTACTCTGAGATCAAGAGGTTGGCAACGGAGAGGAAGTCGCAGCGGATCGCATTAAACCGGATGATTGATGAAAAAAAAATGGACATCCACTGCCATTATGCAAATGCAGTAAATCTAGCTGAAAATGACCGTTGATTCGGTTGAAGTTGGTCACGTACAACATAACTGTGATTGCAACAGAAGGAGAAAAATCTATTTCCTCGCTAAGGTCTAAGCGGCTAACGAGCCAAATATTTTTCATGCAAAGCTATCTTATACCAGCATAACTTTCATTAGGCCAACACAAAAAGAAAAAACAAAAAAATTAAACTGTGTCATGCGGCTTGACTGTGGAATATGATCATTAATAACAGTACCAGAATCACAGTGACATCAAGCTATCCAATACTTTCACTGTTAGTTACTAACAGCATGAGAATGCAAGTATTCATGGTAAGTTAAAATATTCTACAAAAAGGTGAAATATCAATTAGAAAAAAATTTATTTTTTGATTTTTTACAGACTAAAGATTATTTTCAATGCACACCATTTTTTTCAAATATAATACCTATTGTTTTTGTTAAAATGGTTATTCAACATTTGTTAGTTATGATTTCCATTTGAAAGTGGATGTACAATTTAAATAAAACTGAAGAGAGCTATTGTATTGAGAACTGAACCAACGTCTTGGTGGTCAGTAGGATTCTACGCTAGCCACACAGCTCCCAGCGAGTAAAAAATGGTTCAAATGGCTCTGAGCACTATGGGACTTAACATCTGTGGTCATCAGTCCCCTAGAACTTAGAACTACTTAAACCTAACTAACCTAAGGACATCACACAACACCCAGTCATCACGAGGCAGAGAAAATCCCTGACCCCGCCGGGAATCGAACCCGGGAACCCGGGCGTGGGAAGCGAGAACGCTACCGCACGACCACGAGATGCGGACCCAGCGAGTATATTTGAGTACTTTACGTGGTTTGCACTTAGCGGCCTTAGGGAATATTCGTACCTACAGAGGCGACTTCTCAATATTTTTTTTTAATTGCTTTGTACTGCTTTAGGGAATATATTTCGAGGGCCCTGATCTTCAAGCCCTGCAAGTATGGACAAGATGGGAGACACCAGAGGAGTCCTCAGAGCCTTCTACACCAGACTACCAACAGCTGGCGGGGCAACACACACTTCAGGGCGTGCACCGTCCCCTCATCCCCCCCCCCTCCCACCTCCCACGACATACCTCTATTACGGCTACAAAAAGCAATGCACGACTCAAAAACGGCGGGGATCGGTACGCTTTTTTTTTTACTCGAGCGTCCATTTGCCTTTGTCACCATGTGTGCTAATTACCATCATCATCGTCATCAGTGATCGAGACCGTTGAAGGAATCACTTTGCTACTGTCCACTGTTGGGGTAAATTTGTCAGGGCCCGTAACGTAGCTGCTACGTGTAGCGCATTTTGTTACTCTGTGAGTACTACAGACGCGGTACCTACGCCAGTGTAGTTAGGCGCTCTGTTTAAGGTTCGTATATGTCGGACGATGCCTCGTATATCATCGATTTTTCTATATAGTTTCGTAGTTCGTTTATCAATAGCTTGCGAGATACTTTCCGACGGTAATTCTCCATACCTGCGATACTCTTATACTTCTTGACGCAGAGGATCTTTCCGAGCACATTGTGCTGGAAAATCCGCATCTGCGCTTTTTGCGTCTTGTGTATTGAACCGGGGACCTAGAAACGACGGAGAGGCTTCGCCCCTGCCGTAGCCCTCAGTGGTTCAGAATCCCACAACAGGCCACAGCAGTCCGCCCGCCCCACACCGAACCCAGGGTTATTGTGCAGTTCGGCCCCAAGTGGACACCCACCCTCCCCTACCCCGTCACCACCGAGAACGTCTCATACCAGACAAGTGTAACTGCAAATGTTTGCGTGGTAGAGTAATGATGGTGTACGCGTACGGAGAGACAGTGTTTCTGCAGCAATCGCCGACATAGTGTAACTGAGGCGGAATAAGGGGAACCGGCCCACATTCGCCGAGGCAGATGGAAAACCGCCTTAAAAACCATCCACAGGCTGGACGGCACAGCGGACCTCGACACCAATCCGTCGGGCGGGTTCGTGCCGGGGACGGGCACGCCTTCCCGCTCGGGAAGCAGCGCGTTACCCCGCGAGGTTAGCCGCGCGGGCTTATTGGCGTCTTACTGGCTAGTATCCAAACTGTGTAGCCGCAAATTAGTTTGTGTAGCTGTTTGTCCAGTTTGACACACACACACAAGTAAGTCACTACTGAGCTTCAAGGGATTTCCTCTCCATTCATTCTGAGACTCAAAAGTAGTTTTGGGTGATTTTTATTGAATTAAATCACTGTCTTTTCCGCTGGATTTAACTTAGTTTTCTCAATCTGGCACCAGTCGTTAGCCACGTCCAGTTGTTCTTGCACTCTTTGGATACTGGCACTCACTCATAGGGCGGCCGCTAGTTATAAAACCCCTTTCACTGTGCGAGACGGGCTTCTCCTACTGCGGGCATCTCGTTAATTTAGACCTTAAATGACTGTCCTTCCTCGATAATTTACCCTCAACTTGGATGAGCGTTCCCTCGAAATCTTCAAACTATTTAGTCATTCATGCCGATACTAACTCGCCGTCCTCCTCGCGGTGTAGCGCTGCTGCCGCGTGCAAAGGCTCCCGGCAGGCTGCTAGTGGGGGGTCGCAGCCATCCAGCCGTGGTGGCCACTTCCCCCGGGAGCCTGAGGCCTCTGCAGACGGTGGCGGCGGCGGGGGCGGTAGAGGAGGAGGCGGAGGCGAGCTCCTCCACGTAAATTAGTCGGCAATCGGATTAGTGTCCGGACGAAGAAGAAATTAATAGGAAATCCATTAGGAAGGGAAAAGAAGGGTAGCGGCCGTATTAATTCTCCTGATTGTTTTAAGTCGATGGTCCCATTAACGTAGCAAGGAGGGAACATCGACCCCAATTACAAGACACGCGAGGCGAGCCGCTAATTGTGAGCAGCGCCAGCGGCCGGCAGAAGCGACGCCGCCGCCGACGGCACCGCCAGCGCCGGTCCTGCCCTGTCCCCCCAAAGAAGTGCGCCATTAGAGTCCCATCTCGGCGCAATTTACAGATTTGTCCTCCGCGCGCGGGAGCGACCTCCACTCTTCGGGCTGTCTCGCGCTTCTCAATTACAGCCAATTCTGCAAACTGTTCCAGGGGAGCCATTCAGTCGGAGAAATTACGGCTACAGACTAGCGTGGGAATTGCGACCGACACTGAAGCGAAGCTACAATTTCAATTTGTTAAGGCGATGCGAAATCACTGTGTCCTGGACGCCAGGTTCTCTGCGGCATCGATCCGAGCTTTCTCGCTTATATTCTCGCAGCCGCAACGTTAACACACCCCATACCACCGACCGCCTCCAGGTCACCTCTCCGCATTTTAGTATCACTGTAACACTTTTATGATTATTTTTCATTTCCACTTTACATTCTGCCTCTGCAAAATAGATGGAAAAACTGTTACCACGACGGTACAATCAAAATCTCAATCACTCTCATACTTGAGTCCAGTTTTGCCAACTACACACTCTTACGGCACCTAGAGACTGTTACTTTTCTATTTTATTAGAAAATTTTGTAAAATCGACGACGTTTTACTCAACCCACACTTCTGAACAAAAGAAAATACCGAAGACAGATTACTGAAGTTAGCCTGCTTCGGCGACACGTATTGTTGTTACACTGTCTGAGAACAACTTCCTATAGATCTAACACTTGAACACACCACTGCGTATAAATGTAGACTCTGTGAACCACTACAGAGCAAGAACAATCTTCGACATTCATTAATCTGATGTTGATAAATTGTCCATGCTAATAGTGTCGTTCTCTCGCTGCACCTGCTTCAGGAATATTTCCGTTTCCGCTGCTTTTACGAAAAAGTTGCATGCGAGCAACTGCGAAACGCAAATAGGGGTGGTAAAATCAATTAATATTACAAAATAATATGGTTAGGTTTATAATTTTATGCGAATTAAGGTTTCATTTTTTTATCTTCGTAGTGATCTATTTCAATGCCTCTCCTTTCTCTGTTGTTGTTGTTTCCTACTTTTCCAGCACTCCTTCCTCTCCCTATTGTAGGGCCTATATTTTGCTCTTTTCTGTCTGTGTTGTTACCTATTTCTTATTTCTTTTGGCTTGAAAGATTTCTGAGTTCAATATTTTACTCTTAAAAAAGTTTCTTTCTATTATCTCCCATCGTTTGATGTTTTTTTCGTTTTAGTTATGTTCTTATTTCTGAAATGCGTACTACTGTTGATTTGATTTCGTAATCTTGCTCTCATTCATTCGGTACAGGTGTCCAAAGAAGATTAAATTTCGACGTTTTCCCCGTATTTTCGTGGATATCCACGTCACGTGTCATTTTCCAATCATCTGTGATTTGTAGTGCACTCGTTATTTTTCTAATAATCAGTCTTTCAAGTACGTCTATTATTTCCAGCTTATAGTTTATTATTAAAAATTCACACGCATATAAAACATTCTGGTCTTAACATTGTGGTATAGTATTTAAGTTTTGTTTTTCTCGATTTGCATTTCTTGTTCTAGGTATTTTTTGTAAAACAATATGTTCTTTCGTTTTTGTTAACACTTGCGTCAGCTGCACATTTTTCTGTTCGAAATTTCTGTATAGTTACGCCAAAATATTTAAATTTAGTAACTTGCTGTACTTTCCCTATTAGCCTTGCAATGTGTTTTTTTTTTTGCACCTTTTTATGCTTGTCATGAATTTTGCTTTTCCAACTAAAATTTTTAGATCAGTTCTATTCATCTGAGTAGCTGCTTCTGTTAAATTTTGTGAAAGTATTGCAAAATCGTCTGCAAAAGAGAGACAGTTTATTTAAATCCCCCTTCGTTTTCTTCCCAGAATTAAAGTTCAATTTTTTGACTTCTTAGCTCTGAATTCCAGTCGCTTACATTTGTTTCGATAACGCAGTTAAACACTAAAAGTAGTAAGCCATCCCCTTGCCTAATACCAGTCTTTCATCAAATGACTGAGATAATTCGCTGTTACATTTTTCTTCAGATATACTATTTGTTGGGGTTTCAGGTATTACGTTTGCTACCTCTGCTGTAACAAGAAACTCCCTATGATTTTATCTATTGTTTCTCTGTCTACCGAATTAAATTATTATTATTATTATTATTATTATTATTACATTGTTGTTACTATTATTTCATCACCACCACCACGAACCTACGATCAACAATAACCATAAAAATGTCAACTGTTTGACTTCCACTAATAGATAAAAGTCTCGTTTTCTTTGTATTACGGTGGTGAGCTGTACGCTCCCATGTTGTTCCAGCGAGTTTTCGAAGCGCCTCTATCGATGTTTTACTTTTTAATAAGCCGTCGTCTCAGTCTATGCCTATCTTTCGGAACTGGTCAAGAAAGCTCACGGTGCCATTCGCAAGACCCCTCAGCAAACGCGGAATAGCTTCCTGAGACAGCTAGTGTCGTTATTCGCAGACCAGCGCCTCACAGATAATGCACGCTAGGTCCTCAGGTTGCCCTCGTGATAAATCGTGTAATTACCTCGCGGCAGCGGTTCGTGTATCGGGAAAGTGATTAACAGCGAACACCCTCGGCTGGACGAGTCCCAACCACGCCCACGCATCGACGTGTGCGCTGCGTCCCCAGAGCGGCAGCCCAAACAAAGGCCAGAAAACAGCGCGGTTCCCAGAGCTGACAGCCAGGGCAGCCGTCCACTGATTACTGGTGGGCGTGACGGCACGAGCATGTCGGCTGCGGCCGTCCGTCGATACATAGTTGAGGACAAGGATTGCGACATCTTTTCCTGTACTGATCCAAAGACAAGAAAGGATTGGCACACCGGCCAACCCAGTTCTGGAGTTTCACTCAACGTCTCCAGGGTTACCTCCTCCCTCTTTGGCAGGAAGAGAAGTGCGTCATTCGCGCATGTTGGTAGAAGTTTTACAAAATGTAAGCCTTGACCACGTGATAGCGTGGATGGATATTCCCTCTCCCCAGTTATCGTTTCCCTTGGCAGCAATTATTGTGGGTCACTGCGAAGACGAGTAAAAGTAGGGCCACACACCGAACCGTGTTTCAAGACGCCATCTGTAGTAGTGGTAAGACGTTGACTTATGACGATTATGATGATCGTAAAGCTCGAAACGGTAAGTAAAGCTTCTGAACTGGTGCTGTCAGAACACAGAGCTTTCCATAGTAACAGTTAAGGAACTTGTAAAATCCACTTTTATGCCCTCAATGCATCGTCTGCCACGTGTCACTTTGCTTCCAATGTAACAGAATTAATTTACTTCGTCTTGCCCAGTTTCGATATTAAATTTGTTGCTAATCTTATTGCCGCCCCTCTTCATCGCTTTCTTGTACCTTCGGTTTACTCTCAACCCATATTCTGTACTCGTTATACTACTCAATTCCTTCAGCAGGTGTTGTAATTATCCTTCATCTTCACTGAGGATAGCAGTGTCATCACAGTATCTTATCACTGATGTCATGTCACCATGAATTTTCATCCCACCCTTCGATCTTCTTTAATTTCTGTCACAGCTTCTTCGACGAATGGATTTAATAGTAGGGGTGAAAAAAGCATACCTCTGTTACTCTGTTTTTAATCCGAGCACGTAACTTTTTGTAATAACTATATATAACCACAGTCGCCTGAACAGTCGAATTACAAACAAGTGTCCTAGAACCAGCTGAGTATTCTCAAGAAAGACTTTTCCTTAAGCTCTCAAACTGCGACGAACAATGAAAGTCAAGGTGCAGTAGAAGGGGCGTGCACGTGCCTTTTTAAGCATTCCACCGCTCGGAGAAACACGTCTTTTTACGTACGACTCGTGTCGAATTAGTCATTCGACTAATATTTGTGGTCCCAAAAGTACGCTAATGAGGCGGCAGAGGGAGGCGGGACAGGGGCGCTGACAAATGGGCACGAGGCGACGGGGACGCTTCCCACACCTCTGGCGCCTTAATGCCTCCCGCGCTGCCAGTCTTTAAAGGAAGCCGCCGACCGCCCGCGGTACATACAATGCCGCCCCCTCCCGGTGACGTACGACTCGTCTGCGCAGTGAAACCCGCACCCAGCAGCTGGCTCTCCAGCCTGTGCGGCTCTTTTCGTCATGCGACAAAACAAAAATTATCAGCAATATCGAAGACGACTCTGGAAGGTCAAAACAACTACCGTCTTCTCTTCTAGAAATAGGTATTTATTCCCGATCATTTTGTGCGTCGAAGCTGAATAATGTTATATCTGTTGCGTCGCAGTTAATTACCTCGGCTCGGCTGGGTAAAACGCCCACGGCTAATGCAGCAGGCCGTCGAAGTGGATCGGTTCGGGCTCGGCAGCTAAAGTTACCTCTGCGGTCCTGCCAATGTGGCGATTACTGTCTTCGAGGCGACTGCCACACGCTATGGCCAAGCAGAGGGACCGGAAGTGTAAGAGCAGGAAGGGAGAACCACTGTGGCGTGTATGACGTGATTGCTTAGTATCAGAGTCTTGAACCTGTTGCGATTTACAGGGTACGAACTGACGCTTCTGCAAAACAAGGGCGTATAAATACTTAGTTCCAGACAGAGGCACTTCCATTCAGCCAGCAAAGCACCGAGGGGGAACTGATTGCCTACGAGTCTACTTGGGTCAACGAGACATCACCTTCTGACTCTGCCGCTGCTTGTTCGTGCCGAGTCTGATCCTGCTGACTTAACGCCCTACAGGTGGACCACTTACGGCCTACCAAAGCCTCCTGCTCTGCTGGTCTACGATTCGAACACAGCCACGTGCAGCCACTCAGCCGCTGCCATTCGAGTCCTTATTGCTCCCCCTGCTCGAGCGGGCAGACTGCTGAATGTCCTACAGCGCAGCATCCCTTCTCACAGCAGTGATTTATCAGCGGCCTATCCGCGAAGGGGTTACTTAAGTAGGCGACTTACGCAAGCCACCAGGCGGCACTGCGAGAGCCGCCATAGGCCGTTGACACCGCGGGCCTGTTTGCTTCTGTTGGTCATGTGACCGTAAATAGTTCCTCTTGTATATAGACGCGGCCTGCGTATTTAGTGCGGCGTAAAGCCACACCGAGGTATCTTCCTTCTTGCTCTGGGAGCCCCTGCCGAGAGGTAGCCGCCAGTGTCTGCCTTCACCGTCACCAGAACTTGGCCTCTGCATCGGAGGCGACCAGAAACTCGGTATCGGACGTCCATCTTCACTACGTTATTTTGTTCTACTGTCCAAGTAAAAATCAAACATTGTGTGTTTTATTATTAAGGCCTTCGGCCTAAGTTCAGACCTGTGCAAATACAGTGCTAACCGAGACCTCTCATAAACTACTGTGGTGACTGACTTTTTCCAGAGTATCCTCGGCGAGTCCCTATCGTCATCACTTCACCGGGATGTGAAGAGCAGGGATTTTTTGGGCCAGCTCCATCTACGTATTGCAAGAACTAAATTGCAGATAGTTGCTTAACCACGCACCTTAGGAGACACACCCTGTATATGTAACATAACATTCTTTTTGTCCCATAGAGAGTTCTGTCTCTGTGTCTTCCGGACCGATCTCAAAAAGAACATGAATGTGAAACTGACGAATATCGGGCAAGGTTCAGTTCAAACAGACCTTGCCCAGAACAAACTATAGTTCTGGAACTCATTCTAGAACTCAAAGTATTTTCAGTAAGAAAGAAGTTCGTACCTTCGTAGACTTTAAAGGGGACTATGACTCGGTGGACCGCAAGTCTCTCTTCTAAATAAATTTCCTTTACTTCCCGCTGATGGCTACAGTTCTTTTATGATTTTTATTTTTCTAATTTGGGTTATCAGTCTACCAGTTTCGGTCTATAATGACCATCTTCAAATCTGTATTATAGAAACAGAAATCAGTGCAATCATTAGTGAAACACTAAATGGTACAAGACCTTAGCTAAAAGTCGGGAGAGATAATTCGCAACATCTGAAGCAGTGAACAAGGTGATCTACTGAATCCATCAGTTTTCAATTGTGCCTTTTCTAAATAATCCAGGAGTGGCAGGAACTAAAACCAGAGATTTTAAAAAATTTACATCTATATGGATACTCTGCAAAACACACATAAGTGCCTGGCAGAGGGTTCAGCGAACCACCTTCGTAATAATTCTCTATTATTCCAAACTCGAACAGCTCGCGAGAAAAATGAACACCCATATCTTTCCTTGAGAGCTCTGATTTCCATTGTTTTATTATGATGATCTTTTCTCTCTACGTAGATCGGCGTCAACAAAATATTTTCACATTCGCAGGAGAAAGCTGGTGACTGAAATTTCGTGAGAAGATTCCGCGGCAGCAAAAAACGCCTTTGTTTTAATAGTGTCCACGCCAAATCCTGTATCATGTCATTGACACTTTCTCCCCTTTCTCTCGATAATGCAAAACGTGCTGCCCTTCTTTGAACTTCCTCGATGTACTACGTAAACCCTATCTGGTAAGGATCCCAAACCGCGCAGCAGTACTCAAAAGAGGACGGACAAGCGTAGTGTGGGCAGTCTTTTTAGTAGATCCGTTGCGTCTTCTAACAGTTCTACCAACAAAATTCAATCTTTGGTTCATCTTCTCCACAACATTTTCCGTGTTCTATCCAATTTAAGTTGTTCGTAATTGTGATTCCTAGGTATTTAGTTGAATTTGTGGCCTTTATCCTGTAATCGAAGTTTAACGGATTACTTTTAGCACTCATTTGGATTACCTCATATTATTTTAGATCAATTGCCAATATTAGCACAAAAAAAGACAAACCAATCAAATTAGAAAGAATCGACTTCAATCAGAACAGGATCGCAACAGTTGTTAAATATATTGTATAATTTTTCAGGAATTTTTAAATGCCACCGATATTACTTTCACATTTAAACTACTCGGTCGTCTGTGATGTTGTATTTTATTTGTATGGGACCGGACCACCTAAATTTACTGAAGATTAATGGCGTGAAATCTGAAATAAGCATGGGCTGACAACGAGAGCGGACTTGTTTACGGCCTGTTGTAACACACCATCTATCAAAATCCTCTGCTACGAATGACCAGGTGAGATCGTTAAGTTCCGCAGTCTGCGGCCGACGAACATCGTCCGTGGCCAAAGCTGTGTCTTCGTCTCCGCGATAGTTTTCTTGCGTCAGCCGTCTATTGTTTTCTGATAGTATTGTTTACGTCCAAGTTTTTTTGTTTAACTAGTCCTTATTCTCCTTTATATTTCTTTTCGTCTCTTCCATAATTTCTCTCGTTCTTAATCTGAATTGTGTAATATGTAGGTATGTGTGCTCGCATTTCATTCTTTCCGCCATACCCTTAAATTGCCTACGAAACTTATCCTTGTCGTCTCCTCCATTGTAGTAGTAGTCGTCGTCAGTCCGAAGACTACTTCAACCCGGCCTTCTACGCTAGTGGATCCCCCACACCTCCCTCCATTACCACACTGACTATTACTAGAGCCCTCAGGACTTATCATAACAATCTGCTGCTCCTGTTAGTCACTTTGTGCCATAAGTTTATTTTCTACTCACTCCGATCCAGTAACTCTTCACCAAATATCTATTCATCCGATTTTCACCATTTCTCTGTGGCACATCACTTCAAAAGCCTCCATTATACCCTCTCACTTCCGTGTAAGACTAAACTTCAGGAAATTACTTTCAAGAAAAGCCTTTACAACATTTAAATTTACATTCTACATTAGCAAATTTCTCATTTTCAGAAACATTTTTCTTCCTACTACCAGTCGGAATTCTATTTCCCTTCTACTTCACACATCATCCGTTAATTTCCTCAGTAACCAATAAAACTCATCGACTATTTTTGGTCCCCATTTCGTAAGGTAATTTCTTGGCGTGATTTGATTCAGTTCGACTGCATTCCATTATCCTTTATTTACTTTTTTTGCTGTTCACAGATACTACTCTTTCAGTTAATTGATCTTCGGACTCCGTTCCTTTCTCTGACAGAATTATTTCTTATTCCTGATCTGTAATTCCCTTCCAGAATCCCTATTTGGTTTACTGCTTACTCAATGTACAGACTGAACAACATGTGATGTAAGCTACAACCCTGTCTTACTCTTTTCTCAATTACCGCCGCCTTTTCATGCCATGGCCTCTGATCTGCACTCTGGCTTCTGTACTTCTGTTACAGATGTGAAATTTTCTTTCCATATCTTAGCGCTTACTTCACACATAAGGTAGCTGCCAACATTGTCAAGATAACAACGTAGATTTATGAGATGATCATCAGCCATTCAACTGACATCGGATCACTGAAGGAAAGCTTCTCACGTAGGACAGTGACTACCTGAACTAGCAGACAGGTGAAGATATGCCTCAACTGTTTGCAGAAGCTAACCGGCAAAGCTTCAGGAAACAGTTTTCAGTGAGGAACACGCAATACTAGCGACCCAGCCTGGCTTCGCACGAGTAGCATCATGTACCTAGGACCAGACGACATCTGTGGCGCAGCGTATTTCTTTTGCGGCCCACTGCGTCGAGTTACGAACAAATTTCAGAGAATAACGTTATGTAACTGAATATCCTAACTTTCATATAATTTGCGCAATGTAAGCAGCGCACAACAGTTGTCTGGATGTATGAGTGTTGTGTGTTTCATATTGAAAGGTCATCTGGGCTGATATCTCACAGCAACGAAGGGAGCATCCCGTGGTGTAACAATAAGGGGGCGATCAAAAAGTTTCCGTCCGAAGGCCGTCCAGTCCAAAATCGATATACCAGTCAGGCAAAACTACGGAGAGCATTGAGACAATCATTCCATCGACGCATCAGGTGGAACATAGCATTTGGTAAAACACCTCCTCCTGCTCCGTAAACAAGTCAGTGACCGCCTGCCGCACGTCCTCGGTCGACAGAAATCGTTGACCCATCAACGCCTTTTTTATCAGACCGAATGCGTGTACCCGTATGGGAAGAGATCAGATAATTGGGCGGGTACTTGTTTTCCGTAATGGATGAGGTTGGCCTCTCAGATCGACCGGCGTCTTGAGTCAAATTGCGACCAGCACGGAACTTGACACGCCTTTCTACAACGGTGGTTTTTGGTAGACATGCTGCCCCATACACATCCTTCGTTCTCCAAAGGATGTCTACTGGTGTCTGTCCTTTGGCAGCCAAGAAAAGAATAACAGCACGTTTGGAGGCGTTTGGTAATAACGTTGTCATAATTCACGTTTCCGCATTTGCCGCACCCGCGTCGGAAAAACACGAACGCCTCACAGATACCTTGCCTACAAGTAGTTGTTAGTTTACCCGCACCGCAGTCGCGCTACACTGCGTTTACACCGCAGCAACACCCTCAAGGAAAACTTGTTAATCGGCCCTTACGCTATGTAGATATCATGTGGATTCATGGGTGTATGTGTCTAGGAGTGATGCAGTACATATCGGAGTCTGGCTGAGGCTGCATAAATAAAACAGAAAAAAGAACAAGAAAAAAAATGTACGATGACATAATTACCTCGTGTTACAGCACTATTCTTCTGAAGTGTAGTACGCACTGTGATGCATTGTTCAGAATCACTACAACAGTTCTTTGTCGTAGATTTCTCGGCGTGTCACGCAAAGAATTGTGTCCACATCTATGCCTGATTCAAAGGAGACACAAAGCTGAAGGTTGAGTCGCATACTCTGTGAAAATGTTGCTACAGTTGTAGAAGTTATTTTTCAGAAAACGTTTTACTTGTAGGTTAAAAAACCCACATGTTTTGGATGCGTATCATTTTTTCTCAAATAGTTGCAGGGAAACTTCTGGTTACAAGTATATGATTGTTTCCAATTGTAAATCTCACATCACAACCTGATGCTGAGGTGCGTATTCATTCCCCGTTTTTCGATGTGTCTGCACCGCATTAAGAGTGCGAACTGCGAATTTTAATCTGAAGGGAAGCAGAAACTGGCAGTCTGAAATTAACGCTAGTCTGGAAGACAGATTGAGAAAAGTGACCCAGGTGGGATTCGCCCACACAGTGAAGGGTTCAATGGCCATCATCGCACACCAAGCTCGAGCTTTTACGGGAACAGGCGATATGCCGCGAGTAACGAGGCTGATGAGCTGGGGCACTACACCACAAGTGTGTGCTGTGAGCTGAGAATCTGGGCTGACGGGAGGGGTGCTACGGTAGTCCGTGCAGTTGTAGTGACCACTGTGACACGATGGCGTAGTGATAAGCAGGAAACACGGGTTCGAATCCCGGCGTGGCACAAATTTTCACTTGCCCCATTGATACAAATGAATGCCCACTGGCAGCTAACGTATTCCATTCCTTTCTGTCTTGATTCGTAGTGGCTGCAGGATCAAAATTGTATCCGTTCCTTCGGAGATGTCCAAAATAATAGAACTACATAAACACTGAAGCGCCAAAGAAACTGGTGTAGGCATGCGTATTCAAATACAGAGATATGTAAACAGGTAGAATACGGCGCTGCAGTCGGCAACGCCTATATAATACAACAAGTGTCTGGCGCACTTGTTAGATCAGTTACTGCTGCTACAACGGCAGGTTATCAAGATGTAACTGAGTTGCAGGTGGTATTACAGGCGGCGCACGAGCGATGGGACACAGCATCTCCGAGGTAGCGATGAAGTGGGCATTTTCCCGTACGTCCATTCCACGAGTGTACCGTGAATATCAGGAATCCGGTAAAACATCAAATCTCCAACACAGCTGCGGCCGGAAAAAGATCCTGCAACAACGGGACCAACAACTCAAGAGAATCGGTTAACGTGACAAAAGTGCAACCCTTCCGCAAAATGGTGCAGATTTCAATACTGGATCATCAACAGGTGTCAGCATTCAACGACACATCATCGGTATAGCCTTCCGGAGCCGAAGGCCCACTCGTGTACCCATGATGATTACACGACACAAAGCTTTACGCGTCGCCCGGGACCGTCAACACCGACATTGGACTGTTTATGACTGGAAACATGTTGCCTGGTCGGATGAGTCTCCTTTCAAATTGTATCGAGCGGATGGACGTGTACGGGTATGGAGACAACCTCATGAATCCATGGACCCGGCATGTCAGCAAGGTGGAGACTGTAATGGTGTGGGGGCGTGTGCAGTTGGAGTGATATAGGACCCCTGATATGCCTAGATACGACTGACAGGTGAAACATACGTAAGCATCCTGTCTGATCACCTGCATCCATTCATATCCACTGGGCATTGCCACGGACGTGGGCAATTCCAGCAGGACAATGCAACACCAACACTTCGAGAATTACTACATAGTGGCTCCAGTAACATTCTTCTCAGTACACACACTTCCCCTGGCCACCCAACTCCCCAGACATGAACATTATTGAGCATACATAAGATGCCTTGCAACGTGCTGTTAAGAAGATATCTGCACCCCATCGTACTCTTGCAGACTTATGGACAGCCCTGCAGGATTCATAGTGTCAGTTCCCTCCGGCACTACTTCAGGCATTACTGGAGTCCATACCAGTTCGTGTTGCGGCACTTCTGCGTGCTCGCGGGAGCCCTACACGACATTGGGCAGGCGGACCAGTTTCTTTGGCTGAAAAAAAAAAAGTTCAAATGGCTCTGAGCACTATGGGACTTAACTTCTCAGGTCATCAGTCCCCTAGAACTTAGAACTACTTAAACCTAACTAACCTAAGGACATCACACGCATCCATGCCGAGACCGTAGCGGTCGCGCGGTTCCAGACTGTAGCGCCTATAACCGCTCGGCCACTTCGGCCGGCTTCTTTGGATCTTCAGTGTATATAACCACATGTGGTAGTGAGCACATAGCTGTACTTGGTCGATGGAAGAAGAATTTTTTGATGTATCAGCAAGCGCAACGAAGTATGAAAGCTACGTGCAAAATATCACTTCGTCTTTCACTATGGACTGCAGGGCGCAGATGTGGATGGGGTTGGACGTAGATCGAAGACATGCAGGAATCTATATGAAAACCTGCTCATCTGCTTTAAAGCAAATCGTTCCGCCACAAAAAAAAGGAAGCTCCGTCGGTACGAGACGAGCGCGGGAGCGCGGAGCCGTCCGCCGGCGGATGCAGCTAGCAGATATATCAATAAGAGAATCGCAGTCCGACGCCGACGCCGAGAAGCGGGAAGCGAGTAGACGCGGGTCGCCGTGCCGCAGTTTGCCGAACGCAATAGGCGGCCAGGCATTCGATTTGCGCGGCCGCCGGAGCCGCGAAATTGAGCCGGCGAACTGCGCGGCGAGGTGAGGTAAGCCAAGCCGGCCCTGCCAGTTTGCTCTGCGGTAGCCTTGGAGACGTCTCCATGGCGACGGACACAATGACGCCCTCGCCCCGAGCCAGCCGCCAGCCGCCGTGCGGGCTTCGCCACCGCGCTCCCAATCAAAATATAAACACTCGCCTTCTCCCCTGCGTTTCTCACTTTGTGCGTCTTACGACAGTAACATCAGTAGAGGAAAGCCAGAGAAATCGATGTCACTATTAACCCATCTCCCCCAGATTCTTTAAAGAATCCAACTCTAGTGTTTAAAGCATTTCGGGAGTCTGATCACCATACGAATGTGTTAAATATTTGACGTTAGGCGTGTAAAACCTTTGTGGTTGAAGACGCAAATCCCGATCTATATTGGTGAAAAATTGTGGAGAACGTTTGAAATTATGTGTAAGTTTGTTGGAAGCCGCTGAGTACTCCTGTTCTCAAACAGTTATGCTGCCTCAATACTTATTCACAGTATTTAACTTTAATGCTTGAAAGTGTGTTATACTTTCAAAGTAATAATATACCTCTTAATGAGTAGATTGTGACAGCATTTTAAATTTTGATTTCGGTCGATGAAATACAAAAAATGAAATTTTTGTTCCCCCTGGAAGCTGTTACACAGGCAACCTGGAATCGGCATTAGGGACTTTTTTAGCCGTTTAGCAATGAACATATAGCGGCACAGTAATGCTCAAAATTATGGACCTGCACGACCTTAAACGATACCTGAAAGTTAGTAACACATTTTGTTGTTTAATATAAGATACTGGCACTTGTCGATGAGTTTTGCTATTTGAGCTTCAAAGAAACTGAAGATAGCCGAAATAGAGCGGTATGAAGTAGTACAAACTGGCAATAGCACGAGAAAGATAAATTTGTTAACTCGAATATGAATTTAATTGTTAGAAAGACTTATGCGAAGGTATTTGCATGGATTAGGTTTGTATGAAAGTGATAAATCAACGCTAAGCAGCTCATACGAGGGAAGAGAAGAGAAGCTTTCGAAATGTGATGGTAAAGAAGAATGTTGAAAATTAGGTGGCTGCAGGCACTGAATCAAAACGGAGAAAAAAAAGACACGACAAAAAGAAGGAATCGGTTGGTACGACAACAGGGTACATAGGAGGCATCAGGGAATATAGTTTGCTAATGGAGGGAAGTGCGCGTGTGTTTGGAAGGGGGAGGGAGAGGGGTATGAATTCTAGACAGCGACCAAGGCTTTAACACAATAAGTAGTTTCAGATGTGTGTAGGTTGCTGCAGTTGTGCAGAGATGATGATGATGATGATGATGAGGTTTGCAGAGATGATGATGATGAGGTTTGCACAGGATAGGCTAAAATGGAGAGCTGCATCAGATCAGTCTTCGGAGTCAGAACAGCAACCACCACCACCACCACCACCACCACCACCACCACCACCACCACCACCACCACCACTTACGACTTCTATATACGAATTCCTTCACATTTCCGTGGATCCCTTGGATCCCATAAGCACTTGTAATATCTACACCCTCCCAGTAGCAAGAGTAGATGTTATTCAGACTACTCCACCGACCACACAACTCATGTCAACAGCAGAAGAACACAAAACAGCAGACGAAATCTTTCTGTACTGCTAGCGTTAGAGCGAAGAGGACATCACAATCTCCTTTGGACGGTTCGCTAAAAGACTGACAGCTAGCGTAACACGAGCGAACACCAGCGAATGCGAACGGAACACGACCGAACGCAGTTAGCTCGCGCTCGCCTAGCATTTACATCAGAGAGAATTCTCGTGCGTTGACGCTCGTTCGCTTGTCTTCGCTCCGATATAAAGCATGCTTTAGGATCTACAGGTCTGGAAGCAAGAGGAACTTCATTTAATAAAAACTCTCGCCTCTGTGTCGCTCCGAAGATAATTAAAAATCTCGCTAGCGTTGGCTCTAGAGGCGAGACAGCCGAATAAAAAATAAAATAGAATATAACGTCGAGCAAGCTGCCTCTACGTCCCATTCGCTAATATAAGCGGAAAACTTTTATTTCACCGTACGGCAAAAAAGACAGGCTTGAAGTCTGGTCATCGTACTGTTTGCACTGCTTCCGTTAGTCTGCTATCTGCAGCTGACATCGTCCAACTCCCCCCGGGCGCCTCCGCGTCACATATCGCGAACTCCGAGCAGCCGCTCGTCAAACCAAATCGATACGTCGACAACAGCCTCCCAAGAGAAAACGTGTGGACGCAACCACAAGTTTCACTGCTAGGAATTTTTTTTAGGTCACCACCCCTAACGTTGCTTCGATGCAGATATCCATTCCTGTCCACTGCATCAACTACCTGCTTTTTTTTTATAGAACTCGTTCTGGTCTCAGGCTGGTTCTTTTTGTTTGTCTGGCTACTGTACACATCATCTAACAGAAGCTGTATTTAATTACGCACTCTACACGTCTGGCTACCACCACTACTAAGTAACCAACGAATGCTGTTTTTCCAATCCCTCACAATCCAGTCCCACTTCTTATTTCCCCATTTCCCTCGTCAATATACAGATTAAACATGAACAACCATCCGTTACACCTCTCCAGATTTTGGCCGCTTGCATCATTATATCAATGCTGACTAGTCCATCTGGCTTCGACACAGTATTACCCTTTTTATCCCACACCGGCTAAGAACGGGGAACATTCCGTTCTGTTCCACATTGTCAAAAGATATTTCCTAATACACGAATGAAACGTTTTTGCTAAATTTGTTCACTATATTAACCGTAGTGTTAAAATGGCTTCTCGAGTGCCCTTGCTACTCCTAAAACCAAACTGCCCTGCTCTCAATCTACTTCCAATATTTCCTCAAGCACTTTTTCAGTAATCTTGTATCATTGGTTAATTTATGACTCAAGAGATAATGTAGAGGAAAAAGCCGAGAGCCAGCGTTCATTTGTCGGCCGAAGTGGCCGTGCGGTTAAAGGCGCTGCAGTCTGGAACCGCAGGACCGCTACGGTCGCAGGTTCGAATCCTGCCTCGGGCATGGATGTTTGTGATGTCCTTAGGTTAGTTAGGTTTAACTAGTTCTAAGTTCTAGGGGACTGATGACCTCAGCAGTTGAGTCCCATAGTGCTCAGAGCCATTTGAACCATTTTGAACCAGCGTTCATTTACTCCTATCTGTATCTCTATATCATCAATAGGAATACTACTTTCTGAATTATGGTGTGCGCGAAACGCGACACACTCATGAGCGAAGCAAAATTGGTCGGTACATCACAGTTAAGATAATGTGTCGAGGGGAATATTTTGCGCCACCATCTCTCACCCGATCTTCCTGCACACAGCTCTTACGGATATCCTTATCACAAAGTTATCTACGTAATTTACTCCTTATCTTTTATATTAGACGGTTGAGAGCGAAATCCCGTTACGTAAACCGCCGGCATTAATTTCTAACACCGCGAGATAAGGAGAAAATTATGAGAATGATTAACATGGAATAATCTGAAAATCATCTGCTTGTGCAGTGCTACTGCACACACATACGGCTGCCAGGAACTCGCGTATCAACTTGTCCTGAGTGGTTTTTTTACATGACTGCACTCTGGTTGTGATCGGTTGCTTAGTTGGATTTATGCTTGACGTTGGCTTTAAGATGCTAGAGGACGCGCGTGGCCACAATAATTGAAACTGTTCGCTCGAAGAACCGAAAAGGAAATAAAAATGAACAACATAATTGAGCAGTAAACAAGCAGTAAATGATAGACAAATACCTAAGTGTTGAGTTATAAAAGGGGCCAAAGTACCAAAAGTTACCAAACAGTACTGAACAGTAGTCTAAAATAGCTGGGAAAGTCGCCACATTCCCTCTTAGTTATCATACTGGTTGCGTCACACAGTTTTACATGGCATTTGGCACAGGTAGCCCCACTGACTAGGACAGATAGCGAAGTCACAACCGAAGTACATGTTGCTCAGTACATAAACTGCACTCTGTCGAAACATGATTAATATTAACTATTGGAAATATGCGTAACTTACAAGTGTTAGCACACTGCCTTGCTAAAATAAATAAATAAACAAACAAAAAAGCATAAGATTCGAGGAATGCTGTCATGATCGGAAAGGGGTTCGGATGCAGATTCAAGCGGTTTTCCAACACTCCATTGTGCGTGCAGAGGCACAGACATTAAGAAGTCATTCAAGGAAGGCAGCACTGCGGTGCGAATGTTGTTATAGGACACGCGCCCAAACACGAACTTCACTATGTTGTTTCATCAATTACCGGTCCTAACATTGGTTTGATACAGTTTTCATTCTATAGCTTGCCAGCTCTCTTCATTCTGGCTTCAGTGTTCGATCCCACGTCATCAACCGCACGGCTTATATACGACATTCCCGTCCAACTGCTTCCTTCCACCATCTCTTCAACTATAGTTTTCATCAGCGAGTCTTATTGCATTATGTACTCGACCATTCTATCTCTCTAATTCATTATGTTGGTTGCCGGACTTCCTTTTCTTCTTGACCTGTTACAGAACGTCTTCATTCCTCAATCCATAAGGCTATCACTCCCCTGTTGCATAATATTTCAAAAACTTGTAACAGGTTGATTACTGCCTTTCCCTGGGTCCACGTTTGGCATCCATACAGAGTTGTGTTATAAAGAGCTTCTTCTCTATCTTTTCTTGTCTCAGGATTTATATTTTTGGACTTCAGCAGCCGTTTCTTTTCACAGAAGCTCCTTTTACGTTGTGCAAATCTTGCTTCTGTGCCCTCCTTGCACCTTTCTTCTTGATCCTACTTGTGAGCAAAATTCGTTAAGTGTTTTCAAGTGTCTCGCCTGCGCGAGTTTAACATTTAGACCACCAGTAATTCCAGTTCTACACAGGGCTGAATCTTTCTGCTTGTGGTAGCAGATAGCAATATGATCAACCTACAAAACATTAACGGTGTGGTTGCTTATACTCAGTCGAGTTGCTGATTCCATTTTTCTGCAAGACGTTCCAACGTTCGATCCAGTTGCCTTCCTCAGGTGCTCCGAGCTTCTTGTTAAGTGCAGGCTCTGCTTGGACTGCAGAGGGACACAGCTCACACCACATGAAAAAGACGACTGTATCGGTCGTTGAAACGACGTGCGCTAAAATGAAATCAACAACTTGACTGAATACAAGCAAGCATTCCATTTTTTAAAAGAAGCACATAAAAGTTAAGATTTTTTAAATATTAGTTAGTATTTACTTTTTTTATAGGCTAGAGCTAAAGCATCATCACTACCAGCAGTCTGATCGTCTTCTTCTTCTTCTTCTTCTTCTTCTTCTTGTTCCTGTTTTTGCATTTATGGAGTGGTCATTATTTTCAGCATATTGGCATGTTCCGGATATTGGGGATTAATCTATCACGCAGAGTTAACCTGAGCGATTGAATAGTAACACTTCTCGAAGATGTAACAACGGCTGTCTTCTTTCTATTAATCCGCATGAGTTGGATAATGACATGTCATCAACAAACTCGCTCACACAGGGACGTTCCAGTACCTCATTTCATTTGATAATTAATATCAATATCAATACTTAAATTCGGACTACTATCCCGATAATACCGGAACAAAATTAGCAATTATCGCAAGGTACTTAATGCTTATAATGTATTTTCTATTTTCAAAATTTCCTTGAACGCAGGAGGAGTGAAATGTGGAAATTATGCTGTGTGACCGTGAACCAACATGAGCATCAACTGAAACAAAAACGTATTTATGTCTAGTACTAGGCTCATATTTTTTGTGGTTTTTTTTTCTTCTTACATACCCCATAATTCAGATATCATGCCTTGTATTCAAAATGAGCACTTGTTTCTCTAAAATCAAAAGCAAGAAGCTGTTCTTAAATAAACGAACGCTTATTTTGAATACAAGGATAAATACACGAATTATGTTATGTTTACATTAACGAAATGGAATATAAAATGAATAATTTAACACTTTCCCAAGGTAATAGTATGAAAGGGTGCTGAAAAGTAATGCCTCCGAACTCTTGAAGCTTTTTTAAAATAAAACAAACGTTATTAACATTCTACACCTAATATTCTACATCCTTATTCTTCATGTCTACGCATTTGCAGGCCTCTGTTGCTGGAGGGCGCGGAACTGTAGCGTGTAACATGTCGGTGTGTAACGTATGTACCTGTGTCGGTGCATGAGAAACAACATGCTGTAATCGAGTTTCGAATTGTGAGAGTTTGTTCACACATGTAGCACGCTCTCCTTCAGCGTGACCATACCAGATCACACACGAGCGCTGTAACACCTGCAACAATCCCACGCCTTCGGTTCACTGCCTTCGATTATTTGTCCTCCATTCAGTTCCGTCTTGGTACCATCCATTTTACAGCTGTTTCCAAAACTTAAAGAACAACTTCGAGGACTTCACTTTGTTTAGTGATGAAGTGGTGCAAGCAGAGGTGAGGTCGTGGCTCCATTAATAAAGTCAAACATTCTGCATGCAGTGACAATATCAACAAACTAGTGTCTCGTTGGAAGACACGTATCACTCAGAACTGTTACAGAGCGTCGTTGGGCAATAGACAGCTCCACTCGAACTATCAACACAATACTGGTGACTACTTTGAAGGATAGTAAAACTATGAATCAAGTATCTATTACGTGTAAGTTGTAAATAAATATGAAACTTCCTGGCAGATTAAAACTGTGTGCACCGACCGAGACTCGAACTCGGGACCTTTGCCTTTCGCGGGCAAGTGCTCTACCATCTGAGCTACCGAAGCACGACTCACGCCCGGTCCTCACAGCTCTACTTCTGCCAATATCTCGTCTCCTACCTTGGCAGAAGTAGAGTTGTGAGGACCGGGCGTGAGTCGTGCTTCGGTAGCTCAGATGGTAGAGCACTTGCCCGCGAAAGGCAAAGGTCCCGAGTTCGAGTCTCGGTCTGTGCACACAGTTTTAATCTGCCAGGAAGTTTCATATCAGCGCACACTCCGCTGCAGAGTGAAAATCTCATTCTGTAAATAAATAGTTGACACTATTAAAGTTCCAATCCTCGTACTTAAGAGTACTGACAGTTATGTTGCTGAATTCTGATATCTCTATCACAAATTCCACGCCGGCCACTGTGGCCGCGGGGTTCTAGTCCGGAACCGCGCTGCTGCTACGGTCGCAGGTTCGAATCCTGCCTCCGGCATGTATGTGCGTGATGTCATTCGGTTAGTTAGGTTTAAGTAGTTCTAAGTATAGGGGACTGATGACCTCAGACGTTGAGTCCTATAGTGCTTGGAGCCATTTGAACGATATTGAAAAAATTCCACGTCGTCTGTAATTCTCGCTACTACACTCTTGTTTCCTATACATCACGATTTAATTTCTCCGTTTACTAGCAGTGAAAGTTTATTATTTTCTCCAACACCATTTGACACTTTCGATACCGACACACTGATAGTTCGACGATTTTATAATTATTAGGTGCCAGAGTCATTTCTGAATGATAACGGTTCCCCCATTTGACATATCGTCTTTATAGGCACTGTCAAGTGATTCTGCAATTTGTGAATTGTCATTTTTTAATCATGTATTAATGCTGAAATGTGTATGGTAATTGCAGAATCACTTAGCAATGGCTGCAAAACAGAAATTGCAAAGTGTGTGCAGAGGGAATTAAAGTGACAGTCAAATGGCGAAAGTATCATCTTTTAGATTTGTATTTCTCAGAATACACTTAGTCTGGATACCTCCAAACAAAAGTAACGACAAATCGGAGCAGAACTAACGATAAATCGAAGCGGGAGTAACGGAAAATCAAAACGGAAGTAGCGATAAACAGAAGTACATGTATACGCACATCGGAATAGAAGTACCCATACATTGAAATAAAAGTATCCATACATCGAGATGGAGGTACTGACACGTCAAGACAGAAGTATCGACACCCCGAAACGGAAGTATTGACGCACTTTGTGATCTCAGAACTTCGGCACACAACCGCCCACCGGCGGACGGTTTAGGGACGCTACGGTGCTGCCTCGGCGCGGCGGCTCGGCGACTCAGGCGCCACCTGTTGCGGCTATTTATTGGCGCCTGGGCACGGCTTAGCGCCATTACGGGCCAGCACTAACTAATGGACCCGCGGGCGACGCGCTGCATACAGAGCAGCCGAGAGTCGGGACACTGTACGTGTCTGCTGTGCACACGCCACGGGCAGCTCCTACCAATCCAAGTCCGGCAATCAGTTACAGGGACACAGAAAAATTTACCCTGCTTGTCAAAAAAAACTGTGGAACAGCACTACACAAAGCTGTAGGTTGATAATCTTTATAAATACAACCAGTTACAGTCAGATTACATATCATCTTCAGGTACCTTACGACAAATATCGATTGTCTTATGCCTCTTCCTTAATCTTCTGCCAACTTTATTCATTTTTAATTTCATCGAGCACTCCAAGTCTTCTTCTTCTTCTTCTTCTTCTTCTTCTTCTTCCTCTCCTATTTCCTGCAGTCTTTGCTTCAATGAGTCTTTGTTGCATACATTTTGTTCGCAGTATACAAGGTGATTCCGTGATGATGATACAAAATTTCAGGGATGATGGAGAAGGCTAAATGTATCAGTTTGAGGTAACAGACCTTGGTCCGCAAACGACCGAGTCGAAAGTTATAAGCAAAAATCCTTCCGATACCTCTGACAGTGGACCTTCTGTACAGCTCTTTTCTTTCCGTGTTTAGGGAGGACTTAGTGTAGATCAGAACAAGGAAAAATCGTCCAGTAAACGTGAGTCCCAAAAATGTGTACCTTAAGAGCTATGAGCACTTGTCCAATAGAAGAGAAGTGTTTCACAGTAACAAAAATAAACAAGTGCTCATAGCTCTTAAAGTATTCATTTTAGAGCCCATTTTTACTGGACATTTTTTCTTATATTGACCCATACTACCTCTTTCCAAAATGTGGAAAGAAAAGACTGCGCAGTGAACGAGGACCATTATCAGAGGTATAAGAACGATTTTCGCTTATAACTTTCGACTCAGTTGTTTCCGGGTCAGGGTCCCTTACGTCACCCAAGATGTTTTCCTCACTCTTATCATTTACAGTAGTTATCTTTCCTCTATTATTCTTGGAAGTTCGCCATTCTGTCGCTGCATTTGAGTTTCACTATTTTTCTTCACAACCACAATTAAAAACAGCCCACGTATCCCCCATTTTTGTGTCGATTATTCGCTGTCATACAATACTACACTCCAGATAGAACATTCGGCCAATTTGTTTTTTAATTCTATCGAAATTCTTTTTGCTGTCAATAGACTTCTCATCTTCACCAAAGCTCTTTTATTCCATAATATTTCCGTTCTTCCTCTGTATCAGCCAACTCGTTTTCCTTTCTATTGCTATGGCTCTTGCTTTTTCTAACGCTTTCTCAACTAGTTTCTCAGCATAGATATCGAAAACGTTCGTGGCCAGACAATTTTCTAAGAAATCGTCAAAAACGTTCTCGTGTCTTTCCTCGCCTCCAATACTTACCGCCACTCTCTGTCTTGTGTGGAGTTCCTTTATCATCCTATTATCCTTCCAGTCTACAGTCAAATCTTTCACGGTGCTCCCGAGGATACCACAGTCCAATCTGCAGAACGCCTTCTCCAATCAGAAAAACATATACACATATCCTTGTTAACTTCTAGCATTCTTCATTCTATCGTCCTCAAACATCCACATTCTTGTACACAACACGTGACGAGCCAAATCTGTGCTAATTGTTCGTTAATCGACCTTTGTGCAAGGCCAATACAAGCAATATTAATCGATTATCGAGAAGGGAAGCTGCTCTAAACACACAATAAAACGAGAAAAAACCGAAAATATAAGAGATGTTAAAGCTTTTGTCGCTTGAAAGATGTAACAGTAACTACGCCACTGTTTGATTCGAGCAAGCCCAATGGAAGGAAGGAGCCAATCGATTTAAAATTTGTGTTTGTGATCAAAGCGCGTGATACGTGATCAAAGGAGATGAGAGAGAATCCTCGAGTCATTGCTTTTTCACACTAGAACATTCAGACGTTACACTTGGCACGAATTTACAGGGTTCCTCTCTAAGTCAACTGCGCCCTCCGCCATAAATCATCCATCATCATCATCATCATCATCATCATCATCATCATCATCGAAGTCAACTAATAAGCGATGAGGAGCAGCGAGCACCTGATCCCCTAACACTTCGGCTACCCGGCAGTACATACAGCTGGGCTGAAATACGCCAATAGCGCCTTGCGCCGCCCCACTGTGTACTATTAGATAGTCTGTCGCGCCATGGATTACGTGCATCACTTAAACGGGACAAAAAAAAAAATTTGTCGCTGCCAGACTAATTAATAGCACTGATTTTAAACGCATTTTCCCTTGACTAAAGCGTTGTCTTTCCACATAATGGGAAGCAGAAAGTTAAAACGCGTCATTCAGGGTTTATTTTCGTCCCCGGCGTGTTTAGAAGGCTGTCGAATTTAGGAATCTTAATAGGCTAACGTGTCACTCCCAGAAGCAGGAAGCTAGCAGAGAAACACCAACTGGATGTGACGAGGACCAAGCAGAGAAGATGTCGCGAACAGAGGGAGATGTTTCTTACTAATCTAAAAACTGAATTTAAATGGGTACAATTATGATCCAACATCCTAATCACTTGCGTTCTATCGTAAACCAACCGAAATCTAAGGATTCCCGAGTTGGCCTGGCTATAAACTTATAAAATGCAAAATTTACGCCCACTGTCTGTTTGACTTTTTCAGTGGAGTGCAGTCGTATCTGTGAAAAACAACACTTTAATCAAGAAGTTACTATCTATAAAAGGTCAGAACAAATCACCAGTGACGACAGAACTACTACTGTGAAATATGGCGGCGGGCTCTACACCACGTCTCACAAGAAGATATTTGTAACTTTTGTTTTATATTTATAATATATGAAGTTCAGAACGCAGTATCACAAAGCACACCTACCCAACTCCCAAAAATTCTCGAGAACATTGAATTTGAAGACTTCCGAGGAACTTTTAAGTCAACAAAATTAGCGCGACTTTCACGACGGGTCGCGTGGCTCACTCGACAGTTTCAGAGAAGGTTAATCTTGTAATAAATTCATCACTGGTTTAAATCTCGCTATGGTCTTTTTTGTTTTATTTTTTCCATTCAGTTTGAAACCTACATATTCAAATATAAATTCATGAAATATAGGCTAATTAGTAGACAAAAAATGGTTCAAATGGCTCTGAGCACTATGGGACTGAACTTCTGAGGTCATTAGTCCCCTAGAACTTAGAACTAGTTAAACCTAACTAACCTAAGGACATCACAAACATCCATGCCCGAGGCAGGATTCGAACCTGCGACTGTAGCGGTCTTGCGGGTCCAGACTGCAGCGCCTTTAACCGCACGGCCGCTACGGCCGGCAATTAGTAGACAGCTAATCATCGTTTTATTAAAAACTCACATTCTTGTTTATAATTACATATCACACAAATTGCAAATATAAATTAATAGTTATCTATATTTGATAAGAGATTCTTGATTAATATTGTTTAAATTAAAAGAAAACATTACCAATTTATTATCAATCTTTTGTAAGAATCGATGATTAATAATTTATATTTGCAATGAAAACCGGAATTAAGTGCGATATGTGATTATAAACGAATGATAATTAGATGTGTGTTAATAAGCAAATATTTGTGAATTTTACAGTCAAATGATGTAGGTATTCCAACTGAACGGAAACAGTAAAATAAAAAAAGACCATAGTGTGATTCGACCCAGCGATCCACTGACTACCCGATTACCGATCTCCAACACTAGTGACTGAGCCAAGCATTCCGTTGTTAAATTCACCTTAATTTTAGAGAATCAAAGTTCCTCGAAAAACATGGAAGTGGATTTTCTCGAGAATTTGTGAGAGTTGCGTCGTCCTGCTTTGGCGGAGTTGTATTTGAGTTCTGAACCTGACGTACCATAAATATAAAAAAAGTACAAAAATCCGATCTTCGGGTGGTCTCCTTGTCAGGTAATGAGCATAAAGCATTACACTTAGCCTCTCATTATTTCAGATATCCATAATTATGACGTTATCTGCGTCACGTGGGCCAACGCGAATCTTTTCAAGTGACAGCAACAGTCCCCCCGCAGCGAAGGAACGAGACTTAACTGTCACAATGGCGTACCTAGTCAAAGTCAAAACCGCGCGGTTCTCCAGATCTAGAAATGAACAGCTCCTAACATGTACGGAGACATTATCTCCACACTCGAGTGTTTATTTCTCGAAGAAATCGTACTCACTGTTATTACAAACACTCATTAGTTCAAAAATGGTTCAAATGGCTCTGAGCACTATGGGACTTAACTTCTGAGGTCATCATTAGTCCCATAGAACTTAGAAAAACTTAAACCTGACTAACCTAAGGACATCACACACATCCATGCCCGAGTCAGGATTCGAACCTGCGACCGCAGCGATCGCGCGGTTCCAGACTGTAGCGCCTAGAACCGCTTGGCCACCACGGCCGGCCACTCACTAGTAGTTGACGCGTATTTGCACGATATGTACGAACACGAACGTGCTCTAATTTCAGCTTACGCCACACTGCTGTAACCTCGTGTCAGAACACGGAAAGTACCACTGATTTCAGGAGTTTCTGTATTTCTCCCAGAGTAAAATGTCCCAGGACGAGGAGAAAATTAAATGTCGCGGCTTCTGTACTGTTCTGCGAATACTGACTTCTTTTGTTTCTTACAAGACACTTTATATACATTTAAGTAAATCAAGAATTCGTTAGACTGTTGATATTTCTTTTGGTTGCATGTAGAAAGGTACGATATGAAAATATATGAATCGCCAGTGGCCTGAAGTGAAACTACTGTATGAAACTTGTTGAAAAGTTACACGCATATAGGGAATACTAAGGAAACACACACACACACGCACACGCACACGCACACGCACACGCACACGCACACGCACACGCACACGCACACGCACACGCACACGCACACGCACACGCACACGCACACGCGCGCGCGCGCGCGCGCGACACAGGTAAGTTACAAAGTATTCGCCCGACTGCTTCTTGATTGCTGGTTGTAAGTCTGCGACCCGTAGTAGTCAGGATTAATACTGGAAACAGAGGTCCACAGAAGAACGGCACGTTCCGTCAGATGTCAGTTTGGTAAGCATGACAGCCCCACGATAAACACTTCACATTTCAGTGGCCGCCACTGCTAGAGAGGCTTTGTGCATCATTGAGATGTTTGATGTTGAAATTGTGGAAGCATGCGTTACAGCTTTATCATCATTTCGAAAAAAATTAAAGTTAAGTAATTCTTTTGTCGGTCTGCAGGTACACGTCGCCGGCGTGGAACTCATTTAATCCCCGCGTCAGTACAACGAGGCACGCCGCTAAGGGAGCCAAGTGAAAGACCTCACCTGGACTGGACCGACACAGCTGCGACATGTCCTCTACTGCCGCACTGCGTCGATGGGTACGTCATTTCCTTTTCGCTCCTCTAATGTGCGCGGGATTTAAAAGTGTACCAAGACTGCGGAAATATACCTACAGACAAATAATTACGTAAATTTATTTGCTTGATGCGGTAATTATGACCACTAGTTGTACTTGGACATACGAAGTTACCATGAAGAGGAAATTACAGTCGACAGTCGTTCTTCCCGTTCACCGTGGAACATGATAAGACTAAAAATTACACATTGCAGGCTTTCACAGGGCCCGCA